>NW_005871080.1:2459663-2491605 GCF_000147115.1 Myotis lucifugus
CTCCCCTACTGGCCTGCCCCCCCCCAACAGCCCTCCCCTGGCAGCTTGGTCACCCCTAACTGCCCTCCCCTGCCGGCCATCTTATGGTGTGGATGCCACCATCTTTGAGGGCGTGGCAGTAAATTAGCATATTCCCTCCTTATTGGCTGTGGGCGCCGCCATCTTTGCAGCCTGCTGCTCAATTGTTAGGTTGCCCTCACTAACCCCCCCTGCCAGTCTGGTCGCCCCATGCAGCCTGTTTGGTCGTCCGTTTGGTTGCGATGGTCGCTTAGGCTTTTATATATATAGATTTTTATTTTTGGACATTCTCTCATTACCAATATATTAGAAAAAAAGTTATTAGTAGTCATTGTTCAGTTGTCTTTCACATATAAGGTGTCTTCTTTAATTTTCTTAACAACCCTAGTAAGTGGAAGTGATACCTGCATTTTACCCAGACTTACAGTTAGCAGTTCTGTTAATCAAATACATATCATCTGATTCAAAATTCCTTACTCTTGTCCTTCCTAGCCCTTATATTACAAAACAAACTATATATATATATATATATATATATATATATATATATATATATATATATCTATTGTGAAACATTTAGTTTTTTTATTAATGCTCATTAGTTATATTTCAATTTTTTGAGTAAAATTCTGTTTATAGCTATTTCTGCTCTTCCTCCAAATTGTGTCATTTTGTCTTCAAATGTACCCAGCACAACATGCTTTACATATTAAGAACAATAATATATGGGATTTTATTCTAGTTAGAAATACACATTTTTCATCTATATACTTCAGTGTAAGAGAAATTCTAAGGAAATATATGTTTAGTAAGTCATTTTATTAAATTATATATTTTTGGCTGTTAGGGTTTCTTAAAATCCTATACTTTGCCTGCTGTGTTTTCATCTACAATTTCAAATTAAAATTTATTCTAGTATACATTGATAGGAATATTGAAGTCTTTCTTTTTGGATTTTTAAATATGTTTAAACAATAATGAGTACAAACCACAAATTAAATGAGGTTATTTTTTGAGGTATAAAGATATACTCAATGGTATGTGCTAATTTATCAATATATTTTACTAGTAACTTTATTTGTTTTTAATTAAAACATATGAGATAAAATTTGCAATGAAAACTGCAGCCATGAGCCCACCTATGACTGCATCGTCACTTGAATCTTGCTTAGTTTTGATCCCAAGCTCACACTACTAAACCCTTGAAAGTTTACTTTTTAATTATTGCCAAGTAAAATTTTAATTTGCTTTGAAATTGCATGGTGAATAGGGTTATTACAATTAAGTTTATATTAGAAATTGGCACTAGAGGGAGCTAAGTAATTGTATCATTTATGTGTTTAGGGGAAATTGAACATTCATTTAAAAACTTGTATTTTTTTCAGAACCTGCTGATTTTACAAATATGGCAGCTATGCCTCAGCAAATTATAAGCAATAATGAATTAGTTAATTTTCTTTAGTGAAAACTGCTATGGTAAGATTATTAAATTACTGTATTTCTCCTTAGTGAAAGTAGCTACCAGTCAGTAAATTAGGATTTCTAGGACTCTTCGGGGAAAGGGATTATTACTATTATCCATGTTTATCATTATTTTGGCTCTAAAAGAATTAAAATGCTCATGGTACCATGTTAAAATACAATATTTTGTTCCCAAATTTATAGTTTGATAGGAAAATGGCCTTAGTGAATAGGATCTTAGTGCAGATTAGAAAACAATTTTACTCTTATGGAATATTCTAGGAATGTAGTTTGTTTGATTACTTTGAAATGCTGATTCAATTTAACAGTGTTCTTCCCCAGCAAGCATAGCCTACCATGGATTGAATAAAATTGTGCCATTGCCTACTGTTATACTTAACTCTAAAATGAACAAAAGTCTGCTTAGTTTTGTAAAGCCAAAAGTTGCGGGATGTTTTTATTTACACAAACTATAATTCACATTCGAAAATAGCTTAAAGCAAGTCAATACTCTGGAGGAAAGTGGGAAATTTTATCTTCCCAGTCACATCACTTAGGCAGTCATGGCAAAAAAAAACACATTTTATGTCCTTATAAGTGAGCATGTCCTTTTACAGATAATGCATATGGGAATTAATTCTTTTCATTTGTTTGTACAGGTCTTTGGAGGGGAAACTACTTTTAAATGTCAAAAGTATTTTCATTCAAATTTCATTGTACTTTGAAAATACAATGATGTTGAAAATGTTGAAATAAAGCCTATGATCTTGTATGGTGAAATCCCCTTAGTTAATGTTTAGTTATAGATTTGGATTGATATACCAGTGTCCAAAGGGAAGTTTCTTGCCTTTTTCCAGTGGTCCACATGATGAAACCCTGTGCATTAAACTACCTATGCATACTTTCAGTTTTAAAATAGAGGTGAATTTCAGAGAAAATAAATGAACAAAGGAAAAAATACAGTGAGGCAGTACACTATTTTATAAACCACGGAACTGTTTTATTCCTGTTTGCTTCATTTATTCTCTTAAGAAAATGAAGCATTCTTTAAATTTTATTTTTATAATTTGAACAATTCACATATTACCTGCCTCAAATGAATGTTATAATCAAGGTTAGCTGTACAAAAGAGGTTAGCAAGTTATATTTCAAAGACAGGATTTGGGGAGGAAAAAGGTTTGTATATTGAATACAACTAGGACATTTTTCACATCTTTAAATTAGTGTTTGACAAACTTTAATGTACATGCTAATCACCTGAGTATTTCTTACAATGCAGATTCTAATTCAGAAGATCAGGATACTGCATTTTTAAGAAGCCCTCTCTTAATGTCTGGGGAACACATTTTGGATAGCAACTAGTGTTTACTTTTTTAATTTCTGATACATGTGGCTCTGGCTTGAAATAAGAATTTAGAGCAGCGGTTCTCAACCTGTGGGTCGCGACCCCTTTGGCGGTCGAACGACCCTTTCACAGGGGTTGCCTAAGACCATCCTGCATATCATATATTTACATTACAATTCATAACAGTAGCAACATTACAGTTATGAAGTAGCAACGAAAATAATTTTATGGTTGGGTCACAACATGAGGAACTGTATTTAAAGGGCCAGAAGGTTGAGAACCACTGATTTAGAGCAAAAGAGAAGTAGGATTCTCAAAAGAAATGATGGCCCTGATACTGGCAACTTGAAGTGCCAGCTATAATTGTTCTTGCCTTTATTAGCTATGTTAGATGCTAACACAATAGTGAAAACATGTAAGAAGAGTAATTCTGTACAACAGGGACATAAGCAATCATCACATTGTTTAGCTGCAGACCTCCTTTGATTGCACAACAGGTAGGAGATACCATAGTGATATCTATTAAGAATTTCAGTTGCTTTAAAATATTTCTTTTGTGTAGATAGACCCATTTAACACATTAAGCGCCAAGCCTGTTTTGTCTTCCTTCCCATTTTAGTCACTGGTGACTGACATGGCACTTAACATGTTAATAGGGAGGTTGTGAGACGTGGGGAGATAACATGGTGTGGCAAACAGAACTGTTTTATATGGACTCAGATTCATCTGGACTCAGATTCTAGCTCCAGCCCTCATTGGGTATGTAATCTTAAGAATTTTATTTAACATTATTTATTTTTGGTAAAATGGAGATAAATAACTACATCCTAGGTTTGTTGTTTTGTTTGAATGTTATCATTTCTGATGTGCTTGGCTTTGATCACTGAGCATCTAAAACATTTATATATTTTAATCAGCATTAGGATTTTAGCATCAGGAAATGCTCTGGTGAATACGAACTATCCTATCTAATAATAGACAAACATGTAAATTGACCGCACCTTTGCTATTCTAACCAGCCAATCAGGAGAGTATGCAAATTAACCTAACAAATATGGCAGTTGATTTGCATACGTAGGCTCCAAGCGGTGGAGCGAAGCCTGATGGCCCGGGGCGGCGGAGCAGCGAAAGCCTCACGGCTCCAGGGCCGGCTCCGGCTGGAGCCCGGCCAGAGCGAAGGCCTGGTTGCCAGGTGCCAGAGGAAATCCAGTGCCAGCAGCCAGGGGAAAGGAAGGCCTATTGCACGAATCTCTTCATGCAACAGGCCTCTAGTCCTATATAATAAAACCCTAATATGCAATTGACCAAACGGCAGAACAACCGGTCGTTATGATGTTCACTGACCACCAGGGGGCAGATGGTCAATGCAGGAGCTTCCCCCTGGTGATCAGTGCGCTCCCACAGGGGGAGCACTGCTCAGCCAGGAGCCGGACTCATGGCTGGTGAGCACAGCGGTGGTGGTGGGAGCCTCTCCCACCTCTGCTGCAGGTGGGCAGTAGGGAGTGAGGGGTCCTGGACTATGAGAGTCCCGGACTTTGAGAGGTATCTCCGCCTGCCAGCTTAGGCCCAATCCCCAGGGGTATCGGGCCTAAGCTGGCAGGCGGACATCCCTCAAGGGGTCCCGGACTGTGAGAGGTCGCGACCGGCTAGGGACCCCTCCCCCCTCCAGTGCATGGATTTTGTACACCAGGCCTCTAGTCATTACTATAACTATTACCAGCAAAATAGGCCATTGGGCCATCAATAGTTGAGTGTAAATGTAATAAATTGTGAGATGGAAAGGTGAGAGGGGAAGTAGAAAGGAAGATAGGGATAGATAATGAAAGGTGTTAGAGCTATTCTAAGGATTTGAAATTTATTCTGTAAAATATGATGAACTATTAGAGAGTTGTGAACTGAGGAGTAGTGGGAGGAAAAAACTATATGTCTTTTTTATTGAAGAATGTTTTAGATGGGGCTTTAGAACAAGTATTTCTTCTCTAGTTCTGATTAAGAGATTGTGAGGATAGCTAAAATAGCAGTAGAGAAAGAGGGATATATTATACATTTATTTGGTAGTCAAATTTGTAAGGATCAGAGGCAATTTGAACATGGGGCTATGGATTAGGATATTTAGAGCCAGCAAAAACTCCAACTCATCAGGCTTTAGGAAATTTATTATTCCACATACCAAAAAGTTCAACAGAAAGTGATATTAACTTTTCTGTGGTTGTTTTGGTTCCATTTACAGGTTCCTGCATGTCCAGACATGACAATCTCCAGAGATGGTATAAAGGACCATTTCTTTTTTGTGTCTCTTCTAAAGTAGGATAAATTTTCCTAGAAACTACCCATCCAACTTTCCTAGGTCCTGCCTAGATTTGTATCCCAAAGTTGAAAACCATTCACAAGCAAGGGAAAGAGACTGCTAGTCTAGTGGCTGTAAGGACCCTCTTCCCAGACTATGGAATAGAGGCAGCTTTTCCTGTAGTCCATGACTACTTTCAAGAGTGGATTGCTGCTCTGTTAGAGTTCCCTTAGGAGGTCTGGGGCTATATTTGAAGGTGTATGAAGAAAAATTATCCATACATACAGACCACTACGTTAAACCTATGACTTTATTTTATTAAATAAAACCCATCGGTCTAAACGCGTTCATAGCTGCCTCCTGCTGCGATTTAGGGCATCTGTAAGCATTTGCACTCATTAAATTTGTTTCCTTCAGTCTACATATTCACGTTCCTATGCTGTACACAATGGAATCTGTCCTTATAAACTGGCTAATTTCATTGTCCTCAAATATTGCCTCCTTCAATATAATCTAAATCACTGTCTGAATTTCAAGGTCTTTAACCTATCAAACAAGATGTCCTTCTTCATCTGAATTGGTTTCCTTACTACCTCATTAACATATTAATATTTATTTCTGCTCAGAGACTTTCAGCCATGTGGTTTCTGTCACATGAACATCTCATCCACCCCACCCCACCCCCAACATATCCACATATATATAGCTCTACACAATCCCATCCCACATCCATTTGGTCTAAGCAAACATTGCTGATCTTAGTTGATCTCATGCAGAATCTCTGAATTCCTAAGCACTTATCTAAGTTAAACAGTATGATATAATGGGATACTTTAGTTCACATTTGTCCTAATGTTTTAATACTTGTTCATTTTGTGTTTTCTGTAGGAACACCAAGTCAGTGAGGTCAGGGCACATGCCTTATATTTCTTCTGAAACCCTTACAATTGTTAGTCCTGATTCAGGCTGCCTATCAAACTCACAGGAGATATCTATACAAAACAAAACAAAAAATTACATATACTGTTAGACTACTAGAGATGGAGCCTTAGAATGTATATATTTCATAATTTTCCAGGTGATTCATCTATACTTATTTCAGTGTTGATTCATGAACTAATATTTGGGTTCCCTTGTTTCAGAGAATATGATCAGACTACTAGTAAGTATTTAGGAAACGCTTAATCCAAAAATACTAATTTACTAAATTCACAGGTTTTGTGGTTAAAGCTTAGAACATCTTTGTAATACTTGAATGTGCGTATAAGAATTACAAAATAAAGAAAAACTTTAAACAAGTGCACAACAAACATATTCATCTAACTTATAATTACCTAATGATGGTGATGAAGATATTAATAATAATTCTTTAATGATGTCCCCAAATAAGTCATATGATACCACAAAATGTCATTTCTAACCCTATATGTTTCTTCTGAACTTAGGGATTTAGTAAGTGTTACTACCTATCTAATTCACCCATTCATGGTACCAGAATCTTGACTATAATAATAAAAAAGTTCTGCCCAGATGAGCCTGTAAAGGTTTCAGTAGTATAATATGGGACTTTAAGAGACTGACGGAATGATACATATATATCATACACTTATACATGTATATTCATCTTTGTTCTCTTATAAATCCCCACTTCCTCATTGCTAAAGATCTGATGATAATTTATCTATGAAAAGATAACATTTCAAGGTATGATCTTTTTTTTTTTTTTTTTATAAATGTCATTCTGTGACATCAGGGCTGCAATGACTGCTCCTGGTTTTATGGACTTTACTACTAATTGCTGAAAATATCATAGGCTTTGCTTATTCACCACTCAAAGAATGATCTTTCATTACCAGGTCTTTAATAGATTGATTTCTATGCTACATTTGCTTTCTTTTAATGTTCTCTGCAAAATTGTGGCTTCCTCCATTACTAATGAAAGAAAATTGAGGAGACCTGTTTTGGCTGTGTCCCTTTTCCCCCCAGGACATATCACTGTTCTATCTGTTACTCTCTTCCCTTTGCCATCCATGAGAATTTTCCTCTGAGCTGTGGCAAAGCGAAGGTCATTTAAAAATCATTCTTTGTGCAGAATGAACTGCTATTTGGGCATTGTCAGTATTCTTTCTCTATAAAACATCATAAATCTTATGGGAAATAATTTAAGTGCTCGTGAATATTATCACACCCAGTGTTGCAAAGGGTAATAGTTCTCTAAATGCTTATTAAATGAAACAATGAATACACGAATGTAGATCCTTGATATGGCACTCAGAATTTTGTTTGGATATCTCAAATAAGATCTGATACAATAAGAACACTTTGATGTTCAAAAATTGCTATATATTTAAAACAATGCCTCAATAAAAAATACATAAAATTCCATAAGGACAATTATTTAGTGATTCTAGAATACTCCTTAGTGTTGCTAGAATTTTATTGTCTGTATCATTTCATTTTAGAAATTTGACCCCAGGATAACATAGAAAAAAGACTGTTCAGAGTTGCTAGTTATTACCATTGTTGGGCATTAATTTAAAAAATATAAAGTAATAAGCTGATTTTAAGAAATATGGCTTAATTTACAAGAATTTAAATTTTATTCCATTTATATTATAACCTAAGCCCTATTATTAATGATATTGCTCTAAATAGCCCCCAAACTTGAGACTAATTTTATTTGTCAAGGCTAGATAATTTTTTATTGATATTTAAATCTCCAGGGGAGAAAAAAAAATTTGCACCTTCTCCCATTAATAATCTCTAATTATATTCAGTGTATATACTTCTACAAATATATATATATATATATATATAAAACATAAGCATTATTTTAATATTTCTGCCTCTTAGTTCAATAGGAAGAAATGTTCTAACATTTGCATTATGTGAAGATGAAGTGCAATAAGGAATCAAGTTCCTGGTGCTTTTTTAATGCCTTACCCTTCCTCAATTTTTGTATGGTTCCACTGTCTAATCATTTTTGTCCTCTGTTCAATGGTCAATTTTGGATATATGTTTCATTAAGAATCAAAAAATGTGAAAGTCAGAATACACTGTAGAAATCACTTGGACTACTGCTGCATTTTACACAGAGGATAATTGAGAATCAGAGAAGTTAAATGATTTGCGCACTGTGACATAACCAGTTGGTTACAAAGTTGAGGATACACTACTAGTATACCATAAATGAATTTGTTCTTATGATTATCTTATAATACTTAGAATCTGATTGTAAATAATTGTTCTAAAATTACTCACAATTAATTTTTATTTGGTAGAAATCTGTCATTTATGGTAACATTGATGAAATTTCCATGAATATACAGAGTGAAAAGAGGAATTAATCTAATGAGTCTTTTTCTTATGAAGTACAGTGGAATGTTACAGTAAAGAAAGATTACTGTTGTTAGCTAATTTTGCAACAATGTAGGCCAAAGAAATCTATAATCACAGAACTTTGAAACATGAGTGATGTGGAAGAGTTATGGCTATTAATTCAGTCTTTCCATGTTGTGCTCAATGAAATATTAAGCTTTAAAGTCTGTGTGGGAGTGTATCTAAATATAGTTGTTATTTTGCATTTTTATTCTGCAGTTTCTCAGACATATTCATGGCAGTGAGGGGGAAAAATGTCTGCCATCCAGGCATGATTCTCAATAGGATGCTGAGAGGTCATTTCCTTACAGCAAAGGCACAGATAGCCAGAAACAACTCAGCTTGGTTCTGCTCTGATTTGGTCTTCTGAACTCTCCCATAGTCCTCAGTGTGCTGATCTGGGTAGTTTCAAACGTATATAGTGTAAGAGATGCCAACTTTCATGAAAAAAAAATCTTACACAGAGGGTAACTAATTCAGTTTGATTTAAAATTATGATTGGTCTATTCTCTGAAAGCCTTGTCAACAACCTGAGGTGCTGATAAGGTCAATATTTAAAAGCAATAGATTAGCAATTGGAAAGCTTTGAGTCTAGAGAAGTAAAGTGATTTATAGAAGATGAAACGAGAGAAAAAAGGAAGGTAACATTTGTAGTGAACCTGAAATGTACCAGGTAGAGAGCTGAACACTAAACTCACATCATCACATTTAATTCTGAGATAGATAAAATGGTTATGTGTTATTGATACACAGTTAAGGAAGGGGAAAAAAAAGAAGAGCAGACTTGGGAGTCAAATATTGGTTAGCCTGACACAAAGCACATAGTCTTCCAAACAGAACCAAACTTCTGATTCAATCATCAGTAAACTTTCAACAATATCATGCTGCC
Source organism: Myotis lucifugus (assembly GCF_000147115.1). NCBI lineage: Eukaryota > Metazoa > Chordata > Mammalia > Chiroptera > Vespertilionidae > Myotis > Myotis lucifugus. Next base: position 2,469,042 of record NW_005871080.1, read on the forward strand.
AATCAATTAGGCAAATGATTTGGAATAAATAATTATGCTTGCAGATTTAAAAATGCACCCATCTGGTATACTCACCACATGTTTGCCTTGGGCATTTTTGCTTAAAATGCAGGAACATTCCAGAAGGAATCCCAAACTGAAATGTATCCAATTCCCTGTGTTCTTATCCTGCCTCCCAGTATGTCATATAAAAGTTAGTAAAACAGAATGACATAAAGGCTGATATGTCATTTTCATCTGGATTAAATTTCTCTGTGCCATTTATTAGCTTCTGGATTTGGTAAAAGATTAGGAGTCTCCACTGTTTGAAGGCCACATGAGACAGTCCTCATTTCCTCATCTTCCTGATCATCTCAGAACATCTGGTTTCCTGGTGTACTTAAGATCTTGTTGACCTATAAGATAAGTCTGAATAATACCAAAGTTGATTGCTAACTCACACCAGCAGCAGTTTCTACTTATACAAGTTTTCTTAGCATTCATCCCAAATCAGGACAGTTTCTGTATTTTTTTTTATTTATTTTTACCTAGGCCTCACATCATTTGATGATGGACAGTTTAACCCAAAGAGGAAAAGAGGAAAGTAAATAATAAAGATCTCTGTCGTCCTGCACATACATGTGTCAAAGGGTTGTCAGGCAGAATACATAGCAATGATTTATTAAACTGAAAGCCTACAGAAAAGTCATACCAGTCACCTTCTGAATGGATATTAGACTTGAAATTTTCCTAGAAGATACGTCTAGAAGGTTCATCAAAATCACTTGTAAATCATATTTGTTATTTAATACAGTGGAAGAAAGACTTATTATCTATTGGATTTTGGAATACATCCAGTCAAAAGTAAGGCTAGTTGGAGTAGACTTGTGAGAGGAGCTAATAAGGTCAGATGAGTGGGTCAGCAGGACCACACATGGGAGGTGTATTATGAGGGTCTCAGGAGACAGAGCAATCTGTATCACAGTACTCAAATATTCAAGGGGACATTTTTTTAAATCAAAAGTACTGGGAAACTTCTTAACTTATAAATAAATTAAAACTCTGAACTGTGACTACCAAACATTCATAAATCCTTTTAGAAATATTAGCCTCACATCATCCTTTCTAGACAGGATGAAAAGGATACACAGATAAAAAAGAGGGATCCTTGGTTCACAAACAAACATGCATAATTATTTTGATGGATCATTGATATTTTACTCCATGTAGTTTGTATACATACAGAAAAAATATGTATACATCAAATTGTGATTATAGTGAAAGGAGTTCTAAAGTATTTATTTGATATAAATGACCATGGGCACACATTGTATACACTTATATGCATGGGTGCTCACACATGCACATGCCCACACACACACATACACAAAAGCTCTAATTGATCTAACCTACTTTGTAAACTAAGGCTGCTAATGGTATGTGAGGCATTCATAGTAGCCTTATGGCTAGGTAAATATGGTATCTATTTGGTGCCACTTTGACCCATTCCTCTTATCCTATCCTGGTGTTCATCTGATCTTTCTTCCTTTAATCATCAAGCATTGGGCTGGTGTTTTTCTCCTGGCTTCTACTTGCCTGTGTTCTGTAGACTAAGAATCTAAAGGATAAACCCAAAAGGTGGACTTGAGGAAAAGTCAAATTTATATCTGGGTAGACTGCCCAGGTGATTTCTTCCTCTGACGGTATTGGCATTAAAAGACAATCTGGCTAAAGCACAATTGGCTAGAAAACTGTGACACTAAATGGGATAATTAAAAGTGAAAGGTCTTTGAAATATTAATGTTTATTACATGTAACATAAAAAAAGTGAAAGGTGGAAGAGCGTGCCTAGGAAAATTTTGGAATTCATAAAGGACTAGAGGCCTGATGCATGAAATCTGTGCAAGAGTAGGCCTTCCTTGACCCGGCTACCGGCACCGGCTTCCCTCCAGCACCTGGGACCCGTGTTTCCCTCACAGCCCCAGCTTCATCCAGAAGGATGTCTGGAAGGACGTCCAGTCTAATTAGCATATTAGCTTTTATTACTATAGACTAGCTTTGCAGCTTTTGAAGAAATATCTCCATCCTCCGAGTAGCATGAACGAAGCTGTTAAAGCCCTGACATAGCATGACAATTTATTCTCAGTAAGTCATTAGAAAGGTGAAGCATGCCACTAGATTAAGGGTGGCAGATAAGTTTCATCTTGGCTGCCACATCTAGTTGATTTGTAGAGGCTGCCTGGAGATATGTGGACAAAAGTACTCTAAGAACTTATCTAAATCCAACAGTTTAGTGTCCTGTGATTGATTAGTGATGTGTTCATGGGCACAGAAATGTGAGTTATTCACATAGATCATGTAATGTTTCTTTCATCTTTGTACCAGATATCCCTCTAGAATTGGAGAGTTGAAAGAGTCCATATCTGACTAGTGGAAATTTAGCTTATCATTTGAGTACTTTAACTGGTGGTTAACCAACTGGTTGGCCCACATAGCTCAAGATGATACAGTGGGGTTTCCTTATATATTGATCAACATGATTTGGGAGTACAGGCTTGCGGTCGTTAAGATGATCAGGTAGGCTGATAATCAAGATTTTTCTTTAGTCGTGTTCACACAACCCAAGTTTAAAAATGTGGCCGTGGAATGCATGGTTAGAATTCAGATGAAAACAAGGAGTGAGGTAGAGTTCTAGTCTTTGGAAATAAAATATCAGTTATGAGAACATGAGTCAGCTATGGGTGCCAGTTTTATGAACTGCATTTTGACATTGGTGCACAGATAACTCCTTAACAGAATCCCAAAGGCAAGTAAGTGTGCTTTGTCAGTTGTCAACTAAGGGGACCACCAGGACAGCAAAGGTCTGCAATGGGGCACCACTGTGGGGGTCAGCCTAACGGAGGAGGACTAAGCAATAAGCCTGGCTGTATTGGGGGTGAAGCCCGAGGAATGGACTTTGGGGCTGCTCTAGCAGCAGTGCCAAAGCTGTGGCCTGATGATTGGGATATGCGTGAACCCCTAGAGAGAGATGTCAAAAGGCCTCCCTGTGGAAATACTTGATAAAGTCAGGACAGGGAAATAGAGTCCTTAGCATTAGCCCACTTGATTTTCTTACATAAATTATGCAATTGAAGTTGCAGTGTTTATCCATGAATCAAGTTTTCTCTCTTCCTATACAAGTTTGCTGGGAAAGGTATTAGATAAAGTATTAGCAGACATTTATACCTAACTGCGAATGCATCTACTACATATATTGGGTATATTCCTAAATATACACTTTTTGCAAACGGTTAGAAACTGCTACAGAGAAGCTGGGAAAAAAGATACAAGAGGGTTAAGTTTGGCAAATTGAAAGCCGGAGTTAGGAAAAAACATGGAGACAAGGAGATAGATCTCATGTCAATGGTTTCATGAAGAAAGTACTTATTACTGGACCCAGAGAACAGATAAGAAACCCTAAGGAATATGTAATAGAAATGGTGGTCTATGGCTATTATTTCTGGTGTGATTCTTAATGGGCCTTTTTAGGCTTCCCAGAGGCTGCTCTAGGATTACTGAATAGTCCTAGTTTCCCTAAGACATTCCCAGTTTTAGAAATGAAAACTGTTCCAGGAATGCCCTTACTCCCAGGCAAATGGATGGCAGGTCACTCTCAGAGAGGTAAAGTGTAGCCCTTTTTTGGGCATGGGGGAAGTGGGACTTGCAGAAAATGCTTCAACACCTGAAGTTGACCTTTGACCCTTTGATTAAAAAGCATAATAAAAGTAACATGGTGATGCTTTAGGCATCAGTGAAAGAAGCTGGGAGAGAACCTCTGTCCTGCTGTATCGTTTATTAGTAAGGGTATGTGTGTTTATGTGTAGGGGGAGTTGTTTCCATTTTCTGGACAGGCTAAATGGACAATTTTTAAAATATATTTGTTATTGTTGATCGTATTACAGATATCGCCCATTCCCTTCCTTCCTCCCTCCTCCAAGCTCCTACTCACCCTCCCAGGTCTTCACTACCCTATTGCCCCTGTCCATGGGCTATGCATATAAGTATATAGGTTTATCTCTTCTCATCTCCCCAACCCCACATGGAGAGCTGTCAGTCTTTCCCATGCCTCCATGCTTCCGGTCTTATTTTGTTTGTTGGTCAATTCATTTTGCTGATTAGATTCCACAAATAAGTGAGATCCTGTGATATGTGTGTGTGTGTGTGTGTGTGTGTGTGTGTGTGTGTATAATTTTATTTTACTTTTGAATTTTATTAAGGTTTACCTCCCTCCCTCAAGGAATATTATGACTGAATTTGATTAGCATTGTGGCACTTACACATATTTCTCCATTATTCTAAGAGCTAAATAAACTACTAATACATGTTGTATTTAAAACTATTTCCAAAATTTATTGAAAACAGTTTAAACTTTTCTTAAAGTTTATCTATACCACCTTCGCTGTATTTCCAAACCTTTCCTCCAATTCTTTTTTACCACTCTTTAGCCATTTAGACACCCTACCATTGCCAAGACTTTTCATACCTTCCTGCTTAGGAAATTTTACTCACATGCATGTCCTTAGAGGGGACTGACATTTTATCTTCCCTCCTTTATACCGATTTTTCAAATCCAGCGCATAGTTTAAGGTGGAACTTAAATATCGTCCCTTCTCTGAAGCTTCCCTGATTGATCATCCAAATATGGTATCTTCCACCTCTGACCATTTCACAGCACTCTGTAGGTCTGGGTGGCATGTTTTTCTCTTTGCTCTGTATTAACTGCATTTGGTAGTTAACTTATCTAACAACAAAATTGTAAGCTACTTAATGACTTTAAGGTAAGGATTTGAAGTAAGGCCTAATTTGCATAACAAATGTTTTCAATCTGTCTCCTATTTGAAATTGTCAAGAGCTGTGGAAAGGTTTAAGATTTAACCTACTTGCAAATTAACTTTAGGCTGTGACAGTTTTGTGGGTACTGGCAAAAGCACCAGGCACCTGATAAAAAACAAGGGACAGTTTACTACTTAAAGTAATAGCAGTTGCTAAACAATCAGAATTTTCTTGTACAAGTTTCCCAGTTCTCAATTTCAACAGGACAGTGTGAAGAGGGCCAGGTGTAGATGCACACAGAGTGTGTTGCAATATAGGACATGAACCTTGAGCTTAGGGAACCTCTTATATGGAACAGTAAGCATCATTCCTAAGTGTGGATGAAAGAGGGCACGTGCTAACCTGACAAGCTCAGGGAAGGCCTGCATGGCAGTATTGCAAACTCAAAGTATGGTCTGAAATTAAAACTTTAACTAAAAGCCGTTATGGTGGGTAGTCAGGTTCTAGGCCAGTATCTTCCCTGACAAGGTCAATCTTTACCTTAACTAAGCCTATTGTCTTTTTTGCATCTACAATAACATATCCTTGAACTGTCAGGGTAACTTATAACTTTCCCCTTTTCAGGACTCCTCAGGGCACAACCAAATGCCCAGGGTGTCAGGACAGATACCACAAATTCCTTAATTATTATGTTATCATGTTAATTGTTGACTGTTAACTATCCTGTACCCACGTAAGTAAAAGAAGTATGTGTTTATCATTTTACTTTTTAACTGATCCCAGAGGTTTCCCCGCTTTGCTTTCTCTTGCCCCTCTAACCTATCACCAGTGGATTTCATGTAACCCACTTACATCTCCTTTTTGGTTGTAATGTATAAAACAAGATGAAAAACTACCATTCTCTGGAGCATTATCCAAATCCGTTGAGATTCTGCTTCCTGGCAATTGTGGACAGTTTGGCTCAAATAAAATCACAAAAATTCTTTACAGGTTTTTGTTTTTTAATCCTCACTTGAGGATATTTTTGCATTGATTTTATAAGAGAGTGGAAGAGAGAGAGGGTAAAGCAGAGAAATACCAAAGTGAGTAAAACACATCGATTGGTTGCCTCCTGCAAGAGCCCTGGCCAGGACCCCGGCTGGGGAGGAGCCTGCAACTGAGGTACATGCCCTTGATTGGAATCAAACTTGGGACCCTTTGGTCTGCAGGCCCACACTCTATCTACTAAGCCAAGCTAGATAGGGCAGCATACAGATAGTTTTGATGCAGCTTTAACCTACTTATTAATAATAAGAAGGAAACAAGGGGAAGGCCAGATATTATAGGCATGTTCCCTGCAAAACACCAGGGCGGGAGGGGGGAGATTGGACAAAGGGAAGATAGATGCAGGCCCAGTAAAGTTGGCATAGATATTTGTTGTCAGTCACATCTGGTAAGGGAAGTCATTGGCCAGAATGGGTGTGGCCAGTGCAAGTGCTCAGAAATATGGGATATTTAATTCCCTAAACAAAGGAGTTCACTCTCTTATGCTCATGGTTCCTCTTGGCACACTTGGCTCATGACTTATGCCTGGCTTCCTGGCATTCTCCCCTGTGGCCCACGGCCATGCGGACTCCCACATACAATGGACTAATGGACTGCAGGTAGCCTGATGCTGTACTGGACACAGCTCCAACTTGCAAAGGAAACTCTGGACACTGGCTTTACTTCTAGCTTTACTGAAACCCCAGCTACACTTCTTCTATGAGGGGACTAAGGGAAGTGGGACTTTAGAAACCCATGGATGTGATTCCACGTAAGTAAAAATTACTCATTCTCCCATGTGAGTCTCAGAGATTTCTTTTTCTTGGGATATGGTAAGAATTCTACCCGCAGCAGCACCCAATGGTGAAGAAGACCCTCACTTCATCAAATATCAGTTTGGAGCAAAGGTACACAATGCCTCGCCTCACAAGACATGCCAAAATGTGAGAAGCCCAAGGAGAATTGTCTCACATATAAATTATTTATTCATTCAGCAAGCATTATGTGAGCACCTCATATGTGCCATTGTTCTAGGCACCAGGAAGTGGTTACAAGGCAAACAGTTGGCCTTTGTTCCAAGCATCTATTGGTAACAGTTCTCTTAGTTTAGCTCATCTTGATTCATATCTATATATATAAAAGCCTGAACGACATTCAACTGGTAGCTATGATTTGCACTGACCACCAGGGGGCAGACGCTCAACACACAGGTGTGGAAACATGGAACAGACTGATCAATCTCAGAGGGAGGGTGAGAAGAGATTAACCAAAGATCTTACATGCATACTAGAGGCTTGGTGCACAGATTCTTGCACTGGTGGGGTCCCTTGGCCTGGCGTGTGGGGATCAGGCCAAAATTGGCAGTCTAACTTCCCCCGAGGGGTCCTGGATTGTGAGAGGGTACAGGTCAGGCTGAGGGACCCCACCGGTGCATAAATCCGTGGCTTGATGCATGAATTCATGCATATTGAAAGGAAATTAATTAGAAGAAATATTTTAGTATTGCTATTCACCCTTTCTCTATAATAGAAGTGTCAACCAAATTCACAATCGACAATGACAGATCGAAAAACACATGTGCGATTGGTGCCAGTGAGAGCTTTATATGTATTGTACATGCGCGAGTCAACTTAGCCATATATATATATATATATATATATATATCCATATATATATATATATATATAAACTTGCTTAATTAGCCCTGCTTTCTGATTTAGCTAAACTTTTTCCAGTTCAGTGAAGCACTCCAACTTCTCTTTCAGGTAATTGTCAGCAACACAGCAGTAAATATCAACACAAAGCAGATTCTTATTGTAGATCATGCAGGGAGAACAAAGGGTAAAATATTTAACTGCAGCAGTGTTTGACTCTATTCTGTACAGTGAGAAAACCTGAAGTCATTTTCAAGTTCTACCATTTCTTACTTCTTTTCAGTTGGGTCAAGTTTCTAAACTTTCTAAATCTCTATTTTCTGGCTAATGAAAAGAAAATAGGATTCCATCGAGTCTCCTATCTACCTACTCCAGGACTTCTGTAAGAATCAAATGAGATGAGGCCTGGGAAAATGCTTCACAGACATTTGGTTAAAGTGTAACATGTTTGCTCCTGGCTATAAAGCAAGTCGTGTTCCTGGGCTGAAGAAACTCCAAGGAGGCTAGTTGCCAGGGAGAGGAAGCTGGGCATTGTTATGTGATGTCATTACCCGGTGTCCACAGCGACCATTTCTGGGCTGGGCTGGGCTTTGGGCTGCATTTTGTGCCATGGGGTCTTGGAAGCATTGGCTGCAATTTGATGGGCTGTCACTCTGGGGTGGTGGTGGGGCCTGTGTCCCACTTGGGGGAAGCCAAGTGTTAGTTTGGCTTTTTATTATTAAATGGCCTATCACTAGGGAGAGGAAGCCAGGCATTGATATGTGACGTTATTACCCTGTCTCACAGCGACCGTTTCTGGGCTGGGCTGGGCTGTGGGCCGCACTTTGTACTATGGAGACTCGGCAGCATCGGCTGCGATTTGGTGGGCTGTCACTCTGGGGTGGTGGCGGGGTCTGTGTCCCACTTGGGGGAAGCTGAGTGTTGCTTTGTGGGCACCAGGTCCACAGTGATGTTTCTTTGTCAATGGCCAGTGCATGTCATGGCAGCTCCTGCATTGAGCATCTGCCCCCTTGTGGTCAGTGCACATCATAATGACCGGTCAGGCAGTCAGACACTTAGCATATTAGCCTTTTATATATATAGAGAGAGTAGAGGCCCGGTGCACGAAATCTGCGAGAGGGTGCAAGCCAGGCTGAGGGACCCCACTGGTGCACGATCTGGGATGGGGAGGGACCGTGGGAGGGTTCCAGGGAGTGTCTGGCCCATCTCGCTCAGTCCCAATCGGCTGACCATAGCAGCAAGCTAACCTACCGGTCAGAGCGTCTGCCCCCTGGTGGTCAGTGCATGTATAGCAAGCGGTTGAGCAACCTTAGCATATCATTAACATATTATGCTTTGATTGGTTGAATGGCTGACTGGACGACCAGACACTTAGCATATTAGGCTTTTATTATATAGGACTAGAGGCCCGGTGCACAAAAATTTGTGCACTGGCGGGGGGGGGGGGTGTTCCTCAGCTCCACTTGTGCCCTCTCACAGTCTGGGACCCCTCGGGAGATAATGACCTGCTGGCTTAGGCCCACTCCCAGGTGGCAGAGGGCAGGCCCAATCCCTAGGTGCCTGCCCCGCAGCTCCTGGTCAGGCTCAGAGCAGGGCCGATTGGGGAGTTGGGGCGCCGCCCCCTGTCATGCACAGAGCAGGGCGGATCAGGAGGTTGCGATGCCACCCCTAGTCACGCTCAGGGTAGGGCCTATTGGGGGGTTGGGGCACTGCCCCCTGTCACACTCAAGGCAGGGTCGATGGGGAGGTTGCGGCGCCGCCCCCTGTCACCCACAGAGCAGGGCCGATCAGGGAGTTGGGACACTCCCCCCTGTCACACTCAGGGCAGGGCCGATGGGGAGGTTGCAGCTCCACCCTGTCACACAAAGAGCAAGGCCCGTGGGGGGGTTGGGGCACTGCACCCTGTCACACACAGAGCAGGGCCGATGAGGGGGTTGGGGCGCTTTCCCCTTTCACGAACAGAGCAGGGCGGATAGGGAGGTTGTGGCCCTGCCTCCTGTCACACACAGAGCCGCAGGCGGATCAAGGGGTTTGGGCGCTGCCCCCTGTCACGCTACTCCAGGGGCCAGGAGGCCTCGTGGCTCCGCTGATCCCGGTGCTGGGAGGCATATTACCCTTTTACTATATAGGATAGAGGTCTGGTGCATGGGTGGGGGCCGGCTGGTTTGCCCTGAAGGGTGTCCTGGATCAGGGTGGGGGTCCTGCTTGGGTGCTTGGCCAGCCTGGGTGAGGGGATGATGGCTGTTTGCAGCTGGTCACACCCCCTTCAGGGGGGGGGTCCCCACTGGGGTGCCTGGCCAGCCTGGATGAAAGGATGATGGCTGTTTGCAGCTGGTCACACCTCCTTCAGGGTGGGGGTCTGCACTGGGGTGCCTGGCCAGCCTGGATGAGGGGATGATGGCTGTTTGCAGCTGGTCACACCCCCTTCAGGGTGGGGGTCCCCACTGGGGTGCCTGGCCAGTCTGGGTGAGGGGCTGAGGGCCGTTTTCAGTCTGGCAGGTGACTGAAGCTCCCAACCTCTCCTTTTTTCCTTTTTTTTTTCCCCTGGGATTTATTTACCTTCTATGCCTGTCACTGGAGCTGAGAGCTTGCTTTTAGCTCAGACCTCAGCTGCTGAAAGCGGGTTTCTGCGCTTTGTTTACCTTCTGTATTTGAAACTTTGTTGCGACTCTAGCTCTGAGATCCCGGCTGACTGAAAGCAGGGTTTCTGGGGTTTTGTTTAGCTTCTATATTGTAACAATGTTTCTTAGAGTGCAAGCTTAGAGCCCAGCAGTGGCAGGCAGGGAACCTTGGCTTTCTCCATCACTGGAGCAAGCAAGCCTCCTATTGGCGTCAGTTGCCTGGCTGCCGGCCGCCATCTTGGCTGGCAGTTAATTTGCATATCGCCCTGATTAGCCAATGGGAAGGGTAGTGAAGTTCTGGCTAATTACCATGTTTCTCTATTATTATATAGGATAAGATGAGAAAATCATAGTTTACCCTCTGCTATTAACATGAACACATCATTGGGAAATATCATGCAGCTTAACTACAGCAATCTTTTTTAGACTAATTAGTACAAATATATATTCCACCTTAAGCATGTAGATTTGAACCTGGAATATTTGATAAACATTTGATGAATATATTTTTACTTTAAATATGAGAAAATAACCCTCATTATTGAATGAACTAATTAGTGACAAAAATCTGGGGCACTAACTTTCTTCACATTTTAATAAAGAACTGAACCTACTTAATACTACCATGTCTACTACTATTAACAATAATAATTTAAAAATTAAGACTTAAAAAGAAATTTCTTAAGTATTGCTAATTGTTGTTGCATATTGTCACATAATAAAAATTATTTTTTACTCTAAATTATAAACATTATAGCTCTATGGCAGAAACTACGCCTCACGATACATATATTATCAGCAGAAACACTGAAAATATCTCATTTCTCCATTGAAATCTTCTCCTTGTAATGGGAGACATGTAGCTTGATTCTAATCTGTTTCCGCGATCTTACTTTATTTCACAGATTGCTCTAGTATGGCAGATTGTTAAAGGGAATGTGATTGCATTTCAAGAAAACAATGATGCTTCCCCAACAGAAGTATGACATTGTCAGGGTTTCAAAAGGTAAAAAGCACTTACTTTGTTCAGCCTCTATATAGGCTGTTCTCTGTGCTTTAAAAGTTTTGCAGGAAGTGAATTAATGTAATAGTTTTTACAGTCTATATGGTATAAAATAGACTCAGATTAAGCTAGCAGACTTGTTATTTGACAGTTTATAAAATATTTTAGTATCTTTTTGGCAGTAGCAGTTTGAATGTTGGCAAATGTACACATTGCTTGCAGTTTCAAAACCTTGTAATGAGTATTTTCCACTGTAATAGCAGAGAGCTAAAATTTGGATAAACCACTTAGACTTGTGAACTCTGACATGCATGGTAACAATGTCTTTGTAAAATAATTTTGTCAAGTATTGGAGCTCCTACTAATAGCACATCCATCTTTCTGTGCACCATAAATCTTAAGAAAATTTCTATTACTCTGCAATTTGTCTGGCTTATGCTATTTATTAGCCATTTTATTCTGCTGCTTTAAGAAGTAATGTGATGTTCATTTTATTGCTGGTTCAATAAATTGTTAATTATAATGCAGTGATTGCAGCTGACGTGATTTAAAAGCCACATTAGCACTATAACATTAAGTTTTAACTATTTTACCCTTCAATTTCCTGTTTATACAACAGTAAAAGGAAAATAGCCTTAGACTAATTTAAAAAATGAAGGTACTTATATCTATTGATCACATGACACATTAGAAAATCTTTTTTAAAAAATAAAGGTTGCACATTTGTCTTGAAAAAGAGGGGGAAATGGGTGAGCAATGCACAATAGAATACCCAGAGAATACAGTGAGATTTCAAGACAGGAAGAACACAAGTGAAGTTAACTGTATTTAATATTATAGTCTTTGTATAAACTATTAAATATAAAACAATGGGTCATGCTAATTTTGTAAATATGTTTCTTCTGAAATTAAAAAAAAAGAGTTACTAAAAATATAAGAGTGACTTTTAAAGAAAACTATAGAAACATCAGTGATGAGAGAGAATCATTGATCTGCTGCCTCCTGCACGCCCCCTAACCGGGATTGAGTCTGCAACCTGGGCTTGTGCCCTGACCAGGAATCAAGCCTTGATTCTGGGTCATAGGTTGACCCTTAGTCACTGAGCCACACCTGCTGGGCTGAGTGACTTTTGAAGAATATATTCAATTTTATACCCTAACTGGTCAAACACAGAGCAACATAAATGTCTCTCCCTTGTTTCTTTTCAGCCTCAAACTAACTTAGAACTTTCTTGCTTGCCTAAAATACATGAAACCAAGCCTAACAGATATCCTTAGAGCAGTAGTTCTCAACCTTCCTAATGCCGCAGCCCTTTAATACAGTTCCTCATGTTGTGGTGACTCCCAACCATAAAATTATTTTCATTGCTACTTCATAACTGTAATTTTGCTACTGTTATGAATCGTAATGTAAATATCTGATATGCAAGATGTATTTTCATTGTTAAAAATTGAACATACTTAAAGCATAGTGATTAATCACAAAAATAATATGTAATTATATATGTGTTTTCTGATGGTCTTAGGCGACCCCTGTGAAAGGGTCGTTGGACCCCCAAAGGGGTGGCGACCCACAGGTTGAGAACCACTGCCTTAGAGATTTGTTGAATCACACTCTTCTTAACCTGGAAACTGTAGAATGTCCTATACGATGCACATTAACTGTTAATTCTGTATTGCTCTGTACTAGTATACTTTCAGAATGTAAATTCTGTCTTCTCATCTAAAGTCTGGATTTTGCTCACTGGTTTCAGTTCACTAAAGTCAAAGATTTCATTTCATTATTATTTGTCAAATACCCCAAACTCCACCCCCAGTCCCCTGCCCTCAACCATCTTCTCCCTCAGAATCCTGCCAGTTCTTGGCATAATGTAAACTATTCAAATAAATGTCTGTTGGTTCCTGAACCTTCCTCTAAGGGTGTATGTATACATTTTGAATGTTGGATGATCTACGAGGTACCATTTTTGTTACAGTGTTAAACATGCCCATTAATGCCAGTAAATAAGATGAACTCTCTCTGAATTTTGGGATTGAGTTTGCAAAATTTGCCCTCTCAATTACTGCATGAATTTGGACAAATCAATTAATTCTTCTGTGATTTGATTTCAACATTGCCATGTTTTATTACACAGATTCGTGTAGAGAAAGTACCAGGTGCCTGGTATTGTACTACATACTAGGAATAAATTGTAGATACCCTTGTAAAGTTTAATTTCTAGGAGGGGGTAAGCAAGTAGATACCTAGATCCCTTCTTTTTTTCTCTCCCTGAAATCATTTTATTGATCTAACAATTTATAAATCATTATTTTGTACTTTCTGTAGTATAATAGTGCCTTATTATATTACAACATGAATGAAATCTACATGTGTTGTCTAAATGGATAATTAGATAATTAACTATAGCATCATAGGATATTAAAGATAATAAAAGGGCATTTAAGGACACTTAGTGTGGAATTCTACTACATCAGTATAATTTTAGATTTCAAATTATACAGCCGGTTTGTTCCCACTTCCACAATTTGGACTCAGTAACTTGGGGTGAGACCCTGCAATCTGTATTTTCCTGTCTCTCCCTGGATAAACACCATTTATCCAGCTCACCTCTTTCATTTTATTGCACACAACAACTGAGGCCCAGGGTATTTTGTTCAGCATATGTCAAGCCCTCCCCACCTCTGGGCCTCGGCACCTGCTCGCCTACCTTCTTGAAATGTTTTTTCCAAGGTTGTTAAATAGCTGGCTCTTCCTTTTCAGATCTCAGCTCAAATGTCACTGCCTCACAGAGGCTTCCTTCAAAGTGCTTCTTACATTTACTGCCCTTTAAAAATTTGTTCACATTGGTAATTAGCATGTTTAACTGTTTGTCTCTCTCCCTTACTACAATGTAAATTTCATAAAGTAGGATTTTTCTCCCTAGTTTTTCATTGTTACATTCCAGTGCCTAGCTTGGGTATAGAAGGTACTAAGCATATCTGTGGAATGAATGAATGAATGAATGAATGAATGAATGAAATGAATGAACGAACAAATGAGTGAATGTTTTGCTCAAAGTCAGATAATTTATTTATTGTAGAGATAAGACTATAGGCTTAGTGTCCTCGCCAGCAAGGCCATGATGTCTCCCTTTTGCAATCTCTGTACAATGACACCCAATTCCAATGTTTGTGGTGTGATTTTTTCCCCCACACTCCCAAGAAGTTCTCATACAGTAACCTGGTTTCCTACAATTCAACTCAATTCTTACACTGTCTACTCAGAAACAGCATCAGATTCCACAGAGTAAGGGCTCAGACCCAACAGATTGCCCTCTACTTCAGATTCCAGTCACCGGTCCAGTTTGTCATCTATGCTTTTGACCCACTGACTAAAAATCATAGGTTCTCACGATACCCTCCTTGAGTTCAAGCAATTTACTAAAGTGGCTCACAGAACTCATAAAAACGGTTTACTCACTAGATGAATGGTTTATTACAATGGAAATTAAGGGATATGAATGAATAGCCAGATGAAGAGACTCATAGGGCAGGGCCCCAAAACAAAGGAGCTTCTGTCCTTGTGGGATTTGGGGCTCAGTATCTTGACATGTGGAAGCATTCTGGTTTAGGTCCATGGAGGCTTTCTGAACCCCCTTCTCTTGGATTTTTATAGAAACTTCATTATGTAGTTATGATTGATTGAATCATTGACCATTAGGATTGATTCAACTTCTGGTTTCTCTTCTTTCCCCAGCAGTCTAGGGGTTGACCACAGGCTCCAACCTCTAATCATATGGTTGGTTCCCCTGGCAAACAGGCCCTTTCCTTAGATAATCTTGGTGCTTTCCAAAAATCACCTCATTAACATAAGACACCTTTAGAGCTCTCATTGCTTAAGCAATTCAAATGTTTTTAGGAATTCTGAGCCAGAAATTGGGTGGATGACCAAATATACAGTAATTTCCTCTTATCTGTGGTTTGCTTTTCATGGTATTAGTTACCCACAGTCAACCTTGATCTAAAAATGTTAAATGGAAAATCCCAGAAATAAACAATGCTTAAGTTTTAAAAAGTATGCTATCCTGAGTATTGGGATGAAATCTTGTGAAGTCCTGTGTGGTCCCTTGAATCATCCCTTTGTCAATCATCCCCAAGCTATATACACACTACCTGCCCCTTATTCACTTAGGAGTCACCTTGGCCATGAGATCAGTTAGCAAAGAGAGAGAGACCTAGAGAGAGAGACCACATTCACATAACTTTTATTACAGGACATTGTTATAATTGCTTTATTTTAATATTAGTTATTGTTAATCTCTTATTGTGGCTAATTTATAAATTAAACTTTATCACAGGTATGTATGCATAGTAAAAAATCATATATAGGGGTCAGTTCTATTTGTAGCTACAGGCATCCACTGGGTGTATTAGAATGTATCCCCTTGGATATGGGATTACTATAGCATATTTCTTATTATATATTACAGCATCTCACTCCTATTGTTTTTTTTACCGTTGGGTAAGATTTTTAAAGTTGTCTGGTCTAATGTGTTAATTTTTTAGTTGAGAAAATTGTGCCCCAGGCTAGCAGAGTTTAATAGTTTTGCCTAAAGTCATATGTAATTAGTGCTTCATTTAGAACAAAAACTCAGGTATTTTATCTGTTGATCTACTGGTTTTTATTGTTGTTTTTTTACTATATAACTTAGCCTTTGTTTTAATATATATGTTATTTTACTGAATTATTTAGATTTCCCCCAATCTCTCCTCAATATAAAGAAATTGCTTTTGTCTATAGAGATAATATGTCTAATACTAATCTCTGTTTAGGAATTTCTGTTTATATTTGATAATTAAAAAAAAGATCATCTGTCAGCTATTTTTTTTAACTTCCAACATATCTGTGGTCATGATCATACACTTGTGGCCTTCATATCCCTAAAGCAATGGGTGTCCATTCCTCTCTTTCTTCACAAGAGAAAACCTCCCTGTAGCAATGGATTGCCAAAGTGAAGTGATCTTTCTTTCTTAATAGTGCATTACTCTTTGTAAAGAATCAGTCTCTCTGAAGGTTCTACAAATTCTATGTTGTATCAATGTTGATGCAATGTTAAAATTTATTTTTCAGTAATCCATTTGGAAAAGCCAACCACGCATCTGATAATGTAAATTTTTACATTGATTTTAGAAGCTCTCTATTTTAGACAATCTTTTATATAGTGTCTTCAATATACAATCAATCTTCATTTGTGTTTTTACACCTCTACTCAGGCTCTTCTGTTCATATTGGCCAAGTTATATTTCCAACTTCTTGTCTGTGCAGCTTTGGGAAAAGGAGACAAGAAGAGCAGGTGGAAGAAAAGAAAATTCTGTTTTTATCCCTTGCTTACCACCCAAATCTGAGTTTTAGAATCTGTTTATTCATTTCTGATACCATTTAACCAAACTAGTATCCTCCAGATCATGCAATTGTCACATTAAAATAAGCTTCCGAGATTAACATTTGTTAAGATTATAGACATTTAATTCTAAAATTGAAAATAGTATAGAATGTAGGCAAGCAAGAAAACTTCAAAATTCTTACTTATTTAACTACTAGAGGCCCAGCACACGAAATCGTGCAGGTAGGGTCCCTAGGGCCTAGCCTCCTGTGATCAGAGCCATCTTCTGCCCCTTTGCCAGTCCCCAGGCTGAACGCCGCCTCTGCTGCCGGGCTATCAGGCTGTTGAGATCACCAACTCATCCCCAGATGCTCAGGGGCTCAGGCCTGTGGGAAAGCAGGCACCAGCAACTTCACCTTCATGTGCATGCACTGGGCTGGCCGCTGACGGAATGCGCTGCCCGTTCGAAGCCGCTCATGCAGACACCGCCGCTGCTGCCGATGCCACTGCCACTGCTTCTGGGGCTTGAGGCGCTGACAGAAGCTGCAGGGCACGCCCACGACCTACCCGCCCCAGCATGAGCGGCCCCGAGCAGGCAGCATTCCATCAGCAGCTGGCCCGGAGCACACGCATGGAGGTGAAGTCACTGGCGCCTGCTTTCCCGCAGGCCTGAGCCCCTGAGCAGCTGTGGATGAGCTGGTGATCCCAATGGCCTGACAGCCAGCCTGGTCCTCCCATCACCCACCCCGATTCTCCTGTTCACCATGCTGATCCATTGGAGCCTGCAGGTCAGGGGCAGGGACCAAGAGGTCAGCCATTCAGCCTGATCACCAGTCCCCAGTCCCGCCCTGCCTGCCCCACTTGCGGGCCTCAGGGGAGGAGGGACTGAGAGGTGCTCAATGCACCTCATGGTGACCAGTCATTTGATCGTCATGGTCATCACGGACACTGGCTTTGTATATATATATAGAGAGAGATTTCTTATAAGTTGCATAACTTCTTATAAGTTATGACAAATATCTTAAATGTCCATAAATCTGCATAGACTCTTATTTTATTTTATTAGTCCATTTCAGGAGTTTTTAGAGGGAGTAAGGTATCTCAGGCAGATTTACTCAGATTCTGTATGGGTGGAGCCCAAGTACCCATGTTTTTTTAAGTTCCCCAAGGTGATTCTGATAGACTATAAGAATTGAAAACTAATAATCTTCTCAATATTTTAGGACATCATCCTACAGCTTTTCCAGACCTCATATTTCTGTCTTACATGCAAAAGTTATAAACCATGAAAACCTTGAAGAATTGTGACATATAAAAGTCTGAAGTATTATAAAATGTCAAAGAAACTATTTGCCAAGGAATCTACACTAATAAAAGACAAAGATGCTAATTGACCCTACCTTTGCTACGCCCATCAGCCAATAAGAAGAGTATGCAAATTAACCCAACAAAGATGGCCGTTAAATTTGCATACTGTAGGTGGGGCAAGACAGCGCGATCCACCGCCCGCCCTGCCACCATCCGGGCCTGCCATGTGTGATCCGGGGTGATGGGGCGGGTCGCAGCGCGATCCGCCGCCTGCCCCGCCGCCAGCTGCCATCTGGGCCTGCCATGTGTGGCCCGGGGTGGCAGGGTGGGGCAGCGAGATCCACCACCCACCCAGCCACCATCCGAGCCTTCCATCTGCGACCCAGCGCGGGATCCGGGCCTGCCATCTGCCACCCGGGGAGCGAGCCTAAGCCAGCAGGTGGTTATCTCCCGAGGGGTTCCAGACTGTGAGAGGGCACAGGTTGGGCTGAGGGACACCCGCCCCCGCCAGTGCACAAATTTTTGTGCACCGGGCCTCTAGTCTATATATATAAAAGCCTAAGAGACTGGCAACCAACCAACTGGCTGACTGGCTGGTAGTATGACGCACACTGACCATCAGGGGGCAGATGCTCAATGCAGGAGCAGAAACCACAGGCATGGAAACATGGAACAGACTAATGAATCTCAGAGGGAAGGGGGGAAGGGAGGGTGGAAAGAGATTAACCAAAAACTTTATATGCATACTAGAGGCCTGGTGCACAGATTCGTGTACTGTTGGGGTCACTCAGCCTGGACTTTGCCCTCTTGCAAACCAAGACCCTTTGGGGTATGTCGGAGAGCCAGTTTTGGCCCAATCCCCACAGGCCAGGCTGAGGGACCCTAGTTATTAATAATCTTTAACTCTGCAAACACTAGTTCTGAGTGCTACATAAAACCTGATCAAAATATATCCTTTGAAATAAACTTGAAGACAATGATGGGTATTTTTCAGTTAATAGATATTTCCAAATCACTGTGAGCAGGCTTTGTTATTATTTCTATCTTCACTTGGCCCCACAAATGACATGCTGCCGGGTAGGAGGACAAGTGTATCTCAAAGCTAGAATAGCCCATGTATTACTGTTATTCACTTGATCTATAAAGAATATTCAGTCTGACTTCTATTTTTCTAGACTCTAACTTTATTTTTCTGTTTGTTATTTCATTTATTCTCCTGAATGTGATATGTGTTATTATTTCACTAATTTGCATCCCCAAGTTCCTTTTCAAGGGTAATACTTCACCCCTCTTTCAAAATTGCTTATACTATTTTCACTACTTAAGATAAATAACTCTTATCTAGACCTCAGAATCCTAAACCTTGGTGGAAATCTCTTTTTATTTGGTTATTATCATCATTATCATGTTCTAATAGGAACTATCATCATATTTGGGGTAGAACAGGAAATATTGAAATTGAATACATAATTGGCTTTACATTTTATCCAATTGAAGCATTGCTTTTTTAGAATGAACATTTTGTCTTGCCTTATATTTGACTGTGTCTGTTTCATTTGCTAGATTGCTTCCTTAAAAACATTCACCATGGAAGGGGATTAAGAGGTACAAACTTCCAGTTATAAAATATATAAGTCACGAGGATGTATTGAACAGCATAGGGAATATAATCAATAATATATTAATATCTGGTGACAGATGGTTGCTACACTTATATTGGTGATCACTTCATAAGTTATATGAATATCAAATTATTATGTTGTACACGTAAAACTAATGTAATATTGTATGTAGACTACACTTTAATGAAACAACAACAATGAAACAGCACATATTAATTTCCATTGTCCAGCTGGAAGGGTGTTTTCTAAGAAAGGCAACCTGAGCCTAAAATTTTGATTATGGTAAAACAATATATTACCCTGAAGATTATCAGTATAGACCTTTTGGGCTATTTCCTGTTCCCTTGTCTTCTGGAAATGTATCTGTTGCTGCTCCCTTGTCTTATGGAAATGTAACTGTGCCTGGCTTCTTTGTGTTATGGAAATGTACCTTCTCCCATTCTGTAGCCCTGTGTTTTTCCATGTACTCCAATTCTAAAAATTCCCTAAACCTGCCTATATTCCCCCAGAATTCCTGTTTCAATCATAACAATAAAGACCTAAAATTAGCCTAGCATGCATGTGAACCAGTAGGTCACAGTTAGATTTCCGGTCAGGGCACATGCCTGGGTTGTGTGCTCAATCCCCAGTGTGGGGCATGCAGGTGGCAGCCGATCAATGATTCTCTCTCATCATTGATGTTTCTCTTTCGCTCTCCCTGTCCTTTCCTCTCTAAAATCAATGAAAATATGTATTTTTTTAAAAGACCTAAAATTATATAGGGAAGACCATAGTAATCAAGACCACAGGAATACTAGAATAGTGTGCTGAGGATGCAGTATAAACGGAAAAACAGAAGAAAAAGAGTTTTGAAAAGGATAAACTATTAATGGAGGGGAGGGCTTTCTTTTTAAAAAAATATATTTTATTGATTTTTTACAGGGAGGAAGAGAGAGGGATAGATATTTAGAAACATTGACGAGAGAGACACATTGATCAGCTGCTTCCTGCACACCTCCTACTGGAGATGTGCCCGCAACCAAGGTACATGCCCTTGACTGGAATCGAACCTGGGACCTTTCAGTCTGCAGGCTGACGTATCCACTGAGCCAAACCGGTTAGGGCGGGAGGGCTTTCTTAAAGAAATTTCACTCTACTTAGGTTTTGAGGATTCACAATACAAGAAGGGATTTCTTTCTTATAATATATGACAGATAACATTGCTTTTTATGGCCCACAGTGTTAGTAAGCTTTATTTTCTACAAGTGGAAATTCCCTACAAATTCTGAATGACATCCATATGGAAGCAAGGTATTATGACTCTTAATAGCTCATAAAATTGTTCATTAAAATATATTGGCAGTTTAAATGAAGTACCTTAAATAAAAAGACATTTGGGGGCCAGCTCCATGCTAGATACTGGGCTTAGATAATAAATAACCCCAACTTCCTATTTCCCAATGTCTAATCTAATAGGAGAGGTTAGCAGATGACAACTGTAACAACTAACTAAAAATAAATTGCAATAACTTTTATAATAATTTGAACAAATAGCTATCCAAATATATATAAAAAATGTTTAATTCCACCTATAGTAGGGAAAAGCAGAAAAATAAATAGAGACCTTTAATGTGTGGTTCAAATTTTATTGCAGTCTAGAATATTGTATATGAATAAAATGTAAACTACTTTAATTTGCAATATTCATTTATCTGCTTCTAGAATCTCATCCCTATTGTTGCAATTTATAGATCACTTCAAACTAATATTCCAAAAGGATCACCTTGATTATATAATGATATTCACCTATTTTATCCCTATTGATACATGAGGTCTAAATTTCTACATCTTACTTTTACAGCTATTTAGTGTTTTTTTTCCTATAATTCAAAGATTATTAAGTTTTTCCAGTTTCAATTTATTATCACCTTCATTGTAATTAACATTTTGATTTTATCCATTGTGCAATCTCTTCCACTCTTGTTTTGTGTTCAGTCCACAGGCTGACGCTCTATCCACTGAGCCAAACCAGCTAGGGCTGTTTGGCTTCTTTTGCTTAGCATAACCTTTTTACTTTTACCTATGATGTTGCATGTTTTATCAACTCGTTCCTTTTTATTGTTAAGTATATATCACACTAGAGGCCATTGTACGAAATTACGTGCAGCGGGGGAGGCTTTCCCTCAGCCCAGCCTGCACCCTTTCCAATCTGGGACCCCTCAAGGGATGTCCGACTACCCTAAACGGGCAATTGGACATCCCTCTCATAATCGAGACTGCTGGCTCCCAACGCTTGCCTGCCTGATTGCCCCTAACCACTTCTGCCTGATCACCCCCTAACCATTCCCCTGCCAGCCTGATCACTCCCTAACCATTCCCCTGCCAGCCTGATCACCCCCTAACCATTCCCCTGCCAGCCTGATTTGATGCCTAACTGCTCCCCTGCTGGCCCGATCGCCCCCAGCTGCCCTCCCCTGTCTGCCAGATTGTCCCCAACTGCCCTCCCCTGCCATCCTGGTCCCCCCAACTGCCCTCCCCTGCTGGCCTGGTTGCCCCTAATTGCCCTCCCCTGATGGCCTAGACACCCCTAACTGCCCTCCCTTGAAGGCCTGCCTGGTTGTCCCTAACTGCTCTCCTCTGAAGGCCTTGTTACCCCTAACTTCCCTCCCCTGCAGGCCTGGTCCCCCCCACCTGCCCTCCCCTGCAGGCCTGGTCCCCCCCAACTGCCTTCCCCTGCTAGCCTGATTGCCCACAACTGCCCTCCCCTGCTGGCCATCTTGTGGTGGCCATCTTGGACCACATGGGGGCGGCCACCTTGTGTGAGAGCTTGATGGTCAATTTGCATAGTACCTCTTTATTATATAGGATATTGTTTCTTTCTTCTGTTGAGGGACATTTGTGTTGTTTCTTATTTTGAAAGGCCTTGGTAAATACAGTTACTAGCCTCAGCATTCCTCACAGTCTTTCTGGGGACACATGTTTTCCTTTATCTTGGGCAGACATGTAGTAGTGAAATTGCCAGGAGAGGTGTATGATTTACTTTGAGACAAAAATCCAGAGGTATTTCCAAAGAGCTTGTGTCATGTGATACTCCCTATCCTCGCCAACATTAGGTGTTTTAATTCTTTTATGTTTTAGCCATTCTAGTGCAAGTATCATAAAATCATATTGTAGTTTTAATATACATCTCCCTGTTAACT
>NW_005871080.1:2491705-2493045 GCF_000147115.1 Myotis lucifugus
TTCACATTTTTGTCTTTTTAACATATCTTTCCCTTTCTTTCCGCCCATCTTTTTTTCTGTCATTATACATTTTCCTCCTTGATATATTTATAAACCTCACAGGACAGTGTTATTTTTGCTCTCAATAGTCAATTAGCTTTGAAATAACTTAAAAACTAGGGGGAAAAATTATTTTTCAACTTAGCCATATATTTATGCTTTCCACTTTGTGTTGTCCTGAGCTTTCATCTGGTATTATTTCTCTTTGTCTGAATTCCTACTTTTAGCATTTCTTATTGTGCTCATCTGCCAGTGACACATTACTTCAGTTTGTCTAGATAAATATTCTTATTTGAAGTGCTATTCTTTTTTGTTGAGTTTAAATATTTAGAAAAATACATTTTTTCTTTGTGAGGCGCATGTTCACATTTTTGTGATCATCTAGTTTGCATTGTGTTGGATGAAAAGTCTTTGGTTATCTTATTGTTGTTCCCCTATAAATGATGTGTCTGTTATTCTTTTTGCTTTTAGGATTTTTAAATTTTTTCATTAATTTTCAAAAACATTACTATGCAAATCATTGGTGTACTATTCTTTGTGATTGTTCCTATTGCATTCATTAAGGTTTTGGGGGTTGTATGTTTATAGTTTTTATCAAATTCAGAATATTTTCAACCACTATTTCTTTAAATATATTTTTTTCTAACTCTTTTTTTGCTTTCTTTCCAGTACTTAATTACATGGATTTTTAAGCTAGGCTACATTGCTAAGTTTTTTCGGCCTTTTTACTTTTCTCTTCTTAAGTTTGGATAGTCTCTTTTTTTCTGTATTTACCTGTACCTTCTTTTTATTCTGCAGTGAAACTTGATGTTAAGCTGATCCAGTGATAATTTTAATGTCACTAGTATAGTATGAAACTTTAGAATTTCCATTTTATTCTCTGTTATGGTTTGTGTTTCTCTGTCTTCTCATCTCATTGATACAGATGTGCTCTATTGGTTCTCCTATCTTCTATGCCATGCAAAAAACCTTCTTGAAGAAATCATAATCCTGTAGTGCACCTAATAAAGCCCTGTGAATAATTATGTTATATTTTTGTCCAATTATGTAGTTTATGGCAGGAGGGCTGATAGTAGAAAATAAAATAGATTCAATACTAGTGGCTTTGATTTGACTGTTGGAAAACAGACATATTTCCTTCCTTCCTTCCTCCCTCCCTCCCTCCCTCCCTCCCCTTCCTTCCTTCCTTCCTTCCTTCCTTCCTTCCTTTGTTTATGTCAAAGAGCGAGCGAGAAAAAATGTGAAACATCAGTAATGATAAGACAATCATTAATTGGTGCCTCTGGGACAACCCCTCCCCA
>NW_005871080.1:2493398-2655795 GCF_000147115.1 Myotis lucifugus
ATAATTTATAATATGCTTTCCAATCAAAATTAAAAATCAGCATTGTTAGATTAGCATCAGCAAAAGGTTAATGAACACTTACATTGAGATATAAACATCGACACTTTTTAAATTTCCCATTTATTATTATTTCATTCATTATTGTTAATTTTACCTTGATATGTGTATCTGTATATGTGTGTGCATATATAATATATGTTTTATAATATATTATATAATATATAGTTAGTTCACATAGAATTTTCACATTAATTTCCAGAAGTTTGTTGTTTAGTGGATAGATAAGAGTTGCAAAACAGATCGGGCAGAAAACAATCAGAGTTTAAAAGGTCTTTGAAACAACATGACTTTGTTTTTGTATCAATGGATGCTCGCAAAACTACATTTAATATTCAGAATCATTCTACTTCTAACAGGAATCTAATCTAAAAATGGAAATAAGCTATGAGCTTTTTATGGTAAATTTGATAGTAAGGGATAATGTAGGGGTTCTGTGTACTGGTTTAAGAAATCTTAGGTGCCTGGAATGTTCAAAATCAGAGAGAGAGAGAGAGAGAGAGAGAGAGAGAGAGAGAGAGAGAGAGAGAGAGAAGAAGAGAAGAGAAGACCAGGCTTCACTAGAAATGAAAAATAACTTATTCAGTAGAAACATATTCAATACATCTTCTGCGTAAGGCAAAAGAGGCAGAAATACATATGAATATAAATTGTATATTAGTTAGAAAGCTACCAAAAATTGTTTTATGTGGTGAATACTTCGTTACCCTTCGATTTTCTGCTGCCTGTTTAGTTATTTACTTCTTACAGTTCTTAGCTAAGGTGCTTTCTTAGGCATGCACAAGATGACATATGCCATTATCTGACACTAAATTTTAAAACTGATTTAGTTTTTTTTCTCCTTTATTAAAGAATCTAGAAAAAACTTATGGTTTTTGTTCTTTCTTCATAGCCAATGATTAATTGCCCCTTCCCTGATATTATAATGTGAAAAAGAAAACAACCCATCATGACAGATATGTCAATTTTTACTATTAAAACTAAAAAAGATGTGAGAAATAATAAAGACTTTA
The DNA here is from genome assembly GCF_000147115.1 of Myotis lucifugus. Lineage (NCBI taxonomy): Eukaryota > Metazoa > Chordata > Mammalia > Chiroptera > Vespertilionidae > Myotis > Myotis lucifugus. Next base: position 2,494,469 of record NW_005871080.1, read on the forward strand.
TTTTCAAATCAGCCACCTGATAAGTTTGGCATAGAAAATAATTGCAAAAGCTTCATTACTACATCATGTTTATTATAGGAAATACAGGCTTGTGTGAGCATAAGGTATGTTGAAATGGTCTCTATTATGTAAACACCTTTTTTTTTATGCCTATATGGGAGTGATTAGGCATCACAACATTTTATGATTTATGCCATAGTTTTCTTTAGTGGTTGTGAACTCAGCTTGTGTTTCTTGTCTCTAAAATAGAAGCCTTTAGTTTACGCAGTCAATGAGTATTTGAATGCCTACTACGTGTGAGATGCTAGTTATACCTTTATGAACAAAGCACCATCGTACCTGCCCTCATGAAAATTCAATTTAGTTGGAGAGACTGACACTAAAAATATGAACAGACAAAAAATAATTATGATAAAAATAAATAGGGTTGAATAATATTCCATTGTATGTATATACCATATTTTCTTTATCCATTCATTCATCAGTGGATAGTTAGATTGTTTTCACATCTTGGCTATTGTCAATAATGCTACAATGAATGTGAGAGTGCTAACACATTGGGATTCTGATTTAAATTATTTTGGTTAAATACCTAGAAGTGGTATTGCTGGAATATATAGTAGTCCCAGTTTTAATTTTTGGAGGGACTTCCACACTGTTGAAAAATAAGGAAATCCTGCCATATGCAGCAACATGAATGAAACTTGAGGACTTTATGCTAAGTGAAATAAGCCAGCCAAAGGACAAATCCTGCATTATTCCATGATATGAGGTATCTGAAATAGTCAAACATGTAGAAACGGAGTAGAATTGTGGTTGCCAAAGGCCAGGGGGAAGTAGAGAGTTGCTAGTCAGTGGGTATCATACTTCAGTTATGGTGGATGAATAAGTTCTAGAGATCTACTGTACAACATTGGGCTCTGAAGATGACAATACTGTGTTACATCCTTAACTGATCTTATGATAGCTGTTTTTATTACAATAAAATGATTTTTAAGTTAATAAATAGGGTGTTTGATAATACAGTGGTCAGGGAAGGTCTGACAATGAGGTACTATTAAATGATACTTGAAAGATATAAAATCACTCAAAGGGCAAACACTGGGGGTGAGTTTATAGAACAGGAAACACCATGTGCAAAGTTCTGCAACCAAGGTATGTACCCTTGACCAGAATTGAGCCTGCAACTCTTCAGCACTCAGGCCGAGGCTCTAACCACTGAGAAAACAGGCTCGAGTGAGATGGTACTTTTTTAAGCCTAAAGGATAAACAAGAATTTGATGACAATTAATTTCCTAATTACCATCCTCCTCTTTAGTGGACTAAGAGAAGAGGATCGCATAGCCTCAGGTGTCAGAGAGCATAGCACCTGCAGGAGAACTAGATGTAGATTACCTAGGATGGGCAAGCTAGAGTAAGGTACAGGAGTATGTGTATTACACTAAGGCCATGTGTGTCATGCTAAGAAGTTTGAATTTCTTCAAGAAATGGAGACACTGAGGAATTTTTTAGTAGGGATGTGGAATGCCTTTTTATACTTAAGAATGATTACTTGGATGGGAAAGGTAAATGTACTCGGACCTTGAGTCCAGTTAACCAGCTTCTGCAATAATCAGTGATAAGAGGTTATTAAGGCTTGACCAAGGTCAGAAGCCAACTGACAAAGTATAGGACCAGAGAAAAACCCTGAGACATTCAGGAGATAGTCTATAAGTAGAACAATTCTCTAATATGAGAGGTAAAGGAGAAGCAGATATTGAAGAGGTTTCCTTATTTTCAGAATAAGATAAATGTTCTTATTTATTAAAATTGAGAATTTATTGAATGAGCTTCTAGAATCTTTAGCAGGGAAATGCTCTGCTTCGAATATGCTGATTTTAAAGGCATTGGTTGTGAAAATGAGGTAGAAATACCCTATAGTTTATTGAATATACTGGGCTGATCTCAGAAAAGAAGAGATTGGAGAAAGATTACTTATCAGTGTAACTGCTGTGTAAAGAGAATGAAGAAGAGGCTAAGAACTGAGAACAAGGAGGCTATGTAAAGACTGAGTAGGAAGCAAAAAAAAAGAAGTAAAATAAAAGACTAGTCATTGGGACCTCATGGGAAAGTATCCATAAGGAAAGGGTAATGAATCGGGATGAAATAGTACAGACAGGTTAAGCTAAGATAGAAAGTAAAACACACACACACACACACACACACACACACACACACAGCATTTAGCAATAGATTACTGGAACTATGTTGGGAAAGTTTTAAAGAAAATGGTTAGAGAAAATCAAATTGCAGTGGTTTGAAAGGGCTGTAAAATAGGTAACACTTTCATTTGTTTGGTTCTAAAATACAGAAGAGCCCTAGCTGGTTTGGCTCAATGGATAGAGCATCGCCCTGCGGACTGAAGGGTCCCGGGTTCAGTTCTGGTCAAGGACACATGCCTGGGTTGTGGGCCCGATCCCCAGTGTGGGGCATGCAGGAGGCAGCCAATCAATGATTCTCTCTCATCATTGATGTTTCTATCTTTCATTCTCCTTTCCATCTCTGAATCAATAAAAATATATTTAAAAAATAAAAAATAAATAAGATACAGAAGAGAAAATGTGCCTATTGTTTAACTTCAAGAGAGGTTTTGTTTCTTCATAGATATTTTTAATGTTAGATATATGTACTTCTTTATATATAAAAGGGAACAAGTTACTGAAGATTACACTTAAGTATTGGAAGAAAGAGGGATTAGTTCATATATTAAGTTACTTGAGGAAGTGGAGAGTGTATTATCTTGAACATAGGTGGAAAGATTTCTCTGGGACAGAAAATGAAATGCCTTCCCACTGAAATGGCAGAAAAGGAGAGTAAGATAGGATTTTATGCGAGACATATGCAGTTGGAGGGCAGGAATTTAAAAGAATTCTCACCTAACTGCTAAATTATCTGTTAGCATAGCACTGGTCGTGGGGCAGGGAGCTTGAAAAGAGCTAAAGCAGTGAATTTATACCTGTGGAGAATGAGGGAAGCTGACCCACAAAAAATAGAAGGACTTACCGGCAACTCTTTTGGGCACCTGAGCCTGAGACTACACACATATAATGAACCAATCTCCACGCTGCGATGCCTCCCAATGAGCTAACCCACCTTCATCCTTCTCTAATGTGCCCAGGATGCTTCCCCTTCACCTGCATGCCACTGTCCTTCCAACTTCCTCTACTGGAAACTTCCTTGCTCTTTTCCACCCTGTTAGAAACAGGTTCGGTTTTCCATGCCTCCCAAAGTCAAATAAACTAACCCAATAAACAATCTTTATTAACAGATTAATAAGGGGCATAAAAATGTTATTTGCTCAACAGTGGACTGCTGGAGATAATATATTACAATTCTACTTTAAAGCTGCCTATATTTAAAAGACTCCCAAACTAAAGCATTAAAGGGAAGATGTGGTGGCTTAGCTAGAGATAATCTGTTTTCCATTTTGGATGGTGTTAATTCTCCTTCTCTGGGGAGTTGAGGTTTCTGGTTTGTGTGTAGGAAACGGCAAAAGCAGAGGGCACAACACTACACTTCAGTGGCCACCTCCCTTAACGAGTTTAATTGCCTCTTATGACAGAAAACATTTTGGAAAAACAGCACTTGTTTTTCTTTACAGAACATCATGGAAATTCACTAGTGTAAAGTGAGTAAATTAGCCACGAGGAGCTCTGAAGGACATACTGGCACCTCCATGATGCCAGACATCTGGAGGCAAATTTTCATATGAAGGGGGGGGGGGCTGTATGTTTTGGAAGCATAATGCCAAACATCTGGATATTTGGAAATCCACTCATTGCCTAGCTTTGCAATGTTTGTAGAAATAGTTGGTTTTCAGTAGATAGAGTCACAGACTCTTTACCCAGAAAAGCAATATCGAGATTTACGTTTGTGCTTTCTCTATTAAATTTTGAAATGGTGCAGCATAGACAATACCATTACATAACTCCTTCTCAAACTTTAAAAAGAGCATTTGAATCAACTGGAGAATCTGTTCATGTGTGTTCTGATTCAGAGTGCCCTGATTCCCGGGTTTATAGCAAGCTCCCTTGTGATGGTGGTGTCGCCGGTCCTCTGGCCACTCAATGAGTGACAGCCTCTAGACTTGCACTCTCCAATATAGCGTCCACTGGACGTATGTGGCCATTCCAATTTAAATTGGTTGAATTAAATACCAATTAAAAACCAATTCCTCAGTTTCATGAGCCACATTTCAAGTGCTCAGTAGCCCTATATAGGCAGTGCAAATATAGAATGTCTCCAGAATTGCAGAAAGTCCTATTGGACTGAGCTGCTCTGGATGTATTATTTCATAACTTTGTCCACTCACAAAAACTTGCAAAATTATTTGGATGTTGCCTGTAATTATATTCTGTTTAAAATCACAGAACAACCTCTATAAAAGTGGAGTTCAAGTTTAAGTACAATACGGGAGATCACAGTGTTCAAGTATCACTGAACATGTTATTTTGAACATGTTATTTTGAACACATGTTACCTTGAAAACATGCTTAGTAGCCATGAACACTGAGGTTTGACTGAATTAGAATATTTTGAACTAGTATATTGAAAATAAATTATCTGTGTATATACTTACATCATAGTAAAACCTCTGATACTTCTATACTAATTTATCTTTTATACTTTTCCTTAGTTTTACATTACTACTATTTATTCATTTTATTGTTGTTGTTGCTGTTGTCCTTTATGTTAGGTGCCGGTAAACATACCTATTAGTATTACTCTATTTAGATTCCAAAGCATCAACAGGTCCCCAAATAAACAAATGCAAGTTCATACAGTGCTTAATAAGGTATCTAGATACTAAGAATAAGTCCCTCATCTGACTGATTCCAGTTCTATGAGTTTGAGTAAATCAGAGGTTTCTCCAAGGCTCAATTTTTGTTTTACGTTAATCTGTGTGATAGATATATGAATCACAAAAATTAAATGAAATAATAAATATAAATATCTCTCTAATACTGCACCAGTACTGTGCACATCTATTATTACTAGTGAATTATTTTTTATGATCCTTTATAGTGGTGATGCCAAAATATTTTATTATCAGTATAAGGTTAAAATCTAAAGTTCACTGGAAATAATGTTATCACTAAAATGTTTCATACCATATAGACTTAAAAGTGCAATGACATAAAATTGAATAGGCCGTGTGAAAAAATGAACCTGGGCATCAACCTTAAGATTCTAATTCTCACTTAAAAGCCCTTTCTAGCCCTAGCCAGTTTTGCTCAATGGATAGAGCATTGGCCTGCAGACTGAAGGGTCCCAGGTTTGATTTCGGTCACGGGCACATTCCCAGGTTGCAGGCTCAATCCCCAGTAGGGGGCGTGCAGGAGGCAGCCGATCAATGATTCTCTCTCATCATTGATGTTTCTCTCTCTCCCTCTTTCTTCCTCTCTGAAATCAATAAAAAATATTTTAAAAAAGAATCCCTTTCTATTGCCAGAAATATGTTAATATAATTAGTCACACTTGCCAAATATAGGCAGAAAAGTTTTATACGTATATGCAGACATATTCTATTTAACATCTGGAAGTATAAACAATGCTCTTAGTTTATACATTCATGAGTGTCAGATCATTTGACCAATAACACTTTTTCTGCTAGTTTTATCAAGAACAAATTATATTGCTTAAGTGCCCTTTTGTTTATGTCTTTCTTCTCTCATTCTTACCTTCCACAGACACCTTGTAAAGTTTCAAGTTGAAACACCTCCCACTGAAGCTGTGTTTTTTAGGTACGTACTAAGTTGCTCTAAATTTTCTTTATAAATATATCCTATTTAAAATCACAGAAGAACTCCTTTAGGAGTAGATTTGAAGGTTGCATGTGGTACAGAAGATCACAGATTTGAGATCACACACAAATTGTTTGGTAGTCCAGATCTACCATTTATATAAGCACACACTTATTGTCTCGTAGACATTTTCTCATGAACATTATTAACAGAATTAAGTAGTTTGTGTAGAATGATCAATTGCACAATTCATACTTTCCTGAAAATTCCTTTTAGTGCCAACTGAAAGTTTTTCATGAACCATTAATGAGTTTGAGACATTATTCATTTTTCCAATTCAAACAAGTTTCAGCTAAAATATTAGAAAATGTCTGCATAAGAATGGTGTGACCCTCCCAGTTTTTATTTTGATTTGTTTTTGTGGTATTTGATTGAGTGTTGGTTCTTTACATTGGACACATCTCCTGTCAAGGAACCAGTGATCTAAAACTATGACAGGGATATTACATAGATAAGTTTGCCCATTTCTCATGGGTGTTTGATAGGCCCTTTTATGATCCTTGGTTTTCCATCTGTGTTTCTCTGGAGCTTCAATCACAGGATGAGTCTGAGCAGAATTTTATCTTATTTTTTTAACCAACACTTGGTAAAACCTGGAATCCAGTCATATATTTTTTAAAAATTACCCATAGAAAAGGCTGTATAGGTTTTCACAAAATCTGGAATTTCCACAATTATCTACTTATATAAAAACCCTGGGTGGTGTTCATCACTACCAGAACCACAGTGACCAAGCGGAAGGAAGTCAGTCCTGCAGGGGTTGTCTTGGCAATGGCTGCGCCCCCCGAGCTGTTTCCCAGAGCTGTTTCCTGTAAGGGCGGGGTTTGAGGCAGGAACCCGCCCTGGGAGCGTGGAGGCATTATCTTTATAAAGTGTGCCGCGCCAGCACAGCCAAGGGTGAACCTGAGTGGGGGCAGCTGAAAGGCTTAGAAAAGACAGACAAGAGAATGAAAGCCGGGTCTCAGTGGGATGCTGCTTCTCTGAGAGACAGCGACCATGCCCACAGCCATGCCTTTATTTTATAGCAGATGCTACGAGGCAAAGTAAGGGTGTGACCAAGATGTTTACAACATTCTCCTGGGTTTCAATCTTACTCAACTACACGCACCTGAACTCTATCAAGCCTACATCACTCAGGCTCGTGGGACCATAGGTTCAAGCTGACAACTACAGCTGTTGGCTATAATTGTGCTGGGAGGGCCCTGCCCTCCAAGCTGGGACTTGCACGTGGCAATGAGAGGACTGTGCCCTCTCATCAGTCCAAGGCTTGAACCTGTCCAAAACACTGTAGCGGCTCCCCCCTATAAAGTTTTAATTCTGTTTCTCTGTTACTAATGTTGTAGCCCCACCCCATAACAAAGAAACAATTTCTGGAGGACGAGGCCCAGGAATCAGGATTTTAAAAAGATTCCCCAGTGATTCTAATGTGCAGCCAAGGTTGAGAACCACTGCTATAGATAATATTAAAAATATATCTAAACGTGCAATTCTTTGTCCAAAAAATGAGCATGTTCAAAAATTAAATGAAGAAAATGTGGATATGTTCGATGGAGATTTTCACACATATTTGAGTGATGATTCCATTGATTCCACAGATGATGCTGAAAAGGAAAATTTCCCATCGAATTTCTTAATAGTATTACTCCTTCGGGAATACTGTGTCATAAATTAAAATTGAAAGTGGGTGCAATCATCATGCTATTGAGAAATCTCAATAGTAAATGGGGTCTTTGTAATGGTACCAGATTTATTATCAAAAGATTACGACCTAACATTATCAAAGCTGAAGTATTAACAGGATCTGCAGAGGGAGAGGCTGTTCTGATTCCAAGAATTAATTTGTCCCCATCTGACACTGGCCTCCCATTTAAATTGATTCCATGACGGTTTCCCGTGATGCCAGCATTTGTGATGACTATTAATAAATCACAAGGACAAACTCTAGACAAAGTGGGCATATTCCTACCTGAACCAGTTTTTGCACATGGTCAGTTATATGTTGCTTTCTCTCGAGTTTGAAGAGCATGTGACTTTACAGTTAAAGTTCTAAATACTTCATCACAAGGCATTAGTCAAGCACTCTGAAAGTGTTTTCACTCTTAATGAGGTGTACAGGGAGATATTAGAATATGTTTAATCACTTTATCAGTCATTGTTTGCATCACTGTTGTTTTTATATCATGTTTTTGTTGTTTTCATATCATGTTTTTGTTGTTTTCATATCATGTTTTTGTCATTTTTATATCATGCCTCTGTTGTTGTTATATCCTTTTGTTACTGTTTATTTATTAATAAATTTATATATTATTTTCATATACATTTTACTAATTTCCTTTCATCTCTCACACTCAATAGTAAAATATCTCTGCTAAGTAATTCCCTTTTTAAAAAAAAAAAATATATTTTATTGATTTTTTTACAGAAAGGAAAAGAGAGGGATAGAGAGTTAGAAACATCGATGAGAGAGAAACATCGATCAGCTGCCTCCTGCACACTCCCCACTGGGGATGTGCCCGCAACCAAGGTACATGCCCTTGACCGGAATCGAACCTGGGACCCTTGAGTCTGCAGGCCGATGCCCTATCCACTGAGCCAAACCGGTTAGGGCAATTAATTCCCTTTTAATGTGCACAAATTTCTTGCACTGGGCTACTAGTATATAATAAAAGGCTAATTATGCAAATGGACTGAAGGGTGGAACGACCAGTCACTATGACGTGCACTGACCACCAGGGGGCAGACGCTCAATGCAGACACTCAGTGCACTCCCACAGAAGCTGAGTTCATGGTTGGAGAGCCCAGTGGCAGTGGTGGGAGCCTCTCCTGCCTCCGTGGCAGCACTAAGGATGTCCTGGGCCTAAGCCGATGTCGGACATCCCCTGAGGGCTCCCAGACTGAGAGAGGGCACAGTTGGGGCTGAGGGACTCCCCCCACCCCAAGTGCACGAATTTTGTGCACCAGGCCTTTAGTATATAATATTTATAATCCAAACAATCACCATTGAATTTAAGCTTTCAGAGAGTGGATTGATCATTTTAATCCAAAAAATTAGGGGAATTAATTAAAATCCAAATTTGAAGGTAATGACTGCATTTTCCCCCATGAAATTAAGTGTGGCCTTTGGTCCAAGAAACTGGTGATGTAGTCAAATCAAGTAAGTTTTGCCCTGGCGGGTGTAGATCAGTGGTTAAAGTGTTGGCCTGCACAATAAAAGGTCTCAAGTTTGGTTCCCTGCTAAAGGGCATGTACCTGGCTGCAAGTTCAATCCCAGATCCTAGTCGGGACCTATGCAGGAGGCAACCAATTGATGTGCCTCTCTCACATCGATTCTCTCTCTCTTTCTCTCTCTCTCTCTCTCTCTCTCTCTCTCTCTCTCTCTCTCTCTCTCTCTCATTCTCACTGTCTTCACCTCCCTCCTTTCCACTCTCTCTAAAAGTCAATGGAAAAATATCCTCAGGTGAGGATTAACAAGTAAATTTTACTGTCCTCCCAAACAGGAGGCAGATCTCAGAAATCCTTGACTATAATTTGAGACTGAATATGGGTCATGGGATATCTCTGTGTGCAGCAAGAGGAGGTTGATGAGAAATCTGAAAGCTGGATGATAGAAGTCTTTGATGTTGATGTTGGAAATGACTGGGACTGAGGTGCTAGAGAAGGGGAGTGAACTAGTCTCTCCTTCCAGCCTCAGAATTCATTTTCATTTCCAGAAAAATCATATTCTCAGCTGATCTCGCCTTGTTTTGATCTCCGTTCCATTGATGATTCTGTGGTTGAAATCACCCACCTCTGACTCTGAAACCGCAGCTGTACATACCAGATTCCGGCGGTTGTCTTTCAGTGCCACCTTCTGTATGATGATGTTTCAGTACCTGATCTTGGCAAATAGTGTGTCCAACCTATGTAGTTGCATCTGAGGGAATGCTGTACCGTCCTGTCCTATTTCCTGAGAATAGAGGAGTAATGGTCCGATTTAGGCATTCGGTTAAGATGAGGCATTATGCTAAGAGCTGGAGGAGTGAAGGAATCAGGGCAGAAGGGCTTGTGTCACAGAGGGTAGACATATTTAAGAACCCTGGTAAGTGAGTTTGGTGGTGGATTGCAAATAAGTGGGGAAGTAGGCAAGTAGGCAGGCAGAGAGACAGAAAGACAAATAGGAAATTCCTGAAGGCTGGAATAAGGCTTGCTAGAAATTAGTAAAATTGGAATCGCAGCAATCATATCATGGCCGGCCCCTACATTTCTAAGAAAGACTACACATTGGTAGTGCAAGTGTGCTCCCATGTTTATTTTGAAGTGGGGAAGCTGAAGATCCTGTAAGAGATTTCCAATTTGCAGAACATTGCGTTTGCACCAGCTGCAGCAGAGTATCTGGCTTCTTTAGCTGCTTATACACTCTTAACAAATTGATTTTCAGTAGTTGAACTGGGTGAGTAAAAACGTAAGGTTGAAAAAAAACCCCAAAAACCTAGTAAGTATTTTTTCATGTAATCTAATATTAAAATTCTATAAATTCTCAAGAAAAATTATAGCAACTGTAGAAATTTAGGCAGCCACCTATTAGTGAAAAATGAAGAACTGAATACAATGTAATGTGGTTAATAATTTATACATTTTGAATTAAGGTCTGACAGAAAAACCTAATGGAATTATATAAATGATGGTTTCATTTATTTTAAATTAAATTATTTTTAGATTTATGTTTTGACATTTTATTGACATTAGATTTTTATCTTAGTTGTTGACATTAGATAGTTTTCCTAAATCCTCCTCCCACCCCTACACAAAGGGCAAGAGGAAATGTTATTATTGAGGATACATTTTGGAGAGGCTAACCCTTTTAAAATTATATAATCACTTCATTTTGGAAAAGAAGTGCTTTTTGGATGACATTTATGATCTTTATTTAAGAAACACTTTGAAAAGGAGAAAATAGAATTATTTAGATACAAAGGCATTTCTCCACACCTCTCACTTGTAGTGGTTAATACAGGATTAGGGTAATCATGTACCACATTGTTCAAGCTCAGGCCTTTTGAGAATGATAGAGCATTGCTGGGACAGATAGCATAAATCGGGACTGTCTCGGGCAATGGGGACATATGAGCACCCTTTCCAGATAATTGTTTTCAAATACTCATCAACAGATGGAATATTTAAGTGTTGTCTCTGTTGTTCACTCCAGGGGTAGGCTAGAAATAAAGTCATAGAGAGACAGAGAAGCCTTTCAAAGGCAGCCCATCTTTTATTTGTTTTCTGTATCCATGAGTCTGTTTCTGTTTTGTTAGTTTATTTTGTGGTTGACAGAGGAGGAGTTGGGGGCCTGGGTGAAAAGGTGAAGGGATTAAGAACTACAACTTGATAGCTACACAATAGTCATGAGGATGTGAAGTACAACAAAGGGAATACAGTCAATAATATTGTAATATCTAAATACAGTGATAGTGGGTATTTGAAATATCAGGGGGTCACATTGTAAATTGTATGATTGTCTAGTGATCCAGCGGTTCTCAACCTGTGGGTCGCGACCCCTGAAAATACATTCTGCATATCAGATATTTACATTACGATTCATAACAGTAGCAAAATTACAGTTATGAAGTAGCAACGAAAATAATTTTATGGTTGGGGGTCACCACAACATGAGGAACTGTATTAAAGGGTCGCAGCATCAGGAAGGTTGAGAACCACTGATTGTGTATCTGAACCTAATATAAAATTATATTGAATGTCAACTGTAATTAAATATAAAATTTAAAAAAAAAAAACACCTGATTTCTAAAGAATTGGCTGACAGCTTTGCTATTTTGTAGCAATTGATTCAGGATAGATAGTCTTTCTCCACATCAGAATAACAAGAGTTCTCCATCAAAAGTTAAAGTCTATACACTGTGTTAGCTCTAAAACTGGGCCAAGGAGTCTGCATTTTAACACTCTCCCCGCGTGATTCTTATGCACACAAGTGCTGGCTTGAGTAGAAGACAGATGTGTCCAACCTAGAATGTGTCTAAAATCAGAATCTGACTCCTTACGCCACACAGTTAACCAAGTTAAACATTTTACTACTTTTCCTATAGTGCACCTAGATGTGAACAATAAGAATCCAACTATATTTAATGTAAAACTTTAATACATACTGAATTTTTCTGGATGATGGTATTAGTAAGCTTGCACACCTTCTTTCTCCCACCAAATGGAAGGGGTTAATTGAGGACTTGATAACTAGGAAGGTTTGCCTTCATCTAATTACTCTTACTCTCTCCCCATTAGCATCTGGCCCTTAAGCTAGTCTAGCCACATAAAAATCTACCTGCCAGCTCTCCCTTGAGAAACCTTAACATCTATTTGAATTCAAGACAAATTGCCCAGGAGGCCCCTTGGGTTTCTCAATCTGATTCTGAGGAGGATATTACTTTCTGAAACAACAGTGAATGCCAAAGACTGGTGCCAAAGCATACAGGGATTGTCCAGGGTGGCATGGAAGAGTTCACCTGGGAATAGAGAAGAAGAAAAACCTGTCAGTAACTGTGGTACAACAATTACATTGAATGTTTTTATAATTGCTAACTAAATCAACAGCTATGTCACACCTTCACAGCTTTCTTGTAGCTCCCCCAAAGAACTCTGTGAAGAGTAGGGTTATCAGAACTCACTCGTGCCTGGAAAAAAATAGACAACTATTAAAGTCCCCTTGCTTCACTGTAGCCTCCCAGTTCCAGGTCTGTGCTTTCTCATGCTGCCCCTTATTATGTGTTCTGCTCAGCTCTTTCATTCAAGCCTTAATGGGACAGGCACTGGGCTCTATGCTGACACAGATGCAGTGAATCGTAGGCTGTGGTTGCTCCTATGAAGGATCTTACAATTTGGTTCACTCTTTAAGATTAGATGCACAGAAGCATATTTATTCAGTCACACACATGTAAACTGTCCTACCTATCCTGTGATAAAGAACATCAGTATCACTTTAATTTTAATAATGATTATACTAAAAGAAAAAAAAATAAATTTATTAAGATCTTAAAAATTTACTACTGGGGATTATTTGGGAGACCACTCAGCTTTCATACCTCCCAGCAATCTTCCTAAGTGTGTATTTCCTATGCCTGGATATGGAATCCAGAGCCTCTATGGTGTGTGTTCCTTTATGTGTTTCTACTCTGGCTAGCATGGCATACTCCATGCAGTTGCAAAATATTCAGATCAGAATAAATCTATAATGATCGAGTATGAAAACATTTCTCAAATGTTAATGAGCATATGAACTGCGTGGAGATCTTATAAAAATGCAAATTCTGAAAGTAGGTGTAGGATGCGGCCTATAGGTCTGCATTCCTAACAAGTTGCCAGATGAACCAGATGGTGCTAGGCCACAAATCACACTTTGAATAGAAAATTCCCACACTTATAATTCAATATACTGAATTCTCATAGTGTTATCCTGGGTTTTTATTCAACTTTTCACTTACAAATTTCCCTGTTCACTAACTAGTGCTTATGAAAGAGCCTATTCCTTATATTGGTCCTCTTGTCTCAAAAAAAATATATATAACCAGTTAAGTGTTAAGCACATGTAAAAAATATTTCACCTATAGCCCAGGCAGCATGGCTCAGTGATTGAGCATCCATCTATGAACCAGGAGGTCATGGTTCCATTCCTGGTCAGGCTATATTGCCAGGTTGCTGGCCCAATCCCCAGGAGGGGGCATGCAGAAGGCAGCTGATCAATGATTCTCTCTCATCATTGGTGTTTCCCTCTCTCCCTTTCCCTTCCTTTCTGAAATCAACAAAATATATATTTTTAAAAATATCTCACCTGTATAAGAAATATCGCCTACTGAAAAAACAAAATAGTTATTTTAAAAGAATAAATATGAAAACAAGTTTGACAGACCTGTGATGAGACCTTAATGCTATTTTTATTTTAGGTCAGTTTTAAATGTAATTAATGTGTTTTAATTCATGAGTTCCAAATAATGACCTCTCTTTTTTATTAAGATAAGGCAAATTAGTAATACATTACGCACACACATGTACACATAGAAAATTATTGCTGAAAACAATTTTACTATATATATTTTGAAGACAAGAGCCTGGGTTCCTCACTCAAAGACTATATACTCTTAGTTTATTCTTAAGTCTAACAAAATTGATTTCTGCTACCCAAGATCACATTAAGGAGGGGAGATACTTTTATCAGCTGCAGAAATGGCACTGAAAACTAAGATATTTCAATATGATGAGAAAGAAGAGATGAATAAGACAAGAAAATAAGCCAAGAACAGCAGTTTCATATCTTTAAAGCTGAACAGTTCAGTGTGATTTTATGGAGGCAAATGGCCCTTTGCATTTTGATAGGCTTTGGGGTCTTCATGTTACTATAGTTCAGTTGAATAATTGGTTACTGATATATACCTAGGGCACCAATAACAGATTGAAATACATTCAATATTTTTTAGTAAAAATAGGAGATTTGTGCTGAATATCTGTGGCTTAGTGTTCTTCTCATTTAAATGACCATTGAGAAGATAAGTGAGTTTTATATTTTGGTATAATTTTAATTTCAAATGCTTATTTTTGCTTTTATGCTTAAAAATATACATTCCATTATCTAGAACTTGTCATTATGAAAGCATATGTTTTGGTGAAATAGTAATAAGTATTTGTAAAGCAATTAGGCAGTATAATTTTTTTTTCTCTTTGGACTGGCCCTCCGTAAGAGCAAACACCTCTGACTTGTTAGACAGGATTTATTAATCATTTAACAAAGTATCTTATACTTTACAGAACTTAATCTGATATCTTATATATTGTATGATGCATATGTATCATACAGGGGAGGACAAAAGTAGGTTTACAGTTTTCCATATAGAAAATAATACAATAATTAATAATAATAATGCAAGAATAAACTCTTTTGCATACTCACAACTGTAAACCTAATTTTGACAATCCCTGTATAATTTAGAAGTGTCTCAATCAAAAAAATCAAACCTTAACAAAATAGACACTACATGTGAAGTGCCATAACCCTTCTATCATTTCATATTCATCCCTATAATAAATATCAAATTAAAGCACACTGATCCCACTTTTGGCAAGCACATTTACTCATATACTTTTGTCTCTTCCTGTTCTTAATGTAAACCTTGATTTAGCAACAATACATAATTTCAATATTTTATTTAAGGATCTATTTCACAAAGCAAGGTGCCTCTCTATTTCAAAAAAAATTGAAACTTGGAATATGTTACGTGTGGGGATAATAAAGCACATAGAAAAATGTAGTTTGAGGTTATAACAGAACTTAAAAACATGACTTTTATGTAACAGCAGTTTTTAGAGAAAATCTTCATGGCAGCACAGAGTAAAAAAGTCCAACTTTCTTTTCATATATTTTTTATATTATTAACCCATTTTCCCCCAATTTGTTCTTTGGTTCTTTTCAGTGTGTTGCACATGAGAAGCTCTAACCCCTCTCCCTGCGGGTGTTCAATATGCATCTGATGATGATACTTACAGTGATTGCCTTGTGGGGGAAAAAGTGTTAATTTGTTCTGACATCCCAGATTTGAATCTAATGAAATGAAAATGTAGACTAGAGTGGGTTAAGCTCTCTGGTGCTTTTCCTCCTCAGAACTAGGGTAGTTTCCTTTTGTATGATTGAAATCGTGCCTATATCATCCTCTTAATGTCTGTAGTATAGTGCTTAATGGCTTCATCAGGATATATCACTTTCTTCAGCACAGAGCTGCCAGTGGAACACAAATCATTTAGAGAGAGAGAAATTGTGAGAGAAAGAGAGGGTGCAGTGGCTGAAGGATCACAGTTGAAAAGAAGGAACATAGAGAAAAGCCTAAAGTGTTCAGAAAATTATGAAAAATTCAGTGAAAGCATATTAAAAGTTTTCAGTGAAAGATGGGGGATATAAATCTTTATATGGCTACTAGAGGCCCGATGCACGAAATTCGTGCAAGGGGCTCGGCCCTCCCAGCCCCACCTGCCTCAGTCGGCCCTCACAGTCCTGGGTTCCTTCGGATGGTCGTCCAGATGGTTGTTCTGCTGTTCGGTCTAATTACCATATTAGCTCTTTATTATATAGGATGTTGAAGCCAGTTTATAGGTAGCATTGATTACTAACAAAAAAAATCTCTGTATTTTTCTTATTCATCTTTACTTTTTGTAATCACCACTATAATAAAAGCTCAGTGTGGCTGGAGACCTTAGTTCCTCTGTCCACTCTGTACCCTTAGGCATCAGAGCACTGCCAAGATCAGAGTAAACACTATTTGTTTTAAAAAATGAATGAAGAGAATCCTGAAATCTGTATTGAAAAGAGGGAAAAAATCATCATGAAATATAGCTATATTTTGTAAAATGCTCAGAGCTGCAGGGAATTAATAATAGGGTACTTTTTCCTGAATATTTTCAATGTCCTTTATGATACTTTATACTGCACAAATTATCCTACCTGTTTGTCACAGCCTCATCGGATCGGACCACATCTGAGATAAAGTCAAGGTCATAAATAAAAACCAAGTGTCAACATTTTTGAAATAATGAAAATAAAATTTTCCAGGACATGTTCAGATGCATTTATGAATGTCTGCAGGCCACTTATCTTCTCATAAACAAACTAGATTAATATAGATTATAATTGAATGCTTTGGACAGCTGCCTGGCACAAAAGGGAATAGAAGTTGAAGATATAATAGCATAGAGAAAGACTTTGCATAAAAAATAGTAGGGATACACATTTAACTGATGATCAAATCAGTTAATCCACTTAAAATGCCCACCCGTCTCATTCCAATTTCTTGCTCCTGAAATCACTGAGCCTCCGCTCTAAATGATTGTGCCTTAGAACAGAGAGCTGCTGACCTGTCGATCCCGTTTTGAGAGTGGTGCTTGTTGGAGCTCCTTTTGGAAAGCTAGCACATGGGGAAAAGCATGGGCTGGGGAATTAGCATTAAACATTTGGAATTCTGTAGATGCTTGGAATATTTCTGTTTTCTTAATAATATGAGATTGCAGTTAGGCTTTGCTTGAATATAGTATTTGAGCTGAAAAAAAATGGTAGGTAAAAGTTCACAAGATTCTGTCAAGTTTGCTATTTAACATATATTACTGATTTTGTAAATACTTTATAAAATGTAGTGCTGGGAAATATGTCAGGTTGTCTAGAGATAATAAATTGTTCATCAACAAAATAAAAATTTATAACCTATAAGTTTTTAAATATACATTGACGTATAAGCGATATAAGTGGTCATTTGCATCAAGGACTTAAAGTTCTGTGCACAATAAGAATCAAGTAGCACTCCCCATTCTATCTCATTTTAACTGAAGTCCACAAACATTTATTTTGTACTTCTATGCTTTGGTCTGAGAGGCTGCTACATGATTCATTCATAATTCATTCATTAACTCAATACATTGATTTATTGAGTGATTCTTATATTTTCAGAGTATAGTTACAATGGTAACTCAAAAGTAAATAAAACCCAAGGCTCTGTCTCCAAGGATCTGCCAATGTAGTGGGAAAATATAGCATATACTGTTTATATAAATCTATAAACAAATGGATACACTACAACGGGAAAAGGACAATAATTTAAATTTGTCAAAACTGCTATTAGTGAACAAATAAAAATGAAACTAATTTTGCTTGTGAGATGAGGCTTTGCAAAATATAAAGTATTTTATACTTCAGCTAATATTGGACGTATCATCAGGGTTTATAATCTACAAAGAAAAGGGAACAGTACGTTCAGTAAAATGGAAGAGCAAATGATGGCATCAGTATGAAGGCTATTCTTAAGGACAAGATGGGAGATAAATGCATTGGGGTTTTCTGTATCTCAATTTTATTCTGCAGATTATGGTGATGCATGGTTAAAAGAATAAAAATCTGGTAAACATGTTTATGATGAATTGTTCAGAGGGAATATATAATGGGTTCATGGAGGGTCCTAGGGGTGGGGAACCTGTTTTCTACCAAGGGCCATCTGGATATTTATAACATCATTTGAGGGCCTTACAAAATTATCAACTTAAAAATTAGCCTGCTATATTTGGTCAAACATTTAACTAACTCACGTCTAATGCCTTGGCAGGATCAGACCAAATGATGCCGTGAGCCTTATATGGCCCATGGGCAGTTGTTCCCCACCCCTGGAACTGTGACTATTGAATTGTGATGTGGATGAGGGACGGGAAAAAATAAAACAGAGTGGGATTTAGACACACCGCTAACCAAATGAAAGAGATTGGAGAAAAACTAGTAATCAATGAAGGTGAGGGTGATTCTGTAATGTTTTGTCAATTATGAAAATGGTGCTATCAATAACTGAGGTACAGACTAGAAAAAGAAGAGCAGTTTTGGGGAATGAATTATTTGATCATTATTGTGCTTTAGGATATGATAGTTTAGAAGAACCTGAGCATTTAGTATATGTGAATATACACACTCTCATTTCATCTAAACACTGATCATTCCTACAAAGTATAATATTTGTATTTTACTCATAAGAAAATTTTGCTCTGAATGGATCAGTGATTTAGCCAATATCATTTAACTAGGAAATTTTGGAGTTGATATTTAAACCTGTATCTTGATGACCCAAAACTCATACTTGTAGTATCCCAAATTAAAAGTCAGTTTGATAGTCAATAAGTTAAAATTTGAGTCAAGTATAAAAGTTTATATTATTTATTTCTGCTGCTGGAACTTTACTTTTACCTGTACAAATCAAATAAAACAAAGTAATATTGAAAAACCTTATGGCCCTAACCAGTTTGATTCAGTGGATAGAGTGTCAGCCCTCAGCCTGAAGGATCCCAGGTTCAATTCCAGTCAAGGGCATGCACCTTGGTTGCAGGCTTGATCCCCAGTAGGAGGTGTGCAGGAGGCAGCTGATTAATGTTACTCTCTCATCGATGTTTCTAACTCTCTATCCTTCTCTCTTCCTCTCTGTGAAAATCAATAAAATATGTTTATATATTGAAAAAAAAAACAACCCTTTTGAACAATTAAAAAGCAGGTATTTTTCTAGATATTAAAAAAATTGGCAAAAATACTTGAGTCAGGTATTTGTTCAGAAACATTTTTAGATACATCATTTATTTTTCAGTTGATGTTTTTGTCTTCTCTTTTTAGCTTGGGAAACTTTCATATATTTTCCTCCAGATACATCCTCATAATAAATTCGACACTTTTTTAGAAATATACTGAAAAACAAGGTAATAGGGCTTGTAAATCCTCCTAAGACTTAATTGTGTATTCTGAAGAAATGGTAATAGCAATATTACCTCATGGTGTTTAATACATATTTTATAATGCTTTCACTTTTATTATGAATGATTAATAGTTGACAGTGAAATCTGCCTTACAATGTCTCCTTAAGGTATGGCTTAAACAGTCCTACCTTATACTTTAGCTTTTTTTATAAAGTTATGATGGGTGTCTAATTTGCTGACACTCTTATATGTCCAAATTTTTGTTTACACGTCAATATTTGTCAAAACTCCCTAAATTAAGCTATATGCAAAGGGAAATGATATCAAATTTTATTGCAAAAATGTATATTTATATGCAAATTATTTTATAGTTTGATTTTTTAATTATTTAAATAAAACCATAATTATTTTTGTCAAAATAAAGAGTTACTTTGGCACTTTTGCATCCTGTTGTGCTAAAAAAAGAGGAACTTGCTCACAACCCAGCTGCTTATTAGGACTTCAGTTTCTGCATGTCCCCAAGAATTACTGAGGAAAATAAAGATGCTATACAATTTGTAAATTATCCTTGGGATAAAGCAATGAATGCTTTATAAACACAGAATATACTAGGAATAGAATTAATGGTTGTGAAACACAATTGGCATCTTGCTCCAATTCTTCACTGTGCATGATGTTAGTATCATTCCATTTTCAAATGGCCCTGATTTCAGACACAAAAGATGATGTCAGGAGACAAATAAGTAGCAGGGTAGATGAAGTCTTAACAGCTAAGGAGGCTGCTGTGATGCAAATCATTTTTCCAAGGGATGGTAAATATTTCTGAAGTTAACAATTGAAACAAAAATACACTGTCAATAAAAGGCAGATAAAATAAACACAGAAATCATATGCAGCCCTAGGAGAATCGTTTTTGAATAAAATGCTTTTCAAGGTCTTTACAAAGTTGTCAGCAGCTCTTTTAAAAATCAAGTCAATGCATTTGGAGCAATTGTTCATGAGACATGACTGGTTGGTAAGCGATTCTGAAACTCCATCCAGCTGTTAATTTTACATAGTTATTCACAAAATGTTCACGCTTTGCAATAAATAATACTTAAAAACACTGTAACCTGATAGGTTTTTTATAAAACATTATGAATTTATGCATATTGAAATAGTTGCCCTCTTAACTTTTATGTTTCATTTATAATGCATTTTTTCAGTACATTGATCAACATTATCACATAATGTTCTCTGTCTATTGCTAGTGAATAATAGAGTGTTTATTAATAAAAAGACATGTTATTAAAATTTTGGCAGAACACTGAATTGATTGAGAGTTCTGCTTTAATAAAAAAAGGGGGGATATCTGCTTTTAAGTAGAGCATTGAAATTTGATTAGGGAAATCTACAAATAGTATCAAAAGAGACCAAATTTAGATTCTATAGAATACAGAAGGTAGAAAAAATAGGAAATAAGGTAGGCATGTGCCTGCCTTTTTGGAGCTTAATTTCTGGTAAAGGAGACCCAGGATTAAATAAACATGAATTTAAAAATTATAGATTGCAAATGATAGACATGGAAACAGATTAGTGAATGTCAAAGATTAGGGATGGGGGTGGTGTGTGTCCTGGTAATTGTGACTATGAAGGGGTATCTTGAGGGAGATCTTTATGGTGATAGAATAGGTCTGTATCATGACAATGGTGGTTACATAAATTGGCTTGAAATTTTACACACATTGTACTGGTATCAATGGCATGGTTTTGATATTGTAGTTCCATTATACCTATAAGATATACCCATTGGGAGAAATTGTGTAAAGGACCCATGGGACCACTATGCACTTTCTTTGCAACTTTCTATGAATCTATAGTTATTTCATAATAAAAAAAGTTTAAAAAATAAGGTGGATGGGTTGATGGATAGGTGGATAGATATTTGATGAGGGAAATATATTAAAATGTTAACAATTATAAGATGGCTGCAAATTATAACAAATGAAGAAACAAAGACTGAGAGATTAACAGAGGAAAGCGAATGAAGGTAGGATATTCAATGAAGACCTATTTGAAGATGTGACTTCAACGTAAATATAGAGCTAGTCAGGCAAGTGTACAGCCTATTCTAGATCTTGGGACAAGCTAATTCAATGAAGGAAATAATTAACAGTTTCAAAAATGACAGAGATACAAACATGGTTGGAACTTAGTGAATGCGGGATAGAGTGGAAAGATATGCAGGTAATATAGGACAAGTATAGCAAACTTTTTCTATAAAGAGACAAATAGTAAATATTTTAGGCTTAGTGAAGACATAGGGTTGCAACTACTATTGCAACTGCTCAACTCTGCCTGTATAGTGTGAAAGGAGTCCTAGAAAGCATATACATAAATTAGCAGAGACATGTCCCAACACAACTTTATTTACAGAATGAAGCAACAGGCTGGATTTGCCCACGGGCCAGTAATTTAGTAAGTTATGATGGAGAATCTTGTAAAGTAAGGCATTTATATTTTATTTTGAGGCCAAGGAGAAGTAATTGAGTGGTTTTAAAGCACAAGAATTAAGGTAATCTTAATTATCACATCCAGGGAAATGCCCTGAGACTGAAAATCTACCTCTGTAAACAGAGGGCATGTAAAGACCAAAGAAAGAGGCTGGCCACTCCAGTATGGCAATCAACAGACTTTATTAAGGGCAACTTATGAGGCAAGTCTTGAGCAGTTGCAAGATGAAGTAGATACCTTTTGCTCTGCTTAGCAGGTAAAGAAGGTATATAGGGTAAAGGGAGAGAGGGTAGTCAAGGGTACTAGTACATGGATGCTACCAGATACGGGAAGCCACTTTACATGCTTAACCAGGTCAGTACAACAGCTTATTCCAGGAACCAGCACATAGTGGGAGGCAGGGGAGGGGCAGTGATTTATATCAGAAGAAAACATGGATGGGGATTAGACAATCTTTAGGGGTATTTGTGGGAATCAATCTCCGCCTTCTCATCTGGGTCCGGCTCCCAGGTTAGACAGTGTCATGTCATAGAAAAGTCTCTTCTCCATAGTATACTGAATCCAACACTTACCTGGGAGTTCTGTGCCAGCATACCTATAACATTCTTTTTCTGTCTCATGAGGCTGGCCCCACTGCACATGAATACTTAATTCTGATTTTGCTTGAGCAGTAGTTTATAACAAGATACTGATTTTCCTCATACCATAGCCTGCCACCCCTATTTATCTCTAGATCCATAACTACAGTCAGTTCTCTGTTTGCCATGGCATCCAAATACTAAGTCAAACTTTGGGAGAGAAGACTTATTTACCAAAAATACTTGCAAAACTGTGCTTATTTATATCAGAACAAAACAAGTCCATATGTGCAGAAGGAAATTGCCAGAAAGGGAAGAATGCACTTTAGATTGGGCTGAATTACTGCTATGGATTCAGTATGCTAGCTCATATGAAAACTGATTCACAAAGGTGTCCTATGATGAATGAAGTTTGCATGCCTGAAATTTCATGGCGTAATGTAGACAGAATTATGGGAATGTCTTTGATATATCTTGTATATTCATGTGTTTATCTCACTGCTCCCTAGCAATATGCCGAGGGGACCGAGAGGACATTCATTTCAATAGATTATTGAGTGAGTAGAGCACCTACATTCTTGAAACATGCCTGACCTTTTTAGGCTAAAGACAAAAGTAGGAAATATGGATATTGATAGAGAATCCCCCTGATTTCAATGAAAATGGTGGGACCTGAAGGTGATGGAAGCTAAATGACAAAACTTAAGTTTCAGAGGCCAAGTGGGCAAGGTGGCCTAACAAGTGGCAGCAACAAAGTGGGGCAGAATTGCTTGACTCATCTATACTAATAAAAGGGTAATATGCTAATTAGACCAGGTCGACTGGACTTCTTCCAGTTGTCCCATCCTCCTTCTGGACAAAGCCACAGTGGTGGGGGCTGAGGCAGAGGTGGTTAGGGGCGATCAGGCCATCAAGTGAGGGTGGTTAGGGGCTATCAGGCCAACAGGTAGAGGTGGTTAGGGGGCAATCGGGCAGGCAGAGGCAGTTAGGGGCGATCAGGCCGACATGCAGAGGGGTTAGGGGCAATCAGGCAGGCAGGCAGGTGAGCAGTTAGGAGCCAGCAGTCCTGGATTGTGAGAGGGTGCAGGCCAGGCTGAGGGGACCCCCCCACCCCGTGCATGAATGTTGTGTACCGGGCCTATATATATATAAATATTTAGTAATGACTAAAGTCCTTAATGAAGGAAAAGAGACAGCCACCTAAACCATAACTTGGTCAGTATAACAAAAGAACCCTACTAAAATCTGGTGACCAACACATGACTTAAATCACAATAGCAAACTGTATCCAAGTCCAAATTGTCAGATCTAAGTGACTTTATAGAGACAGAGCCCTTTGCATTAAGGAGAGATCAATTCTCCGTGAGAAAGGACTATAAAATAATATGTTTGGAGCTATTTACCAGTATAATTATGAACTAATGATAGAAAAGCACCACTGCCTTTCAATGGTTCTTGGGCACTATCTCTGAAGTGATGCTAATTCTTGAGGATCTCTAACATTATCACAGTCTAGCCCTCGGAATAGAGATCTACAGGAACAATTGAGCATAATAAATAGGTGTCTGGCCCAAACTCATAGTAAGTTTATTGTGTCCCTGAGTCCACCTAGGATTGTTAACTCTAATTCTTGTGTCCTATAATTAAGAAATTCTCAGTCACTGTCAGATTCCCAACATTGGTTTCTACCAATAGATATTATGATAAGAATGGTGAGCCTGATGTCCTGGAGTTCAACTTCCTTATGAAAGTATCAAATTCCAGGGGAATCCCAAAATCTATGCCACCAATTTACCTTTGAAAGACACAGTTGTGCAATCACTATCATATCTCCCTATAATTGGATTATGTGTCCCACCCAGAAGACAAATGGATCTTAGATAGTTAAATTAAATTATCATACATTTAACAAGGTGTAACCACAAAAACGCCAGTAGTTTCAGATGTAATTTCCTTGTTAGAGCAAACAAGCACAGCTTCTGGCACGAAGTATCTAGCTACTGACCAGACAAATACATTTTCTTTTTCTAATCCAATAAGAATAGAGTAGCAGAAAGTTTGCTTCCTTATCATAGAGATGGCAATACCCTTTATTATCTTTCCAACTATCTCTCCAGACCATGACTTAATTCTGAGAGACCTTAAACATCTTACTATCAAGGTTATTATGTCAATCCACTGTATGGTATTATGTTGATAGGACCTGACAAGCAGTAAGTCACAGATGCCCTTGATACCTTACTGAGACATTTTTGTTTGTCTGTTTTTTAATCCTCACCCAAAGATATTTTTTCCATCGATTTTTTAGAGAATAGAAGAAGGGTGGGAGAGAGGGAAACATTGATGTGAGAGAGACACATTGATTGGTTGCCTCCCACATGCACCCTGACCTGGGCCTGGGATCGAACCTGCAACTCAGATATATGCTCTTGACCAAAGGCCAACACTCTAACCACTGAGCAACACTGGCAAGGGCATTACTGATACATTTTTCTGCCATAGCATGGGAGATAAACTCTATGAAACTTAATGGGCATTCTACTTTTGTGAGGTATCTGGCATTGAATAGTCTAGGTCAGTGGTTCTTAACCTTCTTAATGCCGCGACCCTTTAATACAGTTCCTCATGTTGTGGTGACCCCCAATTTCATTGTTACAAATTGAACATAATTAAAGCATAGTGATTAATCACAAAAACAATACGTAATTATATATGTGTTTTCCAATGGTCTTAGGCGACCCCTGTGAAAGGGTCATTCGACCCCCAAAGGGGTTGTGACCCACAGGTTGAGAACCGGTGGTATAGGTCATACTGGAATAGGTTCTATAAACAAATAAGTGGCTGAATCTCATACACTCTACCTCTAAGAAAGAAGTACAATACTTGATGAATTTGGGGAGACATTTCCTCAGCTTTAAAGCTACTATCTTATTTATATATTTGTTTATTTATTCATTTACTAATTTATCTATTATTTTAAATTTATCTTTATTGTTGAAAGTATTACAGATGTGGGTTTTTCTCCGATTGACCCCCTCTTCCCTGCACAGTCCCTTCCAAGCCTTTGCTACACTATTGCCTGTGTCCATTAGATGCAGTAGTGTGTAAATATACATATAATATATTTATTATTCCTACCCCAGTACCTGAACCATGTAACCCTACAGAAACCTTCTTTAATCTGGACTTTTATTTGGATTTTATTGTTTAATTCAAACTTGCCTCACCTAGTGCCCTCACTCACCCACTTCCCTCTCTCTTGCTTAATCATTAAGCCCCCAGGACACTGGTTAGCATCTTATAAACAAGGTCCTGTGTTTATTTACTATTGAGACAGAGTTTTCATTTAAACTAAACATCATATCTTGGCCTCAGTTGTGTTTTAGCTCTGGACCCAGGAAAGCAGAACAATCTCACAGAACAAATCCTTGTGATTTTGGATAGAACAACTCCATAGCTGACACCAGGACCAAATCTAATTATTAATTACCCCTACCCTAGCATCAACCAATCAGTAGAGACCACAATCCTGAATTTATTAGTCACCATGATTAATGATGTTTTCCCTATATAACATATCCCCTGGAAGCCATTGGGGAGCCAGGTCTTTGAGAATGAGCTACCTGTGACTCCGGGCATGGCGCCATCTCCTTAATAAACCCTTACTTTCTTTGCTGCAAACTCCTGTTTGTGTTTTATTGTGCTTTGATATGTGCAGGCAAATGGACCCCTTCAGTCCACTAACTCCAACCACAGAATATTTTCAATATTTAAATAGAAGGCAGGATGATATAACCATGCAACAAATACTCCTTCTTTCCCCCAAAGCATTTCCTGTAGAGTCTAACTTTATTGACACACCCTTCATTTTTATTAAGATGGACCTTATCTAGATGCTAAAACACAAGCTGGATAAAAAGTACACTTGTTAATTTTTTTTTTATTTTCAAATGAAATTAAATAAGCTCCCCTAAGACAGTTTTGTCAATTATTTTTATAAGAAATATGACACTAAAGACTGTAGCTTTTTCGTTACTATTATTAATTTGCTTGTCAGTGTTTTCTTCTTACAAAAATAAACTCATTACTCTGTTCTGGTCTATTAAATTATCCAGATATCTTACTTTCAAATATTGCATAATCCTGTGCTCAATTTTGAGCTAGTATGGCTTTAGATCTTACAAGTCTTACCAAAACATGCCTTAATAAATGGTACTGGGGATTCCATTCATATGTCACAAGCCATTTGTTTTTCAGTTGCCTGGTTTTATCACTTTTTAATGATTTGTCACGTGTCCTAAAAGACCATGCAATTAATCTTATGTAGGTTCAGTAAATTAGCCTGTAAATAATGTAACAAATCATTAAATTGAAAAGCAAACTCAAAGCATTTAAAAACAAATCTATCATATTGCATTAAAAACCCTAAAGTGTGAATGACAGTAAACTAAGTACAGCAAGAATGAAGGCATTTCCCGTTTTAGAGAAGAAAAATAATAAGCCTGGAAATGTGTGAATTCCCTAAGATTGAGCAGGGAAAATTTGTTTGTTGAAGCTTGAGCCTTAATTTTGACTAATAGAATAGGCACTCTGATAGTTGTATAGGGTAATCAAGGGCTCACTATTGTTTCCCAGTTTTAGGCCATACTTCATCTAAGTTTATTTCCACTTCCTTCCTAGTTGTGGTAGGCAGTTTACTTTAGTATTTTGTTTGAGAGGCGATACATGAGTGCATATGTGTTCTACTCCATTGAAGCACTTTTCTCCAAGACACCTTTTCTTTGTGAAAAAGTAGATATTTACATTGCTAATAGTCTTTGCTTAGGACAGGGTTTCTCAACTTCCTCAGCAACTAGTAACATTTTGGGTCATATAATTCTTGGATGTGGAAGGCTGTTCTCTGCACTGTAGAGAGTTTAGTATCATCTCTAACCTCTATGCACTATATCTTAGTAACACTCCATAATTGTGACAACCAAAATAGTCTCCAGACATTGTCATGTGCCCTTGGGTGGGATCG
Source organism: Myotis lucifugus (assembly GCF_000147115.1). Lineage (NCBI taxonomy): Eukaryota > Metazoa > Chordata > Mammalia > Chiroptera > Vespertilionidae > Myotis > Myotis lucifugus. The sequence continues at coordinate 2,521,639 of NW_005871080.1, forward strand.
TACCTGGTTCAGCATCACTGGCTTAGATCACTTGCAGTGTTATTTTATTAGAATTGAATGCTAGATTTAGTTTGATTTAGTTTTCTCTATATTTAAAAAATACAACAAAGTGTTTCCTGTGGCAAGCTGTTATAAAGAAAGATCAAATACAATCACATCATCTTTTCAGATTATGTAGAAATATATGAAATGGTCTTCATACAATTTTAATTATTGATCTGGTATCTAGTTTTTATGGCCAGCTGGTAAAACAAGGTAGTAAAGTTGGGTAGAATACAGGACAATTGTTGTTTACTGTTTACCCTAACTATGACAGTCTTTCTAGCAAGGATATATATCAAACCATTAAAGGCAAAACTGTGCAGATTCCCCACAAATCTCTAGGTTCCCTTAGACTATGGTTGTGAAGTCATCATCCATGCGTTTGTATGGGAACTTGATGATATATTCTAAATTATTTTCAGCTTATATTTGAAGGATACCATTTTTTCCAGTTTGTAACACATTATAAACTTTTAAGAGGAAGTTTATTTTTCTAGCCAGTTGCTTTTTACTGTCTGTTTCAAAACCATGACTTTTACTGCTCAACAGTTTTAATGGCCTGACTTACTATGGAATATTGAACTGATTTTTAAAATAATATGAGCATTGTAGAACTGAAAGAAGAGATCATAATTTCATCCAGACCTTCCTCTAAACATTTAATGTTACATTAAGTTCCATCTGTATGTATGCTAGAAAACATCATAGAAATAAAAGATTAGTTGCTTAGTGAATGTCTTCATAATTTCTTGGATAACAAGAAACTTCTGGAGAACTGCAAATTGGGTAAAGGCTTTACAATCCTTAACAAAGGTTTCATTCCCCCCACCCCCCACCTATTCTGTTCTCAAGAAACAAGGCATCTATAATCTCTAAATCATCAATGAGTATAAATAAAACAAGATATGTCTATATATGAGAAGTGATTTCAGGTATGGGAATACACTTTTTAACCTGCTTTTTTTTTTTTTTTAAGATGTAGTGAGGCCAGATCTGGTCTTTTGCGAACTTCAGTCAAATAGAATATACAATGAGGTTTTCTCAATTTCCATTTGTCCAGTATCTTGATTCACATAGTTAAACTAACAATTTGCTATCTTACAGAAGTCACCTTCATGTATTCACATTTAAAACAAAGGTTTAAATAAGATTCACATAATTATAAAAAGAATTGGTAAACTACCCTAGAAGTTCTTTTTTTTAATATGTATTTTATTGATTTTTTTACAGAGAGGAAGGGAGAGGGATAGAGAGTTAGAAACATCGATGAGAGAGAAACATCGATCAGCTGCCTCCTGCACACCCCCTACTGAGGATGTGCCTACAACCAAGGTACATGCCCTTGACCGGAATCGAACCCGGGACCCTTGAGTCCACAGCCCGACGCTCTATCCTCTGAGCCAAACCAGTTAGGGCAACCCTAGAAGTTCTTAAAATAAACATGTCTCTATCAAGTGTTGGCACTAACTGCGGCATTTGCATTGACTGAAAAAGTATTAAGGTTTACTGTGCTTTGAAGTGTATTGCTAATTGCCTCATATCAGAGTGACTGGGAAACATTTTCATAATCTAATTTGGTTGCAAAAAAGCCAGCCCACAATGAATCTATTAATTTTTTCAATGAGGAAAAACATATATACTAGTATGCCTCTAGGTAAACATATAAATATATACAATGTGTATATTATATATATTATGTATATCCATCTATGAATTTATTATTTTGTGTCTATTCACATCTATATCTATCTATACTAATAAAAAGGTAATATGCTAATTAGACTGGGTCAACTGGACATCTTCCAGATGTCTGACCTCCTTCTGGACAGTTAGGGGGCGATCAGGCCAGCAAGCAGAGGCAGTTAGGGGTGATCAGGCGGGCAGGTAGAGTGGTTAGGGGTAATCAGGCAGGCTGGCAGAGGAGCAGTCAGGGGGTGGCCAGGCCAGCAGGGAAGCAGTTAGGGGGCAGCCAGGCCAGCAGGGGAGCAGTTAGAGGGTGGCCAGGCCAGCAGGGGGGCAGTTAGGGGGCAGCCAGGCCGGCAGGAGGGCAGTTAGGTGCAATCAGGCAGGTGAGCGGTTAGGAGCCAGTGGTCCCAGATTGTGAGAGGTATGTCTGACTGCCGGTTTAGACCCCATCCCCCGCCTAAACCGGCAGTCAGACATCCCTGAGAAGTCCTGGATTGGAGAGGGTGCAGGCTGGGCTGAGGGATTCCCCTCCTCTCCCCGCCTCCCCCCCTACCCCCCCGCATGAATTTCATCCACCGGGCCTCTAGTATACTTATATCACGTGTATTGACAGAGTGGGCTAGGTAAGCATTGGGGTAAACTGGTCCGCAAGAGTAAAGGATTCTGCTACAGCATTCATTCATTAAGAGTTTTCTTTAACTTTAATCCTTAGGGATTTTCAGAGTTAAAGTCTCTTTCATCTTTATAACTTGAAGAATCACTGCATGTATATCTGTTTTTCAGAGTTAAAGTCCTTTCATCTTTATAACTTGAAGAGAATCACTGCATGTATATCTGTTTATCTATCATCTATCTATCTATCTATCTATCTATCTATCTATCTATCTACCTACCTATCTATGAATCCTTGTTTTCTCTAATCAATAGTGCTCAGCAACCTAGAGAACTGATGTTTTCCAGAAAAAAAACTTAAGGAAAGTGAACATGACTTCATTTTTATTATTTCCTCATTTTCAACATGATTGATTTTCTGAGATTTCAAATCCAAAGAACTAGGCTTTATTTCCTCATTTTCAGCATGATTGATTTTCTGAGATTCAAAATTTTTGGGAGGATGTCCAAGAATTGAGATACTGTTTGAGAAAGTCCTTTATAATCTTTAAAGTGCTTTACTAGTGTTAGTTATTCTTCTTAACTATTATCAAGCAAAACCAGGAGCCTCTAAAATATTACCTATATCACTCAGATTTTTTAAACTGTATAAGGACGTATTCCTTAAATCCCTTATGTTTATGATTTCTCTCCCTCTTGCAACAGCCACACACACACACACACACAAAAAAAAATAATAAAGAAAGAAAGAAAGGAAAGAAAAAACAGTTCAATGTTCCAGTTTCTAAGAGGCTAAGTACTTCTACAAACAACAGTCAGAATAGGGAAAAAAGAAAATTAACGGTTCTCTGCTAATGACTCATATTAAGCCTCTTTGGTGGTCTAAAGCAGTGGATTACATCTTTTTATCATTTCTTCCATCTGCCTGTCACAGGACTACTAGGGTGATTGCTAGTTTTGTTGTTAAAAATGTCACCCCAGTTTTTTCAGAATCTTTAAAAGTAAACACAGGAAAAGTGGTGTATACCTGTCATTTAGATCAAATAAAACAAAGGTCGATGGAAATACATTTCTCCTTTGAAGAGGCTCCCCTGCTGATTTTGTTTATCAGAAAATGGCAAGTTTTTGTTCCTAATGGACTGAAATTTAAATAAAATCTGACCCTGGAAATAAAAGCAGCCATTATGATGAAATAAAATTATATACTTTGGAGGAGAAATTGAATTAGAATGCTGGCTTTCTTTGGTTAAATTCTTTTACATAAGGAAATGAGCAAGAGAGAGAGAACTTTTGGATAAAGTGAGCTTTTTAAAAATCAATAATTGCTTCTAATTTACTTTAAAAAACTTTGTTCAAGACTTCATAAAGTATCCTAAATTGTATTGAAATTTGTATATTTTCTTTACAGAAGAGTTTAACTAAAGTCAAAAGGACAAACTGGTTTGCACTTTTGCAGTTCTTTTTTGCAACCAAATTTCTCAAAAGAACCAAGATTTTGATATATTAAGTCTAATTATTCTTTAAAAACTGTAATCACTTAAACATCAAATGGCATTAGCAAAAACATACTTGAAAAATAAAGGAAATAGTACAGTTCTAGGCTTATAAGATTACATTTGATTTTAACTAAAATTCCTCGGGGGGTGGGGAGTGGGGAGGGTAGAGCCTGTTACATTCATATAATTTCAATAAGAGTTTATCTTAAATGTTTGATGGTGAGTGTGTCAGAATCACCATTCTTCTTAGTCTGTTGGTCTTGATAAAATTCATTTTTATTTTAATCATATTTGGAAGAGTAGTTCTGAATTGATGAAATTTTATAAAGTAAGACAATTTTATGTTAAAACTCTCAGTTGAAACTTAATTTATTTTGAAAACAATCATAGTGTATATTTGTGGTTTGACTAGGAATGTTTGTTCCTTAGGAAAGTAAAATATTTATGATATTTTCTTGGAGAAAATAGGAGTAATAAGGTCATGACTTCTGCAGTTAACAGAGAGCTTTCAGTCTTCCTTTTTTGGGTAAATAACTAATATTTGGCCACAATAAATTCTTTAGCTAGGCCACCTTTATCATTATGACACAGTTCAGAACAGAGTCAACAACATGTAGTGGAAAGAAACAATCTGTAGTAGGACAGATCTAGGAACCAAATCCAACTCCCCTATTTATTAGCTACGTGTTTGGACACCATAGTTACCTCCTCAGAATCTCCGCCTCTTTTTACAGTATTTCCTATACTGTGTTGGATATTTGATGCAGTAATATTTTAAAATTACCTAATAAATGCTGAGTGGAGTCATTAATCAAGTATGTATCTAGTCAATAAAATATATCAGGCTTTATTCTAGGTCAGTGGTTCTCAACCTTCCTAATGCCGCGACCCTTTAATACAGTTCCTCATGTTGTGGTGACCCCCAATTTCATTGTTACAAATTGAACATATTAAAGCATAGTGATTAATCACAAAACAATATGTAATTATATATGTGTTTTCCGATGGTCTTAGGGGACCCCTGTGAAAGGGTCATTCGACCCCCAAAGGGGTTGCAACCCACAGGTTGAGAACCGCTGTTCTAGGTGATGAGGGTATTACAAAGAAAAAAATGCATATTAACTTTGTTGCTACTGTCATGAAACTTACTCTTGTGGTTCGGGTGAGCCTAGACACAACAATAATACAGAAAGATAAATTCAGAACAGTACCAGGTAGACCTAGAACTAGATGTAGTGATAGAGTACTGGGATAGGAAGGCCACTTTCCACCTCTCTGGTCAAGATGGTGTCTCTCTGATGGAGATTCATACACAGGATAAGAGCAGTAAAAAGTATTGATTGAATTTGTGATGAGCATGGATTGGAAGAAGGAGCCATGGTAGCCATTAGTATTTTTATAGATTTTAGATCTATAAATTCCCAGAACAGCATTGTCCATTAACCCATTATTCCCTTATAAAAAAGTACTTAAAGAAAGCATTGATGCTTTCAATACTTGTTTCAGTTTTTTTTTCTTTTATTGAGATAAATCAGGCAATACTTAAAATCAGAAACAACATTTTGATGGCCTGCAAGTTCAGTATTTTAATTACTGTAATTAGATGATTAGATTTGATGATATGAACAGTAAATTACTTTTGAGTCCTCATTTGAAATGACATAGCTTTGGTCTCTGGAAGGATCGGCTACAAAAGTTATTCAAATAAAGTCACTACCTTGAGTTCAGCATGGAGGGACCTGGAGAGTATTATGCTAAGCGAAATAAGCCACTCAGAGAAAGAAAAGTATCACATGCTCTCACTCATATGTGGAATCTAATGAACAAAATAAACTGATGAACAAAATAGATCCAGAGGCATTGAAGCATGGAACAGACTGACACAATTCAGAGGAAAGCTGGGAGAGGGAGGGCAGAGATTAACCAAAGAACATGCATAATCCATGTACAGACAATAGTGAGGTAAAGGATTGGGGAGGGGTAGGAGCAGGGTGGAGGGGGTCAATGGGGAGAAAAAGGGACATCTGCAATACTTCCAACAATAAAGATAAATTTAAATAAACAAAGTCACTATAAAAAGGCATTTACATGATACATTGAGTATTTCAAAGGCAAGAAGTATTAAAACACCACCCAATTTCTCCCTTTCTATTTTCAATGATTTCATTGAAAGTATGTGTCCATAGCTTGCTAAGAAAAGTCCAGAAACAGCCAGTTAGGCTTCAGAGTGGTATCTGAAGAGTCCAAAATAAACTCTGCACTGTGGAGATTGCCTGCATTTAGAATCAGGTAATCTTGGATACTAGCCCACATCATTTTTAGAATTTATGCCCCCAGCCTTTTTTATTCCTATATCCTAAGGGATCTGATGATTATCAATCAATTTTTAAGGGTTGCATCTGGTCCTGCAGGAATCCTCAAATTCTTGTTCTTGCATAGCAGAGAGAGAGAATACTAAATAGGGTTATCCTGAGTGAGGAAATGGCTTGAGAAGCAAGGAAATGGATTATACCTCATTGTTTCTTGCAGAGAGGAAATTACACAATTCTGGGAGAACAGGCAATCTTTGTTCTACCACTATGAAGGACTCAAAGTTATGATTTGTTTTCTCCCAGGATTTTTGTTGACAAAATGCAGAGATAAAACACATACAGTTAAAACCCAGTGGGATATAGTTTATCTGCTTTAGAGGGAGAAGGGGGCTGAATATACTTATAGTCCACAGGACTGTTTTGAGCAGAAGAAAAGAGCCTCCTCACCTCTGTGACCAGAGCTGTTTGAAGATTTTAATCTACAGCTTATGAATTCCTTCGCATTCACAGAAAACACCACAACTAATCCAATTAGCTAATGCCTGAAATGCTTTCCCTGAGGAATCTGCTGGTTTCCCAAGTACTATCTCAAAACCCAGTACTTCATCCACTTGTGCACCAATAACTTCTCATTGTGTGCTTCCACACTGGTTGTGCTCAGATCGCTTCAAAATGGACCATCTTTTTCTCCCCACTCTGACTCACCTCCCCTTCTTGATGATTAGATTCCCAGGATTTCAAAGCACCACTCTTCTGTGAGCTGTTACCAAATGCCAACTGGCACAGGAATCTTCCTGTGGGGTAATTAGGCATGCACATGTAGTAAGTGCACATGCAAATTGTCCAGCCCAAAAAGGATTCAAAACTCGGTCCCTGAGTGGTCTCTCAACATTTCTCAGGGAACTCACTTAATTTGAACACTCAGGATGGGACTAGAACTAATGTGCATCTTTGGCTACTGCTGTGAGTTTTGTATTTTTATATTTCAGAATTTTATCTCCCCCCCCCCAATTTTAAGATGTGTACTTTCTCTATTCTCTGCACTGAAGAGCCTTCAGTATCAACCCCATGGAGCTGGAACATAGCTAAGGGGCAGCTGGACTAAGTGGTCAGATTTGTATGAGTTGTGTTCTTCCAAGCTCCGAGGAATTGCTATGTGAGTTTAGGGAAAATAGCTGCAATGAATGTCCAGAGACAAGAGTTCATGTCCCGCCTCTGCCACTAGCTTTGTGACCTTGAACAGCATGGCCGAATCTGAGTTACAGTTTTCTTATTGTGATGGGGGAGTTTTGTGGTTGTCTTGTTTTGTTTTATATTGCCTTGCAGTTCCCTTACAACCTAAAAAAATTCTGTGAACTGAAAAATGAAGGTCATATCTTCCAGTTATTTCTCTTTAGACATGAAGGTCTGAGATTCCTTTAGCAGCACATCAAGAAATCCTCCAAGTTGCTGAGTTCCTGACCTTACCAGGTACTTAGGCTCTTCAAGCATTTCAAATGATCTTCCATTTAAACATCATCTCCTGACCCAGATCCTATCCATTTCCTGTTCTTTGGATAATTACTTGTTTGGTCCTTATTTACTGCCCCAGAGTAGAACCTTCCTATAAGGTTTTGATCAGTCACTTTGGTAACTGTGCTTGGATATCACATAGATACCTGTGTGGGACAGGACCTTAAAGATCATCTAGTCTTAATTCCTTCTTTTACAAAAAGATAAACAAAGGCTCAGTTAACTAGTTAATTTAATTATTATTTATTATTGTTATTTGGTCTCAGCTTATTCTTATCTCCGAAGGCAACTCCTTCTAGATCTCCTATTTCTTTGAGTGGTTATGAGTTTTGTTAGTGTTTATTTTTATTGTTTCAGCCTGAATACAGATTTTAAGCTATCTTTGTCTTATTGTGTTTTCTTCATTATTAGCTTTGAAAGGTTAGTCCATCCTGGATCAGAGCTGCCTAAATATATCCCCTATGCATTACAGACACTGTATTATTTTAGTGTACATATTTTTGTTGCATTAAACATTCGTATTTCTCATGATAATAGTGCATTTAAATTTAATTTTGTTTGTTTGTTGTTAATCCTTGCCCGAAGATATTTTTTCCATTGATTTTTAGGGAGAGTGGAAGAGAGAGTGAAAGACACAGAGAAACATGGATATGAGAGAAACACATCAATTGGTTGCCTCCTGCATGTGCCTGACCAGGGCCCTGGCTGGGGAGGAGCCTGCAACCAAAGTTTGCATGCCCTTGACTGGAATGGAGGCCAGGACCCTTTGATCTGCAGGCAGACTCTCTATCCACTGAGCAAAACCGGCTAGGTCTGAATTGAATTTTGTAAAACACTTTTCAAATTTTAATTTTTAAAATATATGTAAGATATTAGACATCTCTACTTTCACCATTCAAAGAATATTCACATCAATATTATTCTATAGTTTTGTCCTGACGTAAAATGCTGCTTTGATATATGTCTACTGAATGTGGAAACCCCACTTTTACAGTAGCTGTTTTATCATATTTGTTTAAAATGAATGGCATCTCCTGCAGGTCCTCTTTTTACAAATCTTCCCTAGCGAACTCCGGTGATAGGGGTTTAATTGAAAAATAATGGGTAATCGGAAAGATACAACCTGTGGAAGACTCACAGCAACTTCCTCACGTTGGGGTCACAAAGTCTCAACCTCTCTCTGCACATGATTTGCTCTCCTCCCTTCCAAATACTTTTCCTCTGCAGTCCCATACTCACAGTTTATATGACAAACATTTTGCTGTGATTTTGCACATAATGCCTTATATGTTCTAGCCCTTCATTTTCTCCATCTCATCGTTCTGATTTTCCTCCTCTACTTCAGTTACTCTGGCCTCCTTGTGATATTTCTGGAATATGCCAGGATGACTCTAGTTGTTGGGAGTTCCCTCTGCCTGGAGTTCTTTTCATTATTTTTCATTTAGGTAAACCTTTCTTATGTCCTTCAATCTTTGCTCAAATGATTTCTTCCCAAATTAAAACTGTGACTCTCTTTATCCCTACTTGAGCAATCATAACTCTCCTTATACAGTTTGTATTTTTTCCATAGGATTTATCACTTTTTCATATATATTGTCTCATGTCTTATTTATTAAGTTTGTGGTTTATTATCTGTCTTTCCCACTAGATCATAAGCCCCCAAGGTTGGATCTTTATCTCTTTTATATGCTGATGTGTCTTAATTGCTTAGCACATAGCAGGCTCTCAATAAATGTTTACTGAATAATGAATAAATGATGTCATCTCTCTGTTTAACTCAACAGGACCTTAGAAATTCAGAATACCACCAACTGTCATCTTAGCTTAAAATACCAGCTGAAAAAATATATAATTTGCTCTTCCTAGCCAATAGAATTTATTTTTTCTTAAATGTCCACTGGTGGTCAAATTTGTTGAAGCCAAATAACTGAATTTTCTGGCCCTGCAGACAGGAACATATAGTCTGAGAAATATGCTGCGAGAAAGAAAAGATTTCCCTCCCACCTTTACTTGTCTTCTGTTAAATATCTTTATTGTTATAATTTACTTACTTACATACACCCCTACCCCCCATGCACACACATATTAAATTTGACTAGAGATATTAAAATAGGGATCAGGACTCATCAAGTTAGTGTTGTATTTCAATGACAAAAGCAAAATAGTCTAAGAAGGAACCTGAGATTGTTTAGTGGCAGCAAATTGTATATTCATTATTATCCTATATAATAAAGAGCTAATATGCAAATGGTCATCAAGCCCTCGTGCCAAAGCCAGGGGACCTGAGGCCACGCCCCCTTCCTGGCACCAGGCTGGGGGACCTGAGGCTGTGCTCCCCGCCTGGCAGGGCTTGACAGGGGACCTGAGGCTGTGCTCCCCCACCATGTGGGGTTTGATGGGGGTGGGGCCAGCCGGGTCTGGGTCTCGTGTGATTTCAAGGCGTGCGTGGGTGGGTGGGGACTTGACTCTGGGTCCCATGGCATGCCCCAGACTCTGACAGGAGGGAGATTTTCATATACATTTTACTAATTTTCTTTCATCTCTGACACTTCTATTATAGAGAAAGGGCAAATAGCAATATTAAAATATTTCCTCTAATTAATTCCCTTTTAATGTGCACGAATTTCGTGCACCAGGCCAGTAGTAAAAAAATATAAATATCTTCAAAGAATATTCACTTGGAAATTGAGAACTTTAAGTTCTTACCTTTGTTCCAACACATTGTGTGACCTCGTACAAGTCCTATCACTTTGTTGGCTTTTAGTTTCTTCAAATGTAAAACATGAATGTAATACTAGATGATCTTATCATTCTACCTGTGATTCTGTTATTTATATCATTCCTACAAAGAAAACAATAATTAGTTCAGGTAATTTTAACAGCAAAAGAAATGAACCAAGTAATTTGTTTGTTGACATATGACTTGAAAGATATCTATTTCCAGAATGAGAGTTGTCATCCATCATCATCATGTTGTTATATGATAAAGTATCTCCAATGGTACCATTTGGAGAACTGGCCAAATATTAATTGCATCAGTGGTTTTCTCACTATTCTGATATTGATGCAGTTAACTTTTTAAAATATATTTTATTGATCTTTTACAGAGAGGAAGGGAGAGGGATAGAGAGTTAGAAACATCGATGAGAGAGAAACATCAATCAGCTGCCTCCTGCACACCCCCTACTGGGGATGTGCCCGCAACCAAGGTACATGCCCTTGACTGGAATCGAACCTGGGACCCTTCAGTCCACAGGCCGACGCTCTATCCACTGAGCCAAACCGGTCAGAGCGATGCAGTTAACTTTGATACAGTTGACATTGAACACAACTAGACAAATGCATGCAGAGTAAAATGGAAGATGAAAGAAGCACAGAAAAAAGAGATACATATATTCTTGATTTTTCTTTAATATCTCACCCAACATGGCTTCTTAATATAAATAGCAGTGACTATACCGGGTGTACCAGTTAATAATGCAGATTTTGTAATCAAAGTAAACACGATCATTTCATCAAAAGTACTTTATTCAAAGTAATGTCCATTACTAGCTACACATTTCCCCCATCTTTCAAGTAATTTATGGGTACCGTCCCAATAGAACTTTTCTTGTTTTAGGCAAACCATTCAGAGACCCAATTTTCCACTTTTTCGTACGTTTTGAAGTGCTGCTCAGAAAGTGCTAGTGCCATCAATCAAAACAAGTGGGAATCTGAAGGAGCAAGATCTGGTGAATACAGCAGGTGGGTTAATACTTCCCAGGAAAGATCTTTTAACGTGTCTTTAACTGGTTTTAAAGTGTGTGAGGGTGCGTCATTATGAAGCAAAATTACTTTGCCGTGTCTTCTGGCCCATTCTGGTCATTTCGCGATCAAAGCGTGGTTCAAATTGATTATTTGTTGTCAGTTGCGATCAGTATTAACAGTTTTACCTGGTTTTAGAGGCTCATAATACACCACACCTTCCTGATGCCACCAAACGCAGAGCATTGTCTTCTTTCCGAAGCGATTTGGCCTTGCAATCGATGTTGATGGTTGACCTGGATCAACCCATGATTTTGTGCATTTGGGATTCTCAAAATAAATCCACTTTTTATCACCAGTCATAATTCGATGCAAAGAAAACTTTCTTTCATGCCATTGAAGCAACATTTTACTGATGACTTTTCGGTTTTCCATTTGTCTTTCTTTCAGTTGATGTGGCACCCATTTTCCTTCCTTTAACATCTTTCCCATTGCTTGCAAATGATCGGAAATTGTTTGCTGAGCAACGTTTAATCTTTCTGCAAGTTGTTTTTGAGTTTGACACGCATCGTCATTGATGAAAAGGCTGCCTATGAAAAGCTATGGATTGTTGCTGCAGTTGCACTCAATGATAATTGAACATCTTAAATATTTTTATTGTTATCAAGAAAGTATGAATATAAAATAATTGAAATTTTAGCCAAGATATATGAAAAGAATAGCACAATGAGGTTTAGGAGAGCAACATAAATAAATAAAATACAATAACTTTTATCTTCCTCTAGTTTCTCCATATATTTTTGTTAATTTTCCACAATTGCCTTTCAAAACCTAATATATAGGCACTAAAGTTTTGTTACTCTAAGTCTTTATTTCTTTATGAGAGCTCCTGTGTCACATAAAACATACATTAAATAAATTTATTTGCTAAAAATATTATTTGTGAATATCTTTTGCATTCTTTTAGTTAGTCTTCCAGTGAATATTTATTAAGGCCTAAGTGCAAAGCATTGGAGAAAACTACATGAATAATACAAGAATTTCACCTTCTGAGAATTCCTATTCTAGTTAGTAAGTTTGAATTATAAACAAATATTAGTACTAGATATACATAAACAAAATGTTGGGAACATTGAAGAGGGAATGGATCATATAACTTTTTCTTAACTGTATGCCAAACAGAGAAGATGATGCTTTCTGGGAGTTGATCATGTAGATGAAAGAAGCCAGGATGGGCTAATCTAGGCAGAGGGAAGGGCTGGTTGGAGGTACTGGCCGTGAGCAGATTCAGTGTTCAGCATATCAATGCGTGGAGTTCCTATGTGTGTGCGCACGAGATGGGGGGATGAGGGAGTAGGAAACACCCCTTGACAAGAAAGGGGCAAGCAGAGAGCTTACAGTCATCTTGCAGAAGGGAAATTCTGATCAGTGGATTAGCTTCTTCAGATTTACATTTTAAAATGATCACTTTGGCAAGGTGTTAAGAATGCCCAAGTAGCTTTCACAGACCCATTAAGAACATGGATGAATCCAAGCTTTGTTCACTAAAACTCTGGCTGAACCCAGTGTGCTTTTTGGTGGTCGGAATAAAAAGCAAATCTGAACAGTCCCCCTTGCATCCCACTGTAATCCCCATGTGTGTAGTTTATGCTTCATTGTTTAAGTTGATTTTGTTAGATTCTATCTATTTCCTAAGAAAATAAATTGTCATCATTGCACTTGTCAATAAAATTTTATTATTTATAAAGCTTGAACATATATAAGCTACATTATTTTCATCATTATACCCATTATGTTTCAACCAAAAATGCCTAAAAAGCCTTATTGTTATCATAGTACTAGAATTCCTATTCTTGGTTCTCTTACCATACAGAGTGATTACTCTTACATTATATGACTCAATTTAAGTTACAGAATAAAAGTGAAAAAGAAGCAGACCTACCTGAACAAAAGCTGCAAAGGAGTTCTGGACACTCCTCAGGGGAAGCTGGGAAATACTTCACTAGATTTGCATTTAACCACAGTGACATTCTCTAATACATTCAAAATCCAATACTTCTTTACCATTCTGGTATTTCCTTAGTGCAGCTACTAAAAACAGTCTAGCTTTCTAATTTAAGAAGGGGTATTGCAAGAAACCTCCTCCAGGTGTGATTGTACTGTGCATACAAAGAAGAGACCAGCCCCGCTGCCATTTCATCTCAATTCCATCTCTCAAATTGAATAAAATGTTCCAACATCCCTAAAAAGCAAACATAGGAACAAAAAGTCAGGCACATTATCACACAAAAATATTTTGGGCTAGCTTAATGACATTCAATAATTGCTAGTGATGATGATTATAATAATGATATTCTTATTGTTGATGATGATGATGGCGATGATGAAAATGATAGTGCCATTCTAATGGCAAAAATTGACCTTTCTGCTACATTTTGGGTGTATGTCTTCTTCAAAATCCAACTTAGTGAGCTCCCATGAGCAAGCTCAAACCATCATGCAGCCAATTAAGAAAACCTTTTTCTTTGAACTACACTCCTAGCTGGAACAACATAATACAAACATACCAACTGAATGCTTCCACCTTTTAAGCCCAGGGTACATTTTCACAGGTTACCGTTTTTGACGATTTCTTCATTTGCACCTAGCATAATTTGAATACAAAAAGGTTAAATTACCTTCTGCAAGGCCAAATATTTCCCACTGAGTGTGTTTCTCACCTATGCGTGCACTAGCACGTTGGTTTTAGTTTGGTAATTCATTTTAGATCTTTATTTTTCTCCTATTGTAGAAGATACTTATTGGAATGAAGCCCTCTTTACAGACATGAGACCTCCCAAAGAGCCTGGAGTGGTTTGGCAAAATAAAACTTCAGCTTGCTATTCAGTGGGGCTTTGCCAAGCCAGCATAACTCTAATTGCATCTTTCCACTGGTTTATCCTCCCCACCTCCCCTCCCCACACCGCCTCTTCCTTCTTCCCAATACTCTTTTGTGTGTACTGAAAAAAATGTGTTGTTATAATGAGCAGGTTTACAATGAGTTTTAGTGGATTTCGTAGCCAAAAAAATGTAGATTTTTTTATTAGCAGTAGCTTTCCAGTGGAGATAATATTTATAGAATGGGACTGCTTGTTTGTATTTTCAAAGATAAATAAAATGAATAATATCCAAACATGATAATCAACATGTCAGTTTCCAAGTACATTGGCATTTAGCATGAATGCTTGCTACATACTTATTCTGTAAAGAGTAAAGGATAGGCATTAATAGCAGCTCCCTGGGGAATGGTATTTTCAGCATTATTTCAATATGAACAATCTTCTTTTGTTTATAGCAGGTATAATACAACCATAGGAGGAAAATGAAAAATCGCAAATGCATGCAAAGCTTTTGTCAAGCCCTTTTGGCATAAGAATAGTTCTGTACCTTTTATGCTGTCTTCACTGAGTAGCAGAATACATATATTTGAAGATGTATTCTTTAGCACTTCTCTTATCTTCCACTCTGCATTCTCCAGGGGCTTTTAGTATTTGTTCATTACTTAATCAGTTCTTTTTTTTTCTTTCAAATTCACCTACGCATATGTGTTCAACGTCTCTGAGATAGAATAAGATTTTAGGTTGCTGATTTCTGAGGTTTGGGACTTTGATTGCGTCAAGTACCCTGGCCTTCTTCCGGGTGGCATGTGGGAAAGAATTCCTACTCAAAAAGTCTGCTCTGGTTGAGGAACCAGACTCTGCCATTTCTCAAATGGATGACTTTCAGAATATTATAAGCCTGTATAGACATCAATCTGTGCATTTGCAAAATGGAAATACACCTCCTCAGATTGTTGTGAGGCTTGATGGAGATGCAGTAGAGGCCTTTTCACATAGCAAGCTCTCTGTACATGTTAGCTCTCTCTACACATCAGCCTTTCACCCATGTCTGCTTGATAGAAACTTCAGGTGAACATGTATTGGTGATGTCAGTGTCAATTACCAAAGGAAATGCTTAAGGTCTTTTTGATGTTCTATCCCTGGGTAAGTTGTTGTGTAAAGCAGGTTTGCCATGGCCTGCTGGTAAATCTTTAATAACCAGTGGTGGGGGAGGGGGAAGCAGGGTGGGAGTTCTGTTTTTCAGTGTTCGCTGTTTTTTGGGTGTTTTTTTTTTCATGTGTACACCTACCTAAGTCAATTTCAAGCTATTAATGTGATGTCTTTGAACACAAATGTTGTAAGTCCATCAATCAGTATACATTATTTTCACCATATAGGTAAAATAGATGTAAATAACTTCAAGAACATAGATAATTGTGAAATGCAGTAAAAATTCTTAGGAATCGGTGAGTTATACTTATTACCTTTGTTTGTAATGTAATTTGATTAACTAAATGTTTATATAATTTAGTTACAGTAATTGTGGTGTTTAACAATTGGCTTTCAAAATTCCTGAAAATTTCACTTTCTGTTCTCGCAAGCTGGTACCAGCCGACTTCATCATACTTCTGTATGTTTACCAGCAAGTCTCTGGTCCCTTGAAGTTAGCAATAAGAGATAGGAGCCAGGCAGTCCCCTAAGGAGAGAGCGCACAGCCCCAAGGGTAAGTAAATCATTTCCATGTACAAATAGTCAAGTTAATGTAAGTGGTATGGTGTTAAGTATTGAGAGTTTGTGTGTAGACACAAGGAGCCCTCTGGGAAATTACTACCTCACAACTAATTATTAAGTTGAGGACAGATCCCATTGGCCAGGGTGCATCCCCAGGGAATTGGCCTTCTTGCAAAGACTCTCATAGAATGTTCTGACTACCTTGCCCTGGAAGGGCTTGAGGGCAGGGAGCACAGGATCATTTATTTAAATTGGTCTGTTTCTAAGGGGTTATGTTTTAGAGTAGTGGATCTAGAAAATTGTAATTTAACTTGTTTAATATATTTAATGTTTATGGTTGGTATCTCTGAAATTTATTCTGCGTATTGATCTGCTATGTTTTGCCTTAAGCTTGTGCTTATATGTGTATTTATAATAAAAATTATACCTGTATATATCTACCAGTGCAACCTAAATGAGCAAATTTATTTTATTTTTGTTTATTTTGGAAAAATACATATCAACATGAATAAATCTGGGGGGTATTTAAGAAATAAGCCCTGGCAAAGGAAATTTTAATAATCCCATTTCACAGTGGATAGGGTATTGGTTTTTACTATTTAATTCTTTTGAGACATTTTTCTAGACTGTATTAGACAAACACTCAAACCACCTGTCTTCCATGATGATGTTGCTTAATCCCACAGAAAGGTCATTTATCTTTTTCTGGGTGTAAGTTGCATGTCTCAGGTTTTCAAACTATATCCTGACCAAGATAACTGATGACCTTATTACCACTATTTGAGCTCTGCTAGTAGCATGCTGAGACCTATTTCCTTGAGGCAGAAACCTAATGACCCACCCCTTCTATCCTGAACTCCAGTGGAGATTTCAATCTCTATAAATCATAATGAAAAAAAAAGTTACAAAGTGATTTTCTAAAAAAGAAATATAAATTTGCATATACCCATTTGCTTGACTGGTAAACTGTTACAGAAAAGATTACTTGAAAAACATTCTGAGGGTTGATTTTTAAAAAGTATATTTTTATTGATTTCAAAGAGGAAAGGAGAAGGAGAGAGAGATAGAAACATCAATGATGAGAGAGAATCGTTGATCTGCTGCCTCCTGCAGGAACTTGTAAACTAATTATAGAAAGATCAGAAGTATAGTAAACTGAATGTGTTTATAAAACACATATGCACATACATAATCAGGTTAAATGAGAAATCTATGGTACTTTGCTTTTTAAGACATATGATTTTCTGAATAAGCAAAAATATTGGGCAGATAAAATTTTTGTTGGTTCCTTACTCTTCTTTTTTCAACCAACAACTTCCATAGGATTTATGTTTCCTCTTTCTTTCTCCTTACTCCTGGTGGAATTCAAGGGAGAACCTTCTAGAAAACAGCTTGCTAAGAGTAGTACCACATTTCCCATACCATGCTTCCCATTAAAACACCTTTTGGAGGTTCTTCCCTCTTCCTGACAATTCGTTTTTAATAATGCTATTTTTTCATATGATCCAGTCCTAGAAGGTTATTCCATCTTTTTAAAAATTTATTTCCTATTTTTAAGTTATATTTTTATTTCTTATGGTTAAATAGATCATATATGCAAAAGAATGTATATACCATATGCCTGCAGCAGAATATTAATAATAAATATACAAAAAATAAATAAAAATAGATCAATGGGTTTCTAAGTACCCATTTCCCAGATTCTTAAATAGAAAATGACCCTGACTTTTGAAGGACACTATGTGTCCCTTCCTCGGTCTCAGTTACGACTGTTCTGCATTTGTGTTAAATAAAACCCTATATCCTTTGTAATTTTACCATATACATGTGTGCTCAAAAGCTACATAATGTTTACTTTTTAATCAGCTTTATCTAGGCATAATTTACATACAATTAGAACCTTCCAATTTAAGTTTACACTTTGCTGAGTTTTGATTAATAAATTCAATATGTCACTATGTCAAGATGTTGACTTTATCTTTTGCTGTGAAACATTCCCCTGAGCCTCTTTGTCAATAATCTTCTACTCCCGTCCTGGAGTCTGGCAACATTTTATCAATTTTCTATCTTTCTAGTTTTGCCACATCTAGAATATCACACATGTGGACTAATTCAGTATATAGTCTTTCATGTCGGGCTCCTTCAGCTTTACATAATACTTAGATTCATCCGTGCTGTTTATCTGTAGTTCATTTTTTTAAAAGTGTTCATTAATATTCCATGGTATCAATATACTATAATTCATTTTTTCATTTTTCATTCATTAGTTAGTTGATAGACACTGGTTATTTCAACTGTTTGTCTATCATGCATAAAAATGCTATAATATTTGCATACTATTTTTGGTATGGACATATGTTTTAATTCCTCTTGGGTAAATGCCTAGCATGGTAAATATACGATTAACTTTCAACAATGTAGGAGTATTTCAGTTGCTCCAAATTCTTGCCAGCAGTTAGTATTGTCTTAATAGTGTTCTTATTTTAACGTTCTAATGGGTTTGTGGTGCTATCTAGTTGAGATTTAAATTTGTATTTTACCAACTAGTAATAATACTGGCTATCTTTTATGATACTGTGGGGCCACAGAAAATATAACTTTCTTACCACCTTCTAAGTTCTTGTAACTTAGCTAATAATCAAATTTTACAGAAACCGATTAATGGGGGAAAAAATGTTCAATGTTTATTTCACAGACGCACATTTGGGGATGCCAGGAGAATGAGACCCGAAGAGGTACTGGGACACTCTCTTCCTCTTGGGAGCAGGCAGGCGCCTTTCTCTTCCTCTCTTCCCCTCTTCTTTGCCCAGTGCCTTACCTCTGCCTTTCTCTCTCTGAAGCTCCAAGGGCCCTTCTTTGGCTTCTGTCATTTGCTCCCTGAGCTTATGCAACCCAGCTGGCTCACTTCTACCACCTCTGTAACTTTCTAAGTAAACACTTTATAATTTGAAAAACAAAAACAAACAAAAAAACAAAGAGGTATTGGGTGGTTAAGGTTTGTATGCCCTTCTGGAGCCAAAGGGAAAAGGGGGTTGTGGTTTGGGATTTCAGAGGGCAGAAAGGCAATTCACATGGAGATTAAAAAGCAAATGTTTAGCTTTGGGGTGACCAGGCCGGTAGGGGAGGGCAGTTGGGGGCAATCGGGCCAGCAGGGGAGCAGTTAGGCATCAATCAGGCTGGCAGGGGAGTGGTTAGGGGGTGATCAGTCTGGCAGGCAGGCGAGCAGTTGGGAGCCAGCAATCCAGGATTGTGAGAGGGATGTCCGACTGCTCCTTTAGGCCTGATCCCACAGAGATAGCCCTCCTATTGAGTTTAAAATGGTATCTCATTGTGGTTTTGGTATTAAATTCTCTAATAATTTTTGTAATGTTGAGGATAGATTGATTTTTATAAAACTATTGTGTGTTAATAATAGCCAATCTTCCAATCCATATGCACTTTATATCTTTTCAATTTTTTAATTCTTTTTAAGATCTCAGGAATTTTTCATAATTTTCTGATTGCAGTTATTGAACATATTTTGTTAAGTCCATCTCTGAGTTACTCATGGTTCTTGATGCTATTTTTTTACATATAATTTGCCATTTGTTTATTATTAGGATATGGGGATACAGTTGGCCTTTCCATGTTTAACTTGCATTCTTTCACTTGCTTAACATACTAATATTTTTTTTCTTAGATTCCTTACTATGTTTTACAGCAATTATTGTCATCTGTGAATAAGTGTTTTACTTCTATCTTTGCGATCTTGAGTTTTATTTATTTTTCTTGTCCTATTGTACTCCAAATTTAATCAAGTCCTCCAAATGGTAATTGAAAGTGGTAAGAGTAGACATTCTTGCCTTATTCCTGACCTTAGAGAGAAAGCATTATTAATTTGTTCACCATTTATTTTGTTAGATTTTTGTTGATACCCTTCATTAGTCTGAAAATATTTATTTGTGTACCTAGTTTCCTGAGGATTATTTTTTAATCATTAAGTAATGGTAAATTTTGCCAAATGCTTGATTTTTGCATCTATTGTTTTTACCTTTACACTAATAATCTACAGTAATAAGTGGTTGACTTTCTGGGATAAAACCTAATTGATCATGATATGTATTACACTTTTAAATATATATATCTATATTTGATTATGAAAATTGTATTAACAATATTTGTACCTGTATTCATAAGGTTTGCAATTTCTTTTTCTTGCAACATCTTTGTCTGATTTTAGAATAAGGATGTTGCTGGTCTCATAAAATTAATTTTGAAGTATTCTCATTTCTGTTTTCTGGAAGATTTTGTGTAGAATTACTATTATTCTCATTTACATTTATAAATTTAATCAGTATAGCCAATTTAGCCTGGTGTTATTTTCTTTGTAATAAGGTCTATAACAAGAAATTTAATTTTATGAATATATATAGGGCTAGTGAAATTATTTGCTTCTTCTTTAGATAATTTTGATAATATATATTTTGTCTTGGCTAGTGTGGCTCAGTTGGTTGGAGTGCTGTCCCATACACCAAAAGGTCTCAGGTTTGATTCTCAGCCAGGGCACATACCCAAGTTGTGGTTTCGATCCCCAGTCATGGTGTGTACAGGTGGCAAATGATTGATGTTTAAAATAATAGTAATAATTTATGTTTTAGAATGAGTTTCTATCGCATGTAAGTTATCAAATTTATTGTATAAAATTTTTATACATTTATCTTTTGAAATTTTACAAGCTCTGTAGTAATTTCTGTCTTCCTTCTTGATATTTTGTTGTACCTCTCTCTCTGGCTTTCTCTTTCATTTTTATTTATCTATTAGAGGCCCGGTGCACAAAATTCATGCATGGGCAGGGTCCCTAGGCTTGGCCAGCGATGAGGGCTGATCAGGTTCCCCACCTCCCCGCCTCCTTCTTCCCTCACTCCCTCAGTGCCCCGCTGCTCCTGCTGGTCGCCTGCCATGTTCTGCACTGCCCCCTGGTGGTCAGCGCACATCACAGTGAGCGATCGAACTCCTGGTCTCCTGGTCGAACTCCCAAGGGGACAATTTGCATTTTAGCCTTTTATTATATAGGATATGGCTAGAGGCTTATCAATTTCATTGATTTTCTAACATAGCCCTTTGTTTCATTGTTTTTTGTTCTATTTTGTTTTCAGTTGTGTTAATTTCTACAGTTATCCTTATTGTTTCCTTCCCTTTGCTTATTTTTATTTAATATGCTCTATTTTTTCTTCAGTGCGTAAGATGGAATCTCAGATCCTTATTCTTTTAAATAGTTTTCTTTTCTTCTTCTTTTTAAAAAAATATAACCATTGTATTATGGGCTGAAATACCCCTGCAAATTTCGTATTTTGAAGTCTTAAACCCCAAGGCTTCAGAATGTGACTGTGTTTTGAGTGGGGCATTTAAGGTGCTTATTAAGATAAAATGAAATCATATGTTGAGCCCTAATCCAATATGAATAATATGACTAGTGTTCTTGTAAGAAGATGAAGATGAAGTTAAAACACAGATATTGTGATATTGTGATTTATAATAACAGTAATATATGTTTGGTCTTCACCCCTGTTCCCGGTATAGAGCCCCTAAAATTCTTGGGATTTGCTGTGATAAGAGCAATAAAATTGTCTAGGGCAGCCAACCATGTGATTAGAGGGTTGGAACTTTTGGTCCCAAGCCTTTGACTTCCAGGGGGGTGGGGGGGAGGTTGGAGATTGAGTTCAATCATCAATGGCCAATGATTTTATCCATCATTTATGCTATGAAGCCTCTATAAAAATCTAAAAGCCAGGTGGTGTTTAGAGAGTTTTTGGTTGATGAACATTCAGGGAGAGTGGTACAGCCAGAGAGGCATGGAAGCTCTGTACTCTTTCCTTAGACCTTACCCTATGCATCTCTTTCATCTGGTTGTTTCTAAGTTGTATCCTTTATAATAAACTGGTAATCTAATAAGTAAACTATTTCCCTGAGTTCTATGAGCTCATCTAGCAAATTAATCAAAGACGTGAGGGTTATTGGAAGCTGCAATCTATAGCCAGTCTGTCAGAATCGCAGATAGCAACCTGGACTTGCAATTGCAGTCTTAAAGGTGGGGATGGGTGGGCAGTCTTGTAGGACTGAGCCCTTAACTTGTGGGACCTGACACTATCTCCAGGTAGTGTCAAATTCAGGTAAATTGTCGGACACCTAGTTGGTGTCCAATAATTGCTTACTGGAGTGGAATAAACATACATTGTAATTGGTATCAGAATCATAGACATGCACCGAGGGAAGTTTTTGTGAACATGAAGATGGCCACCCACATGTCATAGAGACAGACCTCAAAAGAAACCAACCCTGCTGACCCCTTCATCTCATACTTCTAGCTTCCAGAACTGTGAGAAAATACGTAGCTGTTGTTTCAGCCACCCAGTCTGTGGTAATTAAGGCAACCCTAGCAAACATTGTTTGAATTGAATCTGTTACATTTTGACATAGTATATTTTCATTTTAATTTAAAATAATACTTAATTTTATTTTAAAATTTCTTCTTTGACTCATGGTGTGCTTTGTTTACAAGTGTGTAATACAATTGCCATGTAATTATAGATTGTCATAATACCTTGCTTTAATTGATTTTAAGTTCTTTTGTTGTCGTTTCTTTGTTTTGATGGGATCAAGAAACATACATTATAGGCCTTACTTTTTTGCTCACAATATGGCTTATTTTTGTCAATATTCCATGTTCACTTGTTAATAATGTGTAGTCTGCTATTGTGTGTCTAGTGTTCTAAAATATCAGTTAGGTCAAATCAGTTGACACATTGTACAAGTTTTCTGCATTATTACTTGATTTTTTACTACATGTTCTACCAATTACTGGGAAAGGAGTGTTGAAATCTCAAACTATACTTGTTAATGGGCTAGTTCTCTCAGTTTTTGCTTTGTTTTTTTTATTCTGATATTATGTGAATACACATATAGGATTATGTCTCCTTGATGAATTGACCCTTTTTACATTTTAATAAGTCCTTCTTTACTTTTGTTAATATTTTTTACTTGAAGCTTCTCTATTATTACAGACTTTTCAGCATTTTTATTTATTTGTAGGATGTGGTATATCTTTCCCAACCTGTTATTTTTATATTTAAATCATGTCTTTGTATACAATTTGTATAAATGTTTTATGTAGCCTTGTCTCACTTTTATATGCAATCTAAAAATTTCTGTATTATATTTGGAATATTTAAACTATTTTCATTTAATGCTATTGTTCATATGGTTGTGTTTAAATCTATTATTTTGCTATTTGTGTACTATCTATACAATATGTTCTTTCTTTTCCTTCTTTTTCTGCTTTTTTGGTGTGTTTTTTTTTTTTGGAGGGGGGATTACTTGAGTGTTTTATGATTTCATTTTATCTCCATTATTGGATTGTTATCTATGGCTCTTTTTTTGGTTTTAATGGTTGCTCTAGATTTAACAAGATATATTCCTAACTTTTAGTGTAACTATTACCATACCCTTTCAAAGTACTGTAACACTATCAAGAATGTACTTTGCTTTTATATCTTATCCTTTGTGCTTTTTTTGTCATATAATTTACTTCTAGACATTATAAAATTTAAAATACATTGCTATTATTTTTAAATAGTTGATTATATTTCACAGAGATTACAATGAGAAAAAAAATGTGCAGGTGTTACCACTTATTTACCATGTTGCTATGTGGTCCTTATTACTACTTTATGTAGATCCAAGTTTCCATTTGGTATCTTATTCTTTTGTCTAAATAATTTCCTTTAACACTTCTTTTAGTTCAGTTAGCTGGTGGTGATTGTTTCAGCTTTTGCTTTATGAAAACTTATTTTATCTTCACTTTTGATAGTTTGCTAAGTATAGAAATCTGGTTTGACAGTGTTCATTCTACCCCTCTCCCAATATTTAAAGTACTACTTTATTATCTTTAATTAAACATAGTTTTGGAAAACAAGTCTGCTTTTATTATTATCTTTGTCGTATGCATGTAAAATGTCTGTTTTATAGATAGTTTTAAGACTTTATAACTTTTACTAGAGGCCCGATGCACGAAATTTGTGCAAGGGGCTCGGCCCTCGCAGCCACTGCTTGCCTTGGCCCTCGCAGCCCCGGCTTCGTCCGGAAGGTCATCCAGAATGTTGTCTAGAAGGTTGTTCGGCTATTTGGCCTACTTAGCATATTACACTTTTATTATTATAGATAATAGTTGTGCCGTGCCAGCACAGCCAAGGGTTCGGTGAGCCTGAGGAGGGGCGGCGAAGGATTAAAGAAAAGACAGATAAAGAGACTATAGCTGGGGTTTGGTGGATCTCCTGTGCCTGGATGAGGCCACAAAGAAGGATCTAGCCAGCAAGCTGAGGCTTTATTTTATAGTCAGAGGTAAACAAGGTAGTGGTCAACATAGTAACAATGTTCTTGTGAGTTTCACTTGTTTTTGGCAGCACTTGCTGCATCTCCCACAGCCCATTAGCTACCCAGGAAGGATCTAGGGGGCAGCCATAAGGTCAAGCCTAATTATGCTAAGAGGGCTCTGCCCTCTAAGCTGGGACTTGTTTGTGGCTCTGCCACAGGTCAGTCTGAGGCTTAACTCTAGAGCCGCACCCTACAAATAGTTGTTATTTTTCTTGGCTCCTAATGCTATCCTTTCTCCAATATATGGATTTGTTTGTATTAATTGATCATTTTCCTAGGCCTACTAATACTTTTTTGGATACCAGATATTCTGTATTTTTTGTTGTTGAATACTGAATTTTGTAACATTCCTTCAAAGAGTTTAGACTTTGTTCTGGCATGCAGGTAAGTTACTAATGGATCAATTCGATGCTTTTGAGGCTTCTTTTTAAAAGTTTGCTAGGGAAGGGGCAGTGCAACATTTATTCTGAGGCTAAATTAGCCACTAATGGAAAAATTTTCTGGAGATTCTAACCAATATTTAATTTTTTCATGAGGTTTCACCACTCTGTCTAGTAATAACTTGAAGTATTTCTAGTCTTTTATTGGTGCCAAGAATCATTAAGTCTATAGAAGTCTCTATGTCCCACATGTCCAGATTAGTTGAGAATGAAGGCCCCCAATGGAACCCTGCTAAACATGTCAGGAACTCTTCTTTTTAATTCAATTATTTTCTACAACTTTTGCTGCCTCAGCCTCCCTGAATTCTTGCATCCATTTCCTCACCTCGCTGAGAACACCAGGTTTTGTTTGGTTTCCTCCTTCTGTGATGTGCTCTGGAAACTGAATTCTGGTAATAAACTTGGACAATTATGTGGCTCACCTTGTTTGTTTCCTTTCTCTCCGGAATCACATTTCTATGTAGCCTATTGTCAAATATTTGAAAAAAATTCCATATATTTTATCCTGAATATATGTATTTATTATTTATTTCTTTGCTTTTATAATGGGATAACAAGTCCCATTGCAAGTATTGATGGGCAGAAATAAAAGCATTTTTATTTTTTGCCTTTTTTAACATTAAATAAATAGAATCATACTGTATATATTCTTCTGCTCTTTCTTTTTACTCAATATTATATTTAGAGATTCATACTTATTGCTATAGATAAGCTATTTATGCAAACTCAACTTTATAATTTTTATGTTTTGTATCTGAGTCAAGGCCATAATTATCATTTTCTCTTGAATATATTAAAACATTACTTCTTCGCTTAAGTTTTTGGTTGATTTGGAATAGAATTTTATTAGGTGAGAATCTATTTGTATTTTTTCATATGCCATCATTTCTACTAGTGATCTGAAATTGCAATATTATAACTTATTTGTGGATACATAGGCATAGACATATCTATAATAATAAAAGTGTAATATGCAAATAGACCAAATGACCAATCAGCAGAAAGACCTTCTGGATGACCTTTAAGATGAAGCTGGGGCTGCGAGGGCCAAGGCAGCCAGGGCTGTGAAGGCCTACTCTTGCACAAATTTCGTGCATAGGGCCTCTAGTGCATCTATAATAATAAAAGCATAATATGCAAATTGACCGAACAGCAGAACAACTGTCCAGACATCCTTCCAGATGACCTTCCAGATGAACCCAGGGCTGTAGTAGTGGGATCGAGGCAGCTGCCCGCAGCTGAGAGGGAGGGATTGAGGCAGCTGTGGCTATGAAGGCCTACTCTTGCATGAATTTCGTGCATCGGGCCTCTAGTATCTATAATAATAAAAGCGTAATATGCTAATTAGACCAGACAGCCGAATGACCTTCCAGACATCCTTTTGGATGAAGCTGCGGCAACAGGGGCCAAGGCAGGGGCAGTTAGGGGCGATCAGGCAGGCAGGTGAACAGTTAGGGGTGATCAGGCAGGCAGAGTGGTTAGGGATGATCAGGCAGGCAGAGTGGTTAGGAGTGATCAGGCAGGCAGAGGTGGTTAGGGGAGATCAGGCAGGCAGGCAGGCAGGCAGGCAAGCAGTTAGGGGCGATCAGGCAGGCAGGCAGAGAGCTTAGGGGCGATTAGCCAGGCAGGTGAATGGTTAGGGGTGATCAGGCAGGCAGGTGAGCGGTTAGGAGCCAGCGTTCCTGGATTGCAAGAGGGATGTCCAACTGCTGGTTTAGGCCCGATCCCGCAGCGGGCTTGGGCCTACACCAGCAGTCAGACATGCCCTGAAGGTTCCTGGATTGTGAGAGGGTGCAGGCTGGGCTAAGGGACCACGCCCCCCCACCCTGTGCATGAATTTTGTGCACTGGGCCTGTAGTATATGTATATGCATATATGAGCAGCACCCAGGAACAGCACTTTGCCAATGACTTATGGAAGTGAGTCTGTAAATGCCAGTTTCCCTCACCCCAGGAATTAGATAACTCTGAAGTGCTCATTACAGCAACCTTCAGCGTTCTTCTGCAGAGTTGAACAACTTGCTTGATAACGCATATACTTAGTGACTGTCTTCTCTTTGCAGCATCACTTTTGTTCTCCATAACTAGTGTTTCTGAGAATCACATCCCAGATAAACTGCTCTGTCTCTCTCTCACGCTCTCCCCCCCTCTATGAATATGAACACATATATATTTTTTCCACTGTAAAACAATCTTTAAAGTTTAATTTTAGAAAAAATAATATCAAACTTTAAGAACCATTACTTTACAAGTATTCTACATCTTAAGTAGATTTAAAGAAATTTTCTTTTTTTCTGTTGAAATCTTTTCAGATGGATTCATTATTATTTTTACATAGGTGTGGACAAAAAAAAAGGGGGCCACATAACTAAACCTGACAAGCTCAGGGGAGGCCTGCATGGCAGGCCTTACGAACTCAGACACCTAAAGCAATCACATAAGATGGTCTTGTTACAGGCCAGAAGAGGACACCTCAGTTCTTGTCTTCTTGAAAGAAATATTTCAATCAAGATACAAAGTGTAGCAACGTAAGGATTTATTGGCTGCAGCAAAAATATACTTAGGACAGTGAAACAAGGAAGGGCATAGAAGAAGTAACAGGAGAGCCTAGACTGGGCTGCTTTGGCTCACTGAGAAGTCAGAGAAGGGAGCCTTGGAGACAGGATCAGGGAGTTAGCCTGGGACAAGCTGCCACTGCCCATTGCTCCCCTGGTTGCAAGTCTCCTGGAGTCCCTTAGAGGGAAGAAGAGGAAAGGAATGGCATGGGTGTGCTCCCCTGTGGAAGAGTGCATGCTGGGTCCTTCATGCTGAGTATATTGATCTCTCTCTTGCAGGTGGAAATCTTAGGGGAAGTCTCAGGGGTGGGTCTCAATAGAATATTCATCAGCTTTCGAGGTGTGCTCTTTCAGGGTCAGGGTCTCCACTGATTGGTTGGTGCCAGGGCCATTAGTCGATGCAGCAGGTCCTGAGGGAGCCATGGCCTCACTCGTCTGGTTTTGCTGCTTTTCTGGGCCTGGAGCTAAAATACAAATGTGGCCTAGAAGTTATCATTAAGGAGGAAAAAAGCAGGGGGTCTAAACTCATGACCAGCAATATGCTAGGCGAAGAAAGGTTACCCTAGGGGACTTGGTTCTTATTTTCCCAGTTTTGCCCCATGTTAGGCATCCGTTGCTTTCTACCCTGCTGAGTTTCTGTACTGGGCCCTTTGTCCTTGCTTTGCTCCTGTATGTTTAACTGACTATAATAGTCTACAATTAAAGCTTGCTAACTGAAAGTAGGTCATGGCAGGTGTCATTTGTAGGCTGGTATCTTCCCTGACAAAGGTGGATCTTTACCCTAACTGAGCCTGTCTATTGTCTTTTTGCATCTAGGATCACAGACCTTTAGAATGTCTGAGCAATTTCATTTTTCCAGACCCTTCAGGGTTCAGTCGCTGCACCTGAGAGAGGCCACAAATCCCCTCATTGTTATTGTTATCATGTTAATTGTTGACTGTTAACTATCCTCTACCCACCTATGTAAAAATAAGTATGTCTATTTGTTTTACCTTTTATCCAATCCCAGAGATTTACCCGGTTTGCTTTCTCCTGCCCCCTTAATCCATCACCATCAAATTTCATGTAACCACCTTATGCCTCCTCCTTTGACTGTAATGTATAAAATAAGGCGCAAAACTGCCATTCTCTAGACATTTTCTCAATCCGTTGAGATTTTGCTTCCAGGCAATTGTGGTTTGACTCAAATAAACTCACTAAAAATTCTTAGAGGGTTGGATGTTTCCTACATTGATAGAGGTCACATATAGGTCCACCTCAGTGGATTTCCAGTGGATAATTAATTTTTTAGTAGAGTGCTCAAAACAAAAAGACATTAACATCCGGAGGATTTTAGTAATCGTGGCCAAAGCAATGCTGGCCATTTAGAGCAAAGAGCATAGTGCTCATTAATGTACTCATAGCAGAAAACAACCATCTTTTCACAGGGGCCTGTTTTGTAGCTCCCTGGCTTCTCCTGCGGCTTTGTTAAACACAGAAATCTTAAATGGGCTTATTGACTTTTTCCAATCCATATTAGCATACCTCTCTTCTAAGTGGCTGGTGGTAGGGACTTACTGCATTCCATTGTTAGCAACACTTACTAAAATCAGTAATAGAACAGTGGGAGGAACATCACAGAGGGGTTTAAAAGCTAGCGCACTAAAACATTAAAGTCCCACTGTGCAAAGCTTTCCATGATATTTTTTCTATATCAAAATGTGTTTTAAACACTTTTTGAAGATTATTATAATTAACTATAGTACCTTTGTAAGCAGTTCCTTTTGTAAGAAAAACCTACCATCACTCAGAGGTTCCGAGTTTTTGACATTGAGCTCTTAAGTGGAAAATTATATTTGTGGAGAGGTGATGCTCAGTTGACCACTTGGTATTTTGGACTGGGCCAAGGGGAATCAAGGCAGGTGAAGTGCTTTTATTTATAATGTAACAGATATTGCTATTGCGACTCCATTTCCTGGGCGTAGTTGGTTAACTGAATCTTAATTTCCAGAAGCTGCGATGTTCTTCTCTTCCTTGTTCTTGGAAAATTAAAAGCTTCTACCTTAGAGAAGTGAATGATACATTATCCACTCGCTCTAAATTGAACCCATTTGGAGCTATTTGCATCTTGTGGAACCTACAGCTGAGTGCTATGCTCAGAGGTGTAATGAGTGGTTGTCACAACACACTGGAGGTGGCCCCATAACAAAATGATCCCCTGTCAATCCCCTCACAGGAAATGCTTTGGCAACCTGTAATTCGGCTCCAGTATTAACATCCTGCCTGGGTTTTGTTAAATGGCACTTTCTAGGAAGTAGATCTGGGGAACTTGTGTTTAATAATGTTTTAAGAGGAATATTTGATGGAAGTTTTACAAAGCATCGCATGGGGTTAACAGTGATTTGTCATTTGTTTCTAATTAAAGGGCCTAATCTCTTATCACTGGAGCCGTCTTTTTTTTTTCATACTAAAGGCACAGATGTGAATGGAAACATATTAATGAGATGTCATACGACATAGTCATTTAATGTTTTTGTTTAACTTAAACATAGCAGAAAATGTGTGTCTAAGTAGACACATGGAATGACATCCTGATAGAATTATAATTTCCTGCATTTGCATAATCTTCAGTAAAATTCACACTAGGTTCACCTTGCATCGCTAATTTCATTTCCCAAATCTGCATTTTAAAGAAAAGTCAGACCTAACCTACTGTGGGAGCAGAAAGAGCTTATTGTTAGGTTTCTAAAATTAAAACTAGAATTGTAATTTAAATATTTGAGTGTCAGGTGTTCTAAACAGTAACGGGAACCATTTAAATGGAGAGGAAGTTTTGCATTTCTTGCAGGTATTTAAATCCTCTCAACTACTGCATCCCATCTTCAGTACCAACTAGAGCAGAAATGTGACTTGTGGGTCTAGGAAATCATGTTTGGCTAATCAAGTACCCAGGTGTACCCAGTTCCAAGATCCCATGAGCTAAGTCTTCCAAAAGTCAGTCAGGTAACTGGGCAATGAGAGAAGCAGTAGGAACCACAGTATCTCACTACCCCTGATGTGTACCACATGACTCTCCATTAGCCCAGCGAGACAGCTCTGGATCCTGCAGTTAAAGTCAGGTGACCTCAAAATAGTTTGGGGCTGTGGAAAGACATTGAAATTAGATATCTACCTCAGATTATTAGTGTGCTTGCCAGTAGGAAAACCTAATTATTCGGAGGCATGGTCAAAAGGTAGTTTAGAAAATATCTTCGAAGCTCTGTCTACATGATGTATTGTGCTTCAGGGATCACTTGTGTTCTTAAACAAATGCCACTCATTTATTTAAGAAAAAAATAGTTATTGAACCTTTTCATGAGCCAGAATGCTAAGGACAAAATGATGAGTTTCTCTGTTCTCATATGTAAAAAAAAACAAAATTGTTACATGCCTATGTTATTTTGTACTAATACAAATGAAATGAGGGTTCTTTCTCAAAAAATGAAAAGCTATCAATGAACTGTTTTTTTCTTGAATTACTCTTAAGCTCACCTAGGGTCTAAACATCGCAGCAGCTTTAACGGTATCACTTGGCTACATGTAGGTGCTTACCCATCATGCCCTTTTAGACACAAATAAACTAACTGTTCTCAGATCCTAGGTAAACAGTATTTCTCCAATCCCAATAAAAACTATGAGCTAGTCCTATACCCTGGGAGGCATGAGACTGCCAGGATATAAAAATGCAGAGGCCCCATGTGCACCTAGAAGAGGTAGAGCTCTAACAGGAGACTGCAGGCAGGTGGATGGGAAGACAACGATGAATGAATGAGTTAGGATGTTCCCCTATGATTCTAGAATCCCCACACGTCCTGAGGACATGTCTAGGACTTGAATTTCTGGGGGGGAAATTAGGTTTCATCTACAGCCACATCCATGGCTATTCAGGGTCACCTTTATTGTCCTTAGCAGATCAAAAATATGTCCATTGAAAAAGAAATGAACCTCTAGCTGAATGAATGCCTCACTGTAAGGTGAGGTGAACCTAAGGCTGGTGAATGGGGTCTGTTTAATCATAGCTCTGACTGTTAGAATGATTCGGAGTATAGTATGTTTTCAAAGATCAACAATAAAACCTTTGCTTAGAAATTAGCTTACTTTCATCAGCAAACACTTACCTGGAAGTGACCAGGAGAAAAATGTATAGGCAGGTAGACGCCATTGCTGTTAACAGAATGGCCTCTGAAATCAGAAAGCCTTGCCGGCTAACCTGTGAAAGTCGTGTAGCCTCCTTTTATTTTTTTATTTTCCCGTCTATAACAGTACATACAGCCTGAATTTACTATGAGGATTAAGTAAGAATTTGCCAAAGCAAAGCTGCCAGAAAATTGTCTTTGAAGGGCAATGTCTACAGGGCACCTGAATTTCAATCCACAGGGACTGATGTCATGACTTGTGACCAAAAAGATGGGAAAGAAACTAACCAAGGCACATTAGTGTTCATTCAGAATATCTCCATCAAATCCCAGAAACTAAGTATGGCAGAACGCAAAAGTGGAATTTTGTGAATTGATGATTTAAAGACTCTGAAAAGACTGAAACAGAGGAAGCACTCTACCAACTCTCCACCACCAAGACCACCCATCAGTGACCAGTCAGGTTCCTGGGAGGAACCCAAAGGCATCATGCTGGACTCTAAAGATGCTTTGTGGAAGGAGATGTTTGTGGAGGTAGGAGTAGGGTTAAAGGAAAGGATGGTGAAGCAAGAAACTGAGGAGAAATGAGAGTGAGAAGCCATCACTGTCTCTGAGCTGCAAGTGACAAGGGAGGGGTTGATGTTTCCAGAGCTTGGAGGAGCTAGAACCTTGGGACCCAAAAACCTGGCAGAGATTGTGGCTGAAGAAACAGCTCCTCAAAACTCCATGTGTAGAAAAATGACCTTGGGGTATTGTAAAAGGGCAGATTCTGATTCTGTCCCTCGGTGGTGGGCCTCAGATTCTGCAGTTTTAACAAGACCTCAGGTGATTTCCAAGCTACCCATCCTGTCCTTAGGCCAAGGTATAAGAAGCAAGTGTGTAGGGAAACTTAGTCACAGCCACATGCAGGCCACACAACCAGAGAAGTTACTGGAAAAGAAGTGCCCTTTAGATTTCTTGTGTAAATTACATTGAGAGTGTAGGTGAGATTCGAGGTCCGTTTTCTATCTAATACTATATTATGTTCTAAGACCCATGAAACTAAAACTAAAATTGCATTTAGGAAAGCAAACAGAACAAAGAAAAATATCATTTCAAATGCAGTCTTAAAAACATTGCCCATAGACAAGCCTCCTCTCTTTCAGACTTAGTACAATTAGGCTTAGAGAAAGAATGGGGAAAAAATGTGCACCAAAAGATTGTGGTGGTTACTTCTGGATAATAGGATAGTGATTTTTTTTATTTTCTTGTTGTTTACATCTATTTTTCATTATTTTTATATTCAACATGTCTTAGAATTATAGCAAAAACATTAAAAGTTACAAAAATGGACCAATACAGAATATTCCATAGTGTTTAAATTCAAAAGTATAGTTCCCATAAATTGACAGATACCTCTGATATTTCAAGGGAAATTTTAAAACATAAACCATTATATCATCCAGATGTGCAAAGCTTTCATAGTGTCATAGTCAAATAAACTTTTGTATTATAAATAAATCATCAAAGTTGAGATTAAAAGCTTCTTTCTATATTGCTTCCCACAGCTGTTGAAAAAACAAGTACTTTGGGAAAAATGAGGTGCTGGAGAAAAGAATGTACCACTGCTTGCAGAGGATTCTTACCTGGTCAGGCAACATGGATATTGTTTTACCCTTAGGCTAGAGGAGAGAAAGATCATCAGCTATTTACAGAAGCTCTTTCCCCCCAAGCGGTGGGATTGTCCTGAGATTCCACAACTGGCTCTCCCAACCCTCATTCAAACAAGGCAGCACTTATAGCTTTAACAAAAACCCCTTTACATGACTTCCAGAGCTTTGACATCTGCTTGGACATAACTTCCAAGTTTCCCTATATTTTCAGGGATTGTGGTATGGTTCTTCCATTAATGTATACAGTTGAAAAGTTAAGGAGGGAGAGAGAAAGTAAAAACAAATTCTCAAAGAAAGATGCAAATATTAAATCTTAATGAATGAACAAGAATCAGAATGGCTTCAACCTTCTCAATGGCAATACCTTTAAAGTTCTAAGAAAAAAAATGATTTTAAACTTAGGATCTTGTATACAGCTAAACTAACACTAAATATAAGGACAAAATAAAGACATTTGCAGAAATGTAGACTCAAAAATTTTTCCTACACAAGGCCACACCTGAAAGAAATTCTAAAGGTGGTATTCCAGCAAAGTAATAATAATTAAAAAAATACTTTTAAAAAGAAGATATAGAACATAAGAAAAATGTTGATAAAAAACTAGAAAGAGTAAATAAATAGCTAAAACTAATGTTTCTTGGTGCAGAATGATACAATAATGAATTTTCTAAAAGTAAAACATTATTTGAATTAAACAGGGGAGATTAATTGGGGGATGGAAAAAGGAAATAGGTTAATGAGGTTTTATTTTATGGGGAGATATGAGACGGAGAAAAGATAAAGACAGTGAATAAAATCATCTAAAACGAAAACAATTTTAGTATAACTAAAATTGATATATCTAAAACCAAATTCATCAGTTCACGATCAATTTGGTCTCTCTGACTGAGTTCTATATTTTCTTCTCTCTTACCCCCAATCTTCAGGGTCTCAGATGTTTGGTGATCGGTTTCTATTTTGTAATATTTCTAAGAGTTTTTCCACAGGTAGATGTGATTCAACTTATTAGAAGAAATTAACCACTATGGTGTGAAGAGCTATGTAAATATGTGTGTGTGTGTGTGTGTGTGTGTGTGTGCGTGTGTGTTTCTGGTAACATAAAGCTTAACAATTGTACCTTCAGGCCCCCCAACTTGAGGTAATAATATGATAAAAGTTGAAGCCAACCATAGTTTTTCTCTGTCTGACCCCTCCCCCTCCACCCAGTATATAAGAGCTCTAGAAGTTCTAATCATCTCTAAATTAATTGTTGAAATTTCATAAGAGAGCTCATATGTGCTCCAAAAACTAACTCTTTCAGCCAGCACATGGAGTGTAATTATTTTTCTTTCTTTCTTTACTGGCTCATTGCGCTATTTCTATCAGCTGCCAATAACTAAAGGGATCAGGATCATACCAATATCTGCAAAGGTTTTCACTGCTCTTGCTTAGGCTCATAAAAGCCAAATGAAGGCTGCTATTTCCTAAGGCCAGAATCATGGATACCTTTGCCAATAGCACACATTTTCTCTAGGCCAAGCCTTGAAGAGTTTGTTGTCATCCACAGCAGAGCCACGGCAGGCAGCTATACTACTGTCAACATCTGTATCTCAGCCCTTTGCCATTGCCAAGCTTGCTTCAGCCATTAGGACTTCCACCAGTGTTGAGATAATGTTTTCAGTATCCAGAGAAATTATAGAGAAATGAGTCTTATTCATTTACTGCTTTCCTCCCTCAAGAGTCAGGCCTGAGTTCACAGGAGGTGGGCCAGGGGAGATAGGGGTGAGCCATATCATTGCTCTACTATGACTCACACTTGGTTGACAAAGCCATTATTTTTGGACCAGCTCTCTTTTCCTTTAAGATGCCCCCTTTCCCCATAACCATACTTCAAACAGTCCATCCAAATAGATTTATAATAATCCCATTTAACCTAGCCTTCAGATAAATGCAGATGGTCTTGAATTATAAAATTAGGTAATGTTTGCCAGGCCAGGGTGGCTCAGAAGTTGAGCATCAACCAGGAACCAGGAGGCCATGTTTCTATTCCTGGTCAAGGCACATTCCTGGGTTTCTGGCTCTATCCCCAGCGGGGGTTGTGCAGGAGGCAACTAATCTATGCTTCTCTCTCATCATTGATGTTTCTCTCTCTCTCTTCCTTTCCCTTCCTCTCTCTGAAATCAATAAAACATATTTTTAAAAAATTAGGTAATGTTCAAGCTGAAATTTCTATCTCCCCCCAAAAGGGGGAAGACATTTTGAAAATTACTTGTGTTCTATTGTTTTTATATTTCAGAAACTGCTCTCAAAATAAGTCCTAAACACACACACACACACACACACACACACGCACATATCATGCTGAAAATAGTAAAAGAAAAACAAAGTGATGATTGTACATACATCAGATTTATAGCAGAATTTACAAAATGGCAAGAACAAAGCAGCAAAAGGCATTCTGCCAGCGGGCTCACAGTGCTGGTCCCTGCGGTGCCGGGAGCTCTGTGCAGCAAATCCTTGGGAAAGAGAATGGTGGGGCCTAATGTTAGCAGCGAGGAGCAGCCTCCGAGGGCAGGCCTGTATGGATCACACAATAATAACTGCAGGGTGGACCGAAGAGGTTACGGGGCTGTTAGCTGCATTTGAGAAATCAATTAGGTAGACCACGACGCGGTTTAAACTGGAGAAAGAGTTGTTTGACATTTTAGTAGATAAACTCACTAGGAAACTCGAAGTTGAGGACTTAAGGAAAAATACTACAATGAATTCTGGGAAGAACCGAGGCAGATGTTAAGAAAAAGATATTTATTGTGTATGTAAAAAGGGCTTTGAAGAATATAGGTTTTTTTAAATAGTAAGAATGATAGGATAGGGGAAATAAGACAGAAATAAAACCAAATTTTCTCTTTTTGAGTGCTGTCATTCTCTGGTTTTTGGAAGTGTGGGGGTGGGTGGGAGGGTGGGAAGAGATTATACAAAGAACATATATGCATAACCCATGGGCATAGACAATAGTGTGGTGACGGCCTGGGGCTGGGCAGGGACAGGTGTAGGCTAAAAGGGGTCCATAGGGAAAAAAGGGGAGCATCTGTAAATTTTTTAATAAGTACACTTTTTAAATAATAATTTCTCAAAAATAATAATAATAATTTATCTGAGCTGGGTATTGGGAGAGATCAAAGAAGTGGTGGTTAGGATGGTTGCAAATAGAAGCCTTTCTCCTGAAAAGTCTACAGATCAATGGCACTGGAGTCTGCAATGTGGAATTGACTTACAGCTCTTGCTTGCTTTCAGCTTCTATTTCTTTATCTATAAAGAAAGGAGCCTGTAACTTTAAGGCTTGTTTTAATAGTAAGCCATGTATCTAAAGCCACATAAAGTCACCCCACACTGATTTTTCTTTGAAAACAACTATGCACTAAAAATAATGGATATTAAAAGGGAGACAAACAATCCAATTAAAAAATGGGCAGAAGACCTAAATAGACACTTGTCCAAAGGACATACAGATGGCTAAGAGACATATGAAAAAATGCTCAAAGTCACTAATCATCAGAGAGACGCAAATTAAAACCACAATGAGGTATCACCTCACATCTGTCAGAATGGCTAGCAATCAGCAAATGACAAGTGCTGGCGAGGATGTGGAGAAAAGGGAACCCTCGTGCACTGCTGGTGGGAATGCAGACTGGTGCAGCCCTTGTGGAAAACAGTATGGAGTTTCCTCAAAAAAATTAAATATGGAACTGCCATTTGACCCAGTGATCCTACTTCTAGGAATATATCCTAAGAAACCTGAAACACCAATCAGAAAAAATGTATGCAGCCCTATGTTCATAGCAACACAATTTACAATAGCTAAGATCTGGAAACAGCCCACGTGCCCAGTAGTAGGTGAGTGTATAAAAAAGCCATGGTACATTTATGCTATGTAGCTGTAAAAAAGAAGAATCTCTTACCCTTTGAGACTGCTGAAGGCTTGGGGGGAAACAGAGGTGGGGTGTAGGTGGTCAATTGGAAAAAAGGGGACATCTGTAATACTTTCAACAATAAAGATACATTTTTAAAAAATGAAACTTTTAATTATTTCATTTCCCTAAGTTAACATTTGAAAATTTTCAAACCTACAAGAAAATTGAAAACTGGTCAATGAACACATGTAAACTCTACACCAAAATTCTTCACTTGTTAACATTTTACCATATGGATCTCTCTTTTACTCTCTCTTGTCATCCCTCAGATACCCTACGAACAAGAACATGTTTCTACATAACTATATATATTAAAATATTCAGGAAATTTAATATTTATCTAAATGTGTTTTCTAATATACATTCCATTTTCTCTCATGATCCTAATAATATTCTTTGTAACTGTTTCTGGTTGTTTTTTGTATTTTCAATGTTTTTGTTTTGTTTTGATTTCAAGATGCAATCAAGGATCACACATTGAATTTATTGGTTCCCCAGCCTTTTTAGCATTAGTAACACTGATATCTTAAGACGCCAGGCCTAATAGCTATCAATTTGGATGTGTCTGTTCTCTCATGATTAGACTCTAATTAAATATTTTTGGTAGAACTAGATGTAGTTCCTTCTTAGTCCATCAGTCAGGGGGAGAAATGTCAGTTTGCCCCATAAATGAGGAGACTAGGTGAGCACTTAATTAAGGTGGTATCTGACAGATTGTTCAATAATAAAGGTGGTTTTTTGTTTGTTTTCCTTTTGTGAGTAATAAGCAATATATAGGGGTGATAGCACTGTGTTTTTTTTTAATAAAAATAATATCACAAAAATTCATAAAAGATAATTTTTAAAAGATTAGAATTTCTGGGAAATAGATGTAGTTTCATCCTTAAAACATAGGTTTCCTGAAATACTCAAAACAGGAAACAGATCAGTTTAAATATTATACCTCTTACACCTTGCCATCTCCCTAATCAAACAAATGTCCTTCTTGTCTTCATTTCTGTGGTTTGGTTTGGTTTTGCTTTGCTTTTCTTGGAAAACTTAGGGAATACTACAAACCAAGGCAGCCTCTTGCATGGAGATGTTAGAAACTGGAATGGAAATATTGTCTGCATTAGGGGGTGAGCATTTCTCAAGATTTATTCTCCTAAAATAAAGCAATTTGTGAATTCTTGAATACTTATTTAGTTATTTTAGTAATGATTCAGATTGTTGGTGGTGGAGGTGAGTGAAGTTGGCAGCTGCAGTTCCTCTCAAGCTCCTTTGGGATGGGTAATGCTGTTCTCATGACTCAGAAACACAACTTTCTCAACCCCACCTCCTTCAATTACATGAGAAAGGAGCCTGCTTTATATCTGTGACTGGCTGGAAGTCCCACTAATGTCAACACCTTACCCGCTCCACCCAAACCTCCTCTCTCTCTCTCTCTCTCTCTCTCTCTCTCTCTCTCTCTCTCTCACACACACACACACACACACACACACACACACACACACGAATGATCATTAGAAAATAATAAGACAATTTACATCATTTTTATATTCTGATAAACTTATATTTCTTGCTGGTTGATGGCATTGGATTATACTTCTAGGGAATTTGCTAATTGTTTCCATCTCAGTTTTCTTCCTGCTCCTCCTCTATCAAATAGTGAACCAAATATACATCCAAAAGTAAAAGTCTATCTATCTATCTATCTATAAATTTGAAATTATAGACTATTCCCTATTTGTCATTGGATTCTATTGTAAAGCAAATTTGAATATATGAATAGCAAAACAGGAAATATTAACAATTGGATGACTTTTTAAAGTATTTTTAATTGAGATATAATTGACATAGTAGTCTCAGATGTATAAGATAATGATTCAATAATTATATAGATTGTGAAATGAACACCACAATAAGAATAGTTAACATTCATCACTCTATGGTTACATTTTTTTTCTTGTGACGAGAACATTTAAGTTCTAGTCTCTTAGCCACTTTTATTTATACACTATAGTATTATTTACTGTAGTCATGGTGCTGTACATTGCATTCCTATGACTTATTTATTTTATCATTGGAAGTTTGTACCTGTTGACCACCGTCAATCATTTTGCCCACCCTCCACCCGCTGCTTCTGGCAACTATCAATCTACATCTATGAGTTCAGGAATTTTTTAAATTTTTGTTGTCGCTAGATTCCACATATAGTGAGATCATATGGTATTTGTCTTTCTATGTCTGATTTATTTCACTTAATATAATGCCATCATGGTTCATCCGTGTTGCAAATGGCAGGATTTCCTTATTTTTTATGGTTGAATATATAACATTTTATTCTTTTTTTTGCTTTACTTTTATTGTTTACAGATGTCCCCCATTTCTATCTACCTTTGCCCACCTCCCACCCAAACCTGCCCCCCCGCACACACACACACGCCTTTCTAGCTATCACCACACTGTTGTTTGTGTATTTGGATAATCTCTTCACAATCTTTGATCTAGTCCCCTCATCCCCACCCTCTGACATTATACTGTCCCCCCAAAATTAAAAATGGAACTGCCTGTTGACCCAGAACTCCCCTTATGGGAATATATCCTAAGAGTCCCAAAACACCAACCAGAAAGAATATATGCATTCCTATGCTCATAACACCATTATTTCCAATTGCCAAGATCTGGAAACAGTACAAGTACACATTAGTAGATGAGAGGATAAAAAAAAAAATGCGGTACACAGTGGAATACTATGAGGCTGTGAAAAAAAGGAACTCTTACCTTTTGTGACAGCATGGATGGACCTGGAGATTATTATGCTAAGTGAAAACAGCCAGTGGGTGAAAGACAAACACCATAGGATCTCACTTATATGTTGAGTCTAATGAATAAAATAAGCTGATGAGAAAATGGAATCAGAGGCATGGATCTGCCACTTTTTCTTTATACATTCATCCATCAATGGATGCCTAGGTTGTTTCTACTCCTTAGTTAATTATTTGCTTTAGAAAATATCTCTCACATCAACCCATTTCTCTTTATCTCCACTGCCACCACTTTTTTCAAGGTTTTATAATAGCTCACTTAGATTAAAACAGCCTGTTTGTAGAGTCTGCTTTCCAATTAATTCTCCATAATGCACAATGCCATCTCTTTGAAATCAAATCTAAGTGCCTAAAATCTATCTCCATCTTCCACTTTAAAGCACTTTTATGAATTTATATCATTTCTTTTAAGATCAAAATGAAACTTAAATATGGCCCAGAGTTTCCCACATGCCTATGATCCTGCCTACCCTCTCCAGCCTTATCACATACTCTCTGTCCCATGTTCCTGCCCTTCTTCTAGTGTTTTCTCTCTCCTGCTTCAGGGATTTTGCACATGCTATTTTATTTTCTGGAATATGCCCAATTCCCTCCTGCCTCCTGCTGTCATCTGGGTAAATTATCTCTAAAGTTGTTGCTTATTTTTTTTAATGACTCTGTTTCTAACATTTTATTTAACTAATTAATTAATAAGGGAATTAGTAAGATATGATAATTGATTTAAAAGCTGTTTCAAAGAACACATTATACATATACACATATTTACATGTACTAGTATATCAATATGTTAGCCTGTGTGCATGTGTGTGTGTGTGTGTGTGTGTGTGTGTGTGTGTATGAAGAGGTGGAGTCAATAAGAAATGCTGAACTGAATTTACAGATTGATATAAAAAATGACTACTATTTACAGGGCAATAATCAATTGCATCCCACTGGATGAAACCAGTTTGCATTTTTATGGATAAGAACCATTTGCATTATTATTTGTTTTCCACTCTTTACTAAATTGGCTCAAGACAACGAAAGGTGTACATAACCTGAAGCATCGTTCTAGACATTGAGTGATCTTTCATGCCTTCTTAAAAGTCTCATAATTTTCCTGGACTATCTCTCTTATCATAATCATAAAATCTCCAAGATTATTTCTTGAGTAATAATATTAATATATTCAGATTACTAAGACTATAAATTAAATTATTTTTGGAAGTTTTCATAAGGAATCTCAGATTAGAATTTTTAAAGCCAGTAGTATTCCAAGGCAAGAATACTACTCCCAAGAAACACCACCAGATGTCACCAACTCTACCTGTAAATTTTGATGAATGCCTCCTTTTGCAATGTCCTCAAGTTTTCTAATATTCATGAACTGCCATGAAGTGACTTTTCTTGATCCCTGTAAGGCTGGGACTTGGTGAATCAGGTAGCAGGTCAGTTTCCCTGAAAGGATATTTTTAGCATAGACTCCTAACATAAACTAATCTTTTATTTCTTGAAAGTTCCTTGTCCTTCCCAGTTAAATAGCATAGTTTTCAAATAATGTCTTTGTTGCACAATAGATTTCCCCAATTATGTTTTGGTAAATGGAGAACAGATTCTTATTGACTCTGAATAAATAACTATATTGTCAAAGTAATAAAAGGTAAGAAAGTTTGGTAGACCATCATGGGAATTGGTGAGAATTAGATATAGTTTTAAAATATTCTATTTTAGTTTATAAAAGCACGAGAGGCCTGGTGCATGGATTCATATACCGGTGGGGTCCCTCAACCTGGCCTGCAGGGATTGGGCCGAAACCAGCAGTCTGACATTCCCCGAGAGGGCACTCTGCAAAGTTGCTGTCACTCGGCAGCTCCTGCATTGAGTGTCTTCCCCCGGTGGTCAGGGCATGTCATAGTTACCGGCCAGTTGCCTGGTTGCCCGGTCACTTAGGCTTTTATATATATAGATAGTGTGGGTTTGAGATAAGTAGAAAAAGAAAAGGCATATTTTTATACCCAGAAAAAATGGCATTGAAACAACATCAACTATATTCTAGACAAGTAAGAGCAATAAAATTTTCCTCATCTGCTGATCCCTCATCTGCTGATCTTTGATTTGCGGTATGTTTTGATAAAGCCATCTGCTTCTCAACTAAAATGAGTTCTGAAAAGCTTGATTTAGTCCACTGATATAGTATACAATTTTATAACTGATATAAGCTCAGAAGCCAGTACTTAAGAGTTTATTCAAAGAAGTATCATAGTATATAATTTGTCACAAGGCTCTGAAACTGTCCTTGATTGAAGACACGAACTCTTTTTTTAATTAAATTAATTAATTAATTAATTAATTAATTTATTGTCTAAAGTTATTTACATATAACTCCTTTTTCCCAGATTGACCCCCCCTCCCCAGCCATTCTCACCCCAGGCAAGCCCCCACCACCCCAGTGTCTGTGTCCATTGGTTATGTCAGCGGTTCTCAACTTGTGGGTAGCAACCCCTTTGAGGGCCGAACGACCCTTTCACAGGGGTCGCCTAAGACCATCGGAAAACACATATATAATTACATATTGTTTTTGTGATTAATCACTATGCTTTAATTATGTTCAATTTGTAACAATGAAAATACATCCTGCATATCAGATATTTACATTACGATTCAGAACAGTAGCAAAAGTACAGTTATGAAGTAGCAATGAAAATAATTTTATGGTTGGGGGTCACCACAACATGAGGAACTGTATTAAAGGGTCGCGGCATTAGGAAGGTTGAGAACCACTGGGTTATGCTAATATGCATGCATACAAGTCCTTTGGTTGCTCTCTAACCCTCCCCCCCATCACCACCTCCCCTGCCAGTTGTCTCTGGATCTATTTTTGTTCATCAGTTTATGTTGATCATTATATCCCACATATGAGTGAGAAGACACAAACTCTTACCTAAAGTTTTATCAGAGCCTTCATGCAAGCACTAACTTAAAATGAATCGCATTTTGGATGACAGAGATTCAATGACTGTTTTACTTATTAGTATAATCCAAAATATCAGAATGGAGATCATAGTTGTCGTTCAAGGTAGAGAACATTTTAGAAGAATTTTGATTAGTGTTTCTGCAAGTAAAACAGTATATCCAGCAATAACATTAACAAATCTTCAGGAAATTCCTGTGATGCATACAATTCGGGAAATATGTACATGAGTTATAATTTACCTACACAAATTTAACATAGGTATAATGGCTTGTCTCTTCTGATTTGAAAGATTTTCCCATATAACACAATAGTAGTACAGCAAGGAAACCTAATTATCTCTAGCATTTCTGTTTTATAAGATGACAAGTATGTTGTAATTATCCAGTGGGCTCTCTGGGAAATTTTAAACATAGTATTAAGTGTTAAAATTATGCTGAGACTTTCATTATTTTCCGTATTTAAGATTGGATTTGGGGAAGAAAAACTAAAAATATTTGTCAGAAAAGATTTGGACACTTACAAGATAGGATCATTGGTATTTTAAGTCAGTAACTGGCTACCTATTTAATCACAGTGACAAAACATTTAACAATGAACATAAAAGTTAATGTGATTCTACAGAAACCTAGATCTTTTATAAGTAAGGAAACTTTTTTCTTTAGTAACTAAGGGCATAATTAATTAAACATAAGCACAGGAAAATTTCTGATAAAATATTTTAAGCAGATTAGATAAAACAGGTAAAAAATAATATTTCATGTAGTAGTCAAAGGCATTAATCAGTAAACCAAGGAAGTAAGCCTAATAAGATAAAATGAACTTTGACAAAATTTTAACACCTTTGACACTTCTTTACAGATGTAGGTATCTGTTATAGACCAAGGTAAATAAATGTATTTCCAAGCTTTCTCTTTTATTAGGC
The DNA here is from genome assembly GCF_000147115.1 of Myotis lucifugus. Taxonomy (NCBI): domain Eukaryota; kingdom Metazoa; phylum Chordata; class Mammalia; order Chiroptera; family Vespertilionidae; genus Myotis; species Myotis lucifugus. The sequence goes on from NW_005871080.1 coordinate 2,565,473, forward strand.
TCTTTCACAGTCTGAAATAAACTCACATTTTACTTGAGGACAGTGGTTCTCAGGGGTCTGAGATATCAAAATGACTTTCAATAAAATACCACGGTATTATTTATGTTACGCCATGTGTTTGTTATTGTTCTTTACAAATGATTCAATGAATATGAATTTAATGATTATTCACTTTTAATATCTACTAAGTTACATGTTGAAAGTTATATAGCCTATAAACAAAAGATCATTGAGATCCTTAAAAAGTTTTAAGAATCGTGGTCCAGAGACCAAACCATGTGACATCTGTTGCTTTAGGACAAAAGTATTTTTTCTTTGGAATAAGGAAGCAAACACAAAGTTTTCTTACTTTTTTTTTTGCAAAGTTTTATTTCTTGGTTACTGTTGCTATTAATAGAGACTCAGCCCTTAATTATTACTTTTAGCCAAAACAAATAACTGCTCGTTCAGTCAGGGGCAGGTAGCTGAGGACTGTCTGGGAAATGGTAGCATTTAACAGACCAACAGGACTCAAGAGTACACACATCATGGTTTTCTACAGCTACATACATCCGGTTCTCACCTTCCAAGAGTATGAAATATGAACACTTTCATTATCCTGACCGAAAACTATAACCTCTTTGTGTCAGATAGAAATAAAAGACAAAAAGCTATACAAACTTAAAATCATGCTTAGGGATCAATGTTTCAGTAGTATATTTTACTTAAAAACTATTTTGTAATTTAGTTAAAAGAATATACTCAGAAAATTCACTTAACTGGGTGTGTATTTGCAGTTCATTGAAAGTGAATCAATGAATGAAGTTTCTCTGTTAACTTAATATGCACAAGGCCATACATCAAGAGTCAGAACACCTGATGCAATATGAAGGCCAGTGTCATTGATTAGGCCTTGCTCCTGAGTTTAGAAACTAGAGAAAAATACCTTAGGCTCACATCCGTGCTCTACCACTTAGCAGCATAGAGGAAATGATGCCCAAGTTTTCCAATCTATAAATTAGTTGTTGTGATTATTAAATTAAATTTTGTAAAATTGCTTTTAAATCGGTATTTGACCCATAAAGGTTAGTTTTCTTCATTATCACCATCATCATCAGAAATATCCAGGTTATGGATAAGAATTATAGGTATTTTAGAAAATATAAAAAGTTAGCCATATTCTGTCATAAATGAATTTTCAAATAATCCATTTTAAAGATAAAAATATGGAAATTCAGAAGAAATAAATAAATTTCACATAACCACAATGTGTCAGAGAGGACCCTCATGCAGCATATCAAGATAGGATAATTTTTTAATTGACCCCTGTACACATATCTATAAACACATTTTGTTCTTTTATATGAATTTTAGGATTATCTTGACAAGATCCACAAAATAGGCTAATCAATATTATAATTTCTATCATAAACCAATAATTCTGGAGAATTGTTATTTTTTTTTCCTAACTAGAAATATCTGGATTCTATTTTCTATATATTAATATACACTATACACTTGTTGGTATTTTTTTCAGGAGATTGCTTTTTGTAAAAAAAAACTCTCAGTGTTTTATATGAACATTGTTAGAATTATTCTTAGAAAAAAAGTTTATTTTTAAATTTTGTTATTTCAGCTACATTTTTTTCTGCTGTTACTACTTAACTAGCTATTGTTGATGTGGAGAAAATTATTGAAATAAAATAACTTTTGATCATTTTCAATATTTCTATTTATTTATATTTTATTATTTGTTCCTATGATCAGAATTTCCAAAGTAAGGTTTAAAAACTGTTTTGATATAATAAATCTGTTCAATTATTCTTATTTTTAGAGTTTTACCGAACAGTATGATGTGTTCTCTAAATTTCAGACAAAAAGTTAAGCCTAGTATTTCTTAGTGTTTCCTCTCTTCAAGAAATGGTGTTAACTTTTATCATATTTTGAACATAATAGTATGTGCTTCGTTTTTGCTTGTTGATATAGTATATGAGTATCATTAATGACTTATTTCTCATTAAAATTCTGTTGTTGTTACTATACACTCTCTTTGGTTGTCATGGATGATGAGAAAACAGTGATTGAAAGGAGGGAATCTTGGTCAAGAGCTCCACAAATTAATACTTTTTTTTTTTGAAGAGAAGCACATCTTTCCATCAATTGCACAGTAGTAGAATTCTATGCTGGGAAACTTATTTTCTAATGACCAGATTCTCTGTCTTGAGACATGTGGAGTCAGATGTAGAAACCTAATAGCTATAACCACAAAACCCACAAAAATAACTTTGGGGTGAATAGGGAAGGCTTTGGTGTATGAAGTCAATGCAGAGTATTTATCACTGAATTTTTTACAGAATGCTTCGAAAGCCAAAAATATCAGTAGTGGTGACTCAGGAACAATAAATGTATAATTTATTAAATAAAGAAGAAATCATCTAAAACACCTTTTAAACTCGTACGTTTTCTTTGGCTGTTCATCTACACATAATTTTGCAGAAAGTAGGCTATCAAAATGAGGCGTTTAAAAATAAATGAATATAATTTATATTCATCTTTCATTTGCCTTTTTAGCCGTGCCTACATTTATCTATTTGATCTAACGTGCTTTAACTCATATTATTTCTCAATCACTGCCAGCACTAGAAACAGATTATATAGTAGCTCAGGCAGAAATACAATGAAGGCATTCTAATTAGATTTGGAGGGGGTGCTTGTTTGGGGGGAGCAGTGTACAAATCTTAATAGAGTTGTGCACGTAAGAGTCCTATCACTTTTCTCCTTTTATTTTGTTCACCCCAAGGCAAGAATTATCTTCTCAATTTTATGTCTACAAATATTTTAACACATACTTTTATAAGAGCCCACTTCTGTGTTTTAATAAAAGTAATACTTTAAATGTTATAGCATGAATTGTCTATGCAGCTTAAAGCATACACTATTCTTATATATACAAGTTAGTTTTTATTTTATTTGTTAAGTATTTTTATTGATTTTAGAGAGAGAGGAAGGGAGAGGGAAAGAGATATAGAAACATCAATGAGAGATACATCAATGGGCTGCCTCCTGCACACCCTCTATTGGAGATGGAGCCCACAAACCTGGCATGTGCTCTGACAGGAAAGCAACCAGTGACCTCGTAGTTCCTGGGTTAACTTTCAACCACTGAGCCACACCAGCCAAGCTACAAGTTAGTTTTTAAAAGACATGCATACTAATATTTAAATAGTGCTTTGGAATTCATAAAATATCTTCATTGAATTTAGAGCTTAAAAAATAATTTAGAGATCACCTAACTCAAATTTATTTGTGCTTCCACAGCAGAAAGACAACCAAAATTGAAGTTTTCTGCTCTATGTGTAGGCTTTTTAATCATATGTATGCTTCCTTCTGCTATGTTCTGATGCAGTCTGCTGCAAACAAAAAAGGTGATACACTATATTCGCATGCTTTGATGGAGTCTGATGCACTCTGCAAACGTTAGTGATTGCTAATGATGACCATCATCATCCAGACTTCTGCTTGCCTGTCTCTTTTAGCTCTCCCCTACTTCATCAATGATAAGATTTATCAATTGCTTTGGGGAATTGATACAGGAATCTAGGGGGAGTAGATACACTGCCACATTAAGTATAGGCATCAATTTGATGATCTTTATTTTCTGAAAAGTTTAAATGCTAAAAAACCCAACAATATGTTGCATAGGTTTTTAATGTTTTAAGGATTCCCTCAAACTTAATCAGATCATGACACATATTACACTAGTTTTGATTTTATTAAAATGTGTATTTTGCCATTTCTCTCATTAAAAATGTGTGTGGATTATATGATGTGATATATATGTAAAACATTTCTTCAAAAGACATCCAAAAATAGATATTCCATTGTCTACTTGGTTTCATTGTTGTTTTTATTATTACTACTATTCATTTTAATACTAAATGCTAAGCTTTAATAACATTGCTTTTTTTTCACCTGGAATTATGAATTAGAAAAGACTGTGGGTCTTCCTGCCATAGAAAATTGAAAATCAAGGTAAATTCTGCAATCCCCATCTAAATACCCAAGGGATTAAAACATGTAAGTGCTATCCTCAGAGTCTAAACGTGTGCTCTTCCAGACACACGGGGAAATGAATTTACTATCAGATCTCCGAATGCCTTCACAGGCATGTTTCCACTGTTTATTGGTAAGTGTGATAAAGTATGCCACTGAGGGAAAAACAAAAACAAAACAATCCCTTTGGTTAAATCTAATGGACTAGTTCTTCAATTCAGAATCCGCTGCGCCTCTCACCAGCTGTGAGACCTTAAGGAGGACTAGCCTTCCCTTCCTGCATAGACAGTTCCTGAGCGTGTTTGTATCTGTGAACTGCTGCAGCGGTAGAAGTGTTCTGGCTGTATTGTAAACAATTGCTAGCCTTTCATAAAAGTTTTCAAGCTTCTGAAATAGACTGCATATTGAATCTTTTAGGTAGATATCATTTATACTAAATTTCTTCCTATTTAGGAGGCAGTTATATTTTTGCTTAAAATGTATGCTATGTTTTTATCCATTACTAAAATAGGGGGGAAAGGGAGCTTAAATATTATTATTCTTGTTATCCTCTTTCTATCTAAAATACATGAATTTAAGTATCTCATAATTATTTTTCAGGTCTATGGTTTAAAAAATCTGCATTTCAATCTTTTCGCAGCAGTCAGCGTTTCTTTAAACAGTGTTTTTTCAAATTTCTCGTCACTTCTCTCTTCCTCTTAAAAAAAATTATTGGTAACTGGAAATAGGGATCAGATATCCAGGAAATGTAATTTGGCAATAAATGCTGTTCTGAAGTACACTGCATGGTTTGTGGATAAATATTTCTTTAATGCGTGTAATTACTGGATCAGCAAAATAAATGTGGTCATGTCCTTGTAATTAATACATTGTCAAAAGTTCATTTAAGTATAATAATTTTACTGGGAAAATGCTGTCTATGTGCTTCCTGCAATAATTTGTTAAATTAAGTGCAATAAATATAAAATTACTCTTAGAAATTTATTTATTTTTTCAAGGTTATTTTTTCACTAGGTGTCACATAATGCTTCCAAGAAACTCCTCCATTACAAATCCTCAACAGTGTGTATGGCTAGATACTAAGTACCACAGCTGACATTTCTAAAAATTTAATTTCAGCTTTAGAATATTATAACATAGCATATATTATAGCTTAGTTTGAAAATATTTAGCCTGGAATTAAAGCACCCTGCCAAGTGTTCTTGCCCTTAACACAGGATACTAGTAAAATATGGCTGTTTCCTTCCACACACAGCTGATCATTTATCTGTGGAGGAAAGAATCACAGCAACACGGGATGCCAGGGTGGGGAGGGGTCTTAGAGATCAGGCCATGCAATCCCTTCCTTTCATAGTCTTGTCACATTGCTCCCAGCCCTCCACAGAAGGATGCTGGGCTCTGCTAAGTGAAACAGCTCTGAGCACTCAGGAGGACATGATAAATTAAAGGTGCTTTCTTTATAATGTTATGGCCAAAGGGTTGCGGGAAAATATGGTTTACATTGCCTGACACTTTACCTGTGTTGAGATTTAGCTGGAAGTTCTATAAATAAAAGGCAGTGAGAAAGGAGGAGATTCAACAGGGTTGGAAACAAACTGCACTGTGTGCTAGACATTGCTTTAAGTAGTCTGCAGCTAGCAAAAGAAGTCCTTTTTTCTTCAGATTTTACCCCTGAAATTGATAGAAGAGGAATGAAGGATGAAAATTTAAAAAGTGGGTAGAGAGTAGAGCAGGTGAGAGGGAGAATGGACAGTTGGAAAGTCAATAAGCATAGACTGATAATTTTTGCCCACTTAATAATCATTTCCTCTGCTTCCAGTTTTTTGTTGTGTTGTTTTTTCTTTTTAAGTTTTAAAAAATTATGGCTCTAGATCGGCATTCCAAATACTATATAGTCTAAATTAATTTTCCCATGGATTTCTGGGCCTTGTTATTACCTCATCAATCCAAAATCTAGCCTGCTTCAGAGAAGGTAGCAACTTTAATATTAAGTCCAGTTATTTCTATTCTACTGGACTACCACATCCTAGAGTAGATTACCTATTCCCTGTAATCCTTCTAAATTATAACTAACTCAATTTTACTGCATGTATTTTATGTTGATTAAAGAATTCAAATAGGAAAAAGTTATTAGAATTTAGTAAAGTAAAAAAAAAATCACTAAATTCCAATATCAGGTATTGTGAGACCTAGAATTTTATTCTGCATCCTAAAAAAAAAAAATCACATTGGCCTCTTTGCATAAAACTTGGGCTCTCCATTCTTACCCAGTCCTTCTCTACATCTTTGTCTTTGTTTACCCTTACTCCCTTTCTGTCCTGGGCTGCTTGTAGAAATATTATTCTCCTATGATGATGAAGAATCATTCAGTTCTCCCTTTATATTGCTTTCTTCCCCAAGATCACGCATGGATGGGTCTTAACACCTACAGAGACACCCATCAACTTTCCTAAACAAGAAGCCGTATTCTTTTATGCAAATTCTCACTTGGGAACCAAATCAGCACGCAGCTTGATTTTGGATTTCCCAGCCTCTATAACTGTGACAAAAAATTCTATTGTTTAAACAACCCAATCTATGTATTTGATTATGGCAGTCTGTACTGACTAAGACATTATGCATTGGATTTTATCCTCTATTAAGTTAAAGGAACTTATAGTTAGCTTTATTATGCTACTAGGACATTTAACTTTATGTGATGTTATTCTTTGTGATGGTGACCAATGCTAGATTTTCCTTCAATGTACTCTCCCATTGTGTTTCTTCCAATCTGCTCTTTCCCATCACATAGCATTTTTTCCAAGTCAACAATAATTAGATATTCTGTCTCCTCACTAGTTTCTGAGCTAGTTCCAGGTCCCCATTTCCCTGAAACTCCTGTGCCTACTACCATGTTTTGCACAAAGTTACACTTTTAATAACATTGTTTTAAAAAAAATGAGATGGAGATACCTATGTTTTACTTTCCCAACATATCAGGTGGCTTATCTTCTGACGGCCAATGATGTTTTCATTGTAAGTATAGGAGTAATTCACATTGGCCCCTTCCACTGTTATTTAAATCCTTGATAATATTTTGAATGAGAACCTCATGCCATAAGTTTTGTAGAATTCATATCTAAAACATAAATGTATGGAATAAAGATAGGATACATATGAGACACAAATAAGGGTTAAACATGGAAGGACACAATAAAATCTTGGTCTTCATATCTCAGAATGTGATCCAAAAGTTTCCAGTAAAGTTAGGGAGAGCAGAAAGGTATCATGAAAATGTACTTCTTCCTGAAGTCCACATGCATTTCACTTTTCTGAGTCCATACTGCCCTGGACCGCCACCATTCTCAAACACATATTAAAGAAGCACGGAGTTCTTTACTGACTTCCAAACATCAGCACAGGGACAAATGCTTAGCTCAGTCTCACATCTATCATCCTGGTTGGTACATATGGTAATTTTCTCTAAATTGGCTGGTTTTCTCAGGCTACTGTATCATCCTGAGATATTAAGTTTTTAAATTGGCTCTTCCCACCTCTTTTAAAGTTAGATGGCTGATTGCTGTCACATAATTTAATGATCTAGTCTAATCTATACAATGACTGTGTAACATGGGCAAGATAATTGTAGATGAATTGCATGCCATTAATCAGTTGGCTTTTTGTTCTTACATGTTCCATTGCTTATCATTCAAGTAAGAAAATTGTCTTTTGACAGGGGTCCCATTGCAGCCTTTTTACTGTCCAATAACATCAAGGCTGAGATTTCAAAAGATAAATGAGGATGATATAAGTGGAGCGGGGAGGGCTTAGTTAAAATGCCTGCTTTCCTAGGAATTATTTTTAGAGAAATAGGAAATTTGCCTGAATTGTTGGAGGGTGGGTTGTGGAAGATTCTTATATTTTAAAACATAGAAATAATTTAACTAAAATTGATACTCTCATTAGAGATTCACCAATTTATGCAATAGATTGTCCTTAATTGTGAAAGGATAACAAAATTTAAACTCTTAGTAAGCTACCCCCACTTCTTCCACAACTGTATAGACAATGAACCTTTATCTTAATAGATAGCCTTGACATGCTATGTATTGTCCTTATACCTTATTCCTTCATGGGTGGGAAGCATGTCTTGTTAAATGTTATGTTTCTATCATCTACCTCAAGTATCCAGAATTTACTAGATGCTCAATTATTGTTTCTTCAACTCAACTAACCTATTTTTGATCTAGCAAGGCTAACTCTGCAAATAAGGAGTTATTACTAGGAAAATAAAGCAATTTGAGATTTTTGGAGGGAGAAGCAACATTGTGAAGAAAGTAGTGACATTTGCCATTGTACAGAAGATGCAATCAACAGGTTGAATGCAATAAAGTCTCCACTTGTACTCAAACCTGTGTTGTGGTTTTCATTTCATTTATGTATTTCATTTTATTTACTTAATCTTTAAGGATGACAACAAAATCAAATGATTTAAAATGATATTTTATTAAACATTATATCCATGTAAATATATTTATATACACATATACATACAAGTATGTGTTTTTTTTTCATATGGTAGGTTAAGCCTAGGTTTTATGAGTGAAATTCCTGACTGAGCCACTTGTAGGAAATTAATCCTTTAATGCATCTCAATATAGGAATAAGAAAAAATAATGGAATTTGCTTGTTTTGTAGACAAATTTTCTTGATGTTATACCAGATGTTCTTAAATGTACTTTCTGTTCCACTTTTTTTAATGTTTTCACTTCTATCTTCTGGGGTAAAGATGTTCCTATGGGAATAACTGTCAATTAAGAAAATGTGTTACTTGAAGGCAAACTCTTACTATTGTGAAGAGACTGATAAGTCCTAACACTCATGGAAGCAAGAGGGAGCCCAGGTGGTGTGACTCAGTGGTTGAGCTTTGACCTATGAGCCAGAAGGTCACTGTTTGATTCCCTGTCAGGGCACATGCCTGGGTTGCTGGCTCGATTCCCAGCAGGGGGCCTGCAGGAGGCAGCCCATCAATGATTCTCTCTCATCATTGATGTTTCTCTCTCTCTCTCCCTCTCCCTTCCTCTCTGAAATTAATAAAAAACAATCTAGAGAGAAACATTAATATGAGACTATTTCTGCATGAACATAAAACATCATTTATTTCATTTAAACAGAAAATATTTGAACATGTGATATCCTAAAAATTGCATTTGCTTTATAAAGTAATACAGTTTTTAGGTAGAAACAATAGCAACAAAGTAAACTACTTCTTCCACTCTTTTGTAGCTACATTTCACCTATACAAATCTTTGCTTATTCATAATTCCTATTGCTTTTTTCTTAAAACCCGTATAAGTTATAAGATGGCGCCTCTTGATGAACAGCAGATGTTTTTGGCTGTTTGTTTTTCCTTTTAAGAGTTTTTGGATTTTTTAAGTACAATGTATAATGCTAACTATTTTAATAAGCAAAAACATAGCCATGCACTTAAGTGAAAACAGGGCATAGAGGCTGGCAGTCATATAAGGAGAGCTTCATCAAACTCCAGGACATACAAATGTGCAAGAATGAATGATCAGAAGTGGGCTTTCAATCACTTTTATCTTCACCATTTTAACATCAAGAAGAGTTGTTAGTTGTAAACCAATTGTTGTGCAACTTAATGAACTAATTAAGAAAATCAGTTGCAATAATAGTATTGGTAAAAACTGATCTGAATATAAAAAGTAGAATTAGAATTCTAATACCACACTTTTCCAACCAGAAAGACTACATAATAATGTTCACAAGATCTGTTCTTTGTAAAATGAATTGTAGGCAGTTCTTCATTTACTGCATTTGACTTCTATAATCCATTCTTCTGTAATTGTGATACACCACACTGTTATACTTGTGATATTTCTGCCGTGTGTATATGTCTTGTGGTCTGCTAGGATGGTCTAGTTAATTTCTTAAATGAAGTTGTATAAACTGGCTCAGTATTATTTTTCCTATTCCTTTGCCTCCTTTAGTGAATGAATGGCTACAATCCAGATATATAAAATATCAAGACCTCTGTTCAAAGACCACACTTGGACCCGCAAGACTGCTATAACTGCCTGGTTAAATCACAGACAGAGCTGGGTGTCTACTGAAACAGATTCACAAATAATAGAGAAAAGCCATCTGAATATCACTTAGGCCATTTTAACATGGAATTTTCCAAAGATGGAATTATAAACTCCAGAAGATATATGTCAGTTGTCACTCCTATCTTTTTTCCCCTAAGTTGTGCATTTTTAATATGAATGATATATTTTTCTCAGAGGTGACTGGGTAATTGTTTTGGTAGTTACATAATTTTATATCTTAGTGATAAAATATTTATGCATGCAATTCAAGATATCTGTTTAAAGGAAAACTCTTTAAACATAGTGGACTAATGGTACGGAGAGAAAATGGGTGTCAAAAGGAAATTTATTTTATCCTCCAAGTACTGCTTTCTTGTGATAAAATACAATTTGTATGATTGTGAAGTAGCATTGTTTATTTTTCCAGTCAAAAAGTCACTGTCAAAGTATGTTTGGGGAGGGAAAAATGGCCTTAAAACAAATGTATCACAGGGAATATCTAGGTTGTTAAAGAAAAAAGCAAAAAAAAGGCAGGGCAGCATGTTAAAAATGAACATTTCCAATACAATTTGTCACCCATGCATAAATCTTGCTGACATTTTCAGTCACGTTAATAGCCTGCCCATTTTATAAATCAGTATGAACTTGCACAGTTGCAAAAAGTGTGTATTTTGAACATCTCATTTGCATACTTTACCAAAAGCCAATGAGGCAGTGGGAGCAGCACTGGTGATCATAATACGTGTTTGGGGAAAGGCAGAGAAATCACTAATGGCTTTGCCTTTAGGGATTTCTGTACTCCATAGGGGACGAAAATGAGAAATATTTTTCAAACAGCAGGGGTAAAGGTTTTAAAACTAGAAACACATGGAGTGATAAAGATGTTAGTGCCACAGGGCGCATAGCAGGAAAAATTTACAATGTAAAAACTGTAATTTCAGCATTAGGAAGTAATAATCGTGTTTCATCATTGTTATTAAAGCATGACCCTTAAAGTCACATAAATTAGATATAAGTTTCAAGAGAAGTTTATTAATCTTTAGCAGGAAAATATTAGGAAAGTTTATTATCAGATAAGATTTTCGGAGAGGAGATACGTCCTTTTTGAGGGTGTGTGTGTGTTTTCTCAAGAAGTCTGTATCATTTCGAAGGGTAAACAAAACTTGGCTCACTATTAGCCAGTGAGTATAAATAATGTCTACAGACAGTCTCATTTTTTTTAATTTTATTGAATTTATTGGGGTGATATTGGTTAATAAAATTATATTGGTTTCAGGTATACAATTCTGTAATACTTCACCTGTATAATGTATTGTGTGTTCACCACCCAAAGTCAAGACTCCTGACACCATTTTCCCACTTTATTTTCTTCTATTGCCCCCACTCCCTTATCCCTTTCCCTCTGGTAATCACCATACAAACTGTCTATAAGTTGTTCATTTGTGGTTTTGGATTTTTGTTTTGTTTTGTTTCTTTGTTTATTTGTTTTGCTTAGTCCCTTCACATTGTTCACTCAGCCCATCAAGTCCCTCCCATCTGTCAGTCTATCCTTTCAAGATTTCCTTCCTTTTTGCAGCTGAACAGTATTCCATTATGTAAGTGTACCACAAATTTTTTTTAAAAATTCTTTATTGTTTAAAGTATTACATATAGTATTACATATGTCTCCTTTTCCCCCCATTGACCTCTCCCTGGCCACCCCCACCCCCTAGCACATGCCCTCACCCCCATAGTGTCTGTGTCCATTGGTTATGCTTATATGCATGCATATAAGTCCTCTGGTTGATCTCTTATGCCCCCTCCCCTGCCTTTCCCCTGAAGTTTGATGTTTTTCTGTCTCTGGATTTATTTTTGTTCATTAGTTTATGTTGTTCATTATATTCCACAAATGAGTGAGATCATGTGATATTTATCTTTCTCCGACTGGCTTATTTCACTTAGCATAATGCTCTCCATGTCCATCCATGCTGTTGTGAATGGTAAAAAGTTCTTTCTTTTTTACAGCAGCATAGTATTCCATTGTGTAGATGTACCACAGTTTTTTAATCCACTCATCTGCTGATGGGCACTTAGGCTGTTTCCAAATCTTAGCTACTGTAAACTGTGCTGCTATGAACATAGGGGTGCATATATCCTTTCTGATTGGTGCTTCTGGGGATATATTCCTAAAAGTGGGAAATGACAATGAGGTACCATCTCACACCTTTTAGAATGGCGATCATCAACAAATCAACAAACAAGTGCTGGCGAGGATGCAGTGAAAAAGGAACCCTCATGCACTGCTGGTGGGAATGCAGATTGATGCAGCCACTGTGGAAAACAGTATGGAATTTCGTCAAACAATTAAAAATATACCACAACATTTTTATCTACTCATCTACTGATGGGCACATGGACTGCTTCCAAATGTTGACTATCTATACTAATAAAAGAGTAATATTCACATTAGACTGGACATCTTCCAGACATCCATCCGGATGTCCTTCCAAACAAAGCCACAGTGGCAGGGATCGAGGCAGAGGTGGTTGGGGGCGATCAGGCCGGCAGGGGAGAGCAGTTAGGGGCGACCAGGCCAGCAGGGGAGGGCAGTTAGGGGCAACCAGGCTGGCAGGGGAGCAGTTAGGGGATCAGGCAGGCAGGCAGAGAGGTTAGGGGTGATCAGGCAGGCAGGCAGGTGAGCAGTTAGGAGCCAGTGGTCCCGGATTGTGAGAGGGTGCAGGCCAGGCTGAGGGACCTCCCCCCTCTCCTGTGCATGAATTTCATGCACTGGGCCTCTAGTTGTAAATGAAGCTGCAATGAACTTAGGGGTGCATATATTCCTTCAAATCAGTGTTTTGGGTTTCTTCAGATATATACCCTCACTGGATCATGAGGCAGTTCCACTTTTAATTTTTTAAGGAAACTCTATACTCTTTTCCACAGTGGCTGCATCAATTTGCATTCCCACTAACAGTGCATGAGGATTCTCTTTTATCCACATCCTTGCCAGCACTTGTTCATTATTGATTTATGATAGCCATTCTGGCAGGTGTGAGGTGACATCTCATTGTGGTTTTAATTTGCATTCCTCTGATGATTAGTAATGTTAAGCATCATTTCATATGTCTAATGGCCACCTGTATATCTTCTTTGGAGAAGTGTCTGTTCAGGTGCTTTGCACGTTTTGAAATTGGGTTATTTATTTATTTTTTTATGTTAGTGTGTGTTTAGTTGTATAAGTTCTTTATACATTTTGGATATTAATCCCCTATCAAATGTATCATTGTTAAAATGTTCTCCTATTCAATGTGTTGGCTTTTAATTTTGCTGATGGCTTCTTTTGCTGTGCAAGAACTTCTTAGTTTGATGTAGTTCTATTTCTTTTGTTTTCTTGTCTAAGGAGATATGTCAGAAAAATATTGCTATAAGAAACGTCCAAGATTTCACTACCTATGTTTTCTTCTATGATTCTTATGGTTTTGAGTCTTACTTTTAAGTCGTTATTTCCTTTCCAGTTTATTCTTGTATATAGTACTAAAGGCCCGGTGCACAAAAATTTGTGCACTCAGGGGGGTCGCTCAGCCCGGCCTATGCCCTCTTGCAGTCTGGGACCCCTCAGAGGATGTCCACCTGCTGGCTTAGGCCTGCTCCCTGGGGGATCAGGCCCAAGCTGGCAATCAAACATCCCTCTGGCAGCCCAGGAGCCCTCGGGGGATGTCCACTTGTCAGCAAGGAATAGGCCTAAGTTGCAGTCGGACATCCTTGGGCTGCTGAGGAGGTGGGAGAGGCTCCCACCACCACTGCTGTACTGGCAGCCGACAGCCTGGCTTGTGGCTGAGCAGAGCTCCCCCTGTGGGAGCGCACTGACCACCAGGGGGCAGCTTCTGCATTGAGCTGAGTGTGTGTCATAGTGACCAGTCATTCCCAGTCATTCTGCTGTTAGGTCAATTTGCATATTACCCTTTTATTATGTAGAATGGAGGCTTGGTGCATGGGTGGGGGCCAACTGGTTTGCCCTGAAGGGTGTCCTGGATCAGGGTGCGGGTCCTGCTGGGGTGCCTGGCCAGCCTGGGTGAAGGGCTGATGGCTGTTTTCAGACTGCCCAAGCCCCCTGGCGACTGAAGCTCCCGGCCTTTCCTTTTTTTGTTTTTTTTTTATTCGCTCCAGTTCCATGGCCATGGCGACTGGAAGCAGGTATCTGGGGTTTATTTACCTTCTATAATTGAAACTTTGTTGCCTTGAGAGGAGGCAGCAGCCGCCGGGAAGCTTGGCTTCTTCCATCACTGGAGCAAGCAAGCCTCCTGCTCGCTCCAGCTCTGTGGCTGCCGGCCACCATCTTGGTTGGGTTAATTTGCATATAGTTCTATAATTGAAACTTTGTTGCTTTTGAGTGGAGCTCAGAGCCGGCGACAGGCTGGCTTCCTCCATCACTGGAGCAAGCAAGAAGGGGTAATTTTATTTTTTACATGTATCTATCCAATTTTCCCTACACCATTTATTGAATGTACTATCTTTAATTGGCTGATGGGCGTGGCTTAAGGCATAGCGAAAGTGCAGTCAATTTGCATGTTTGTCTATTATTAGGTAAGATAAGAAGGGGTAATTTTATTTTTTACATGTATCTATCCAATTTTCCCTACACCATTTATTGAATGTACTATCTTTACTCCACTGTATGTTCTTGCCTCCTTTTTAAAATATTAACTGTAATAGTATGGGTTTATTTTGGTGCTCTCTAATCTGTTCCATTGATCTATATGTGTGGTTTATGCCAGTTTTAATTACTGTGGCCCTGTGTAGTCATTTGATATTATTCAGTGTGATTCCTCCCACTTTGTTCTCCTTTCTCAAGATTGCTATGCCTATTCAGGGTCTTTTCCGGTTCCATATAAATTTTTGGAATTTTTGTTCCAGTTCTATGAAATACACCATTGATATATTGATAGGAATTTCTTTGAATCTATAGATTGCTTTGAGTAGTATGGACATTTTAATGATGTTAATTCTTCCTATCCATAAATATGGTATGTGCTTCCACTTATTTGTATCTTCTTCAATTTTTTTCTTCAGTGTCTCATAATTTTCCAAGTACAGGTCTTTTGCATCCTTAGTTAAATTTATTCCTAGGATGCAAATAAATGTTTTTAATGCAATTATAAATGCGATGGTTTTCTTAGTTTCCTTTTCTGATAGTTCATTATTGATATATAAAAATACAACTAATTTATGGATATTTATTTTGTATCTTGCTGTTTTACTGAATTTATTTATCAGTTCTCTTAGTTTTTCAGTGGAATCTTTAGGGTTCTCTATATGCAGGATCATTTCATCTGCAAATAATGACAGATTTACTTCTTCCTTTCTAATTTTACTTCTTTCTTTCATGTTTTTGTAATATTTTCTTATGCTTGATTTCTAGTTTCAAAATAATGCCTTTTATTTCTTCTTCTTATCTTATTGCTGTGGTTAGGACTTCCAGTACATTTTTTAATACAAGTAGTGAAAGCAGACATCCATGTCTTGTTCCTGATCTTAAGGGAAACTCTTTTAGTTTTTTCCCTTTGAGTATAATATTGGCTATAGATTTGTCATATATGACCTTTATTACATTGAGGTATGTTTTATCTCTTTCCACTTTGCTGATTTTATCATAAATGGGTGTTGGATTTTATTAAATGCTTTTTTTGCATCTATTAATACGATTGTGTGATTTTTACCTTTCATTTTATTTATGTGCTGTATCACATTTATTGTTTTGTAACTATTGTACCAACCCTATATCCTAAGAATAAATCCCACTTGATTATGGTGTATAATCTTTTCAATCTTTTGCTGGATATAATTTGCTAATATTTTTGTTGAGAATTTTACCCTCCCATATTTATCAGGGATATTTGCCTATACTTTTTTTTTTCTTTGTAGTGTCCTTACCTGGTTTTGCAATAGGTTAATGCCAGCCTTCTAAAATAAGCCTGGGAACTTTCCGTACTCTTGAATTTTTTGGAATAGTTTGAAAAGTATAGGTGTTCTTTGAATGTTTGGTAAAATTCACCAGTAAAGTCATCCAATGCCGGACTTAACATCTTTTGGGATTTTTTTTATTACTACTTTAATTTCATTAGTAATAACTGGTCTGGTCAGATGTTCTGATTCTTCCTGATTAAGTTTTGGAAGATTGTATGTTTTAAGAATATATCCATTTCATCCAGCTTGTCCAATTTGTTGGCATATAGTTGTCCATAATATTTTCTTACAACCCTTAGTATTCCTGTGCAGTCACCTTTACTTCTCCTCTTTCATTTCTGATTTTATTTATTTGAGTCATCTACCCCCACCATTTTTTTTTATTACTGAGTCAGGAGAAATGTTTATCAACCTTATTTATCTTTTCAAACAACCAGATCTTGATTTCATTGATCTTTCATATTGTTTTATTTTTTAGATTCTATTTTATTTATTTCTGCTCTGATCTTTATTATTTCCTTTCTTCTACTCAGTTTGAACTTTGTTGTTCTTTCTCATGTTCCTTTAAGTGTAAAGCTAGATTGTTTATTTAAGATTTTTGTTTGTTTGTTTCTGGAGGTAGGCCTGTAATGTTATGAATTTCCCTCTTGGGACTGTTTTTGCTATTTCCCATAGATTTTGGGTTGCTGTGTTCTCATTTTCATTTATTTCAAGGTATGTTTTGATTCTATATTAGATCTTATTGTTAACCCATTTGTTCTTAAGTAACATGTTATTTAGCCTCCATGTCTTTGAGGTTTTTGTAATTTTTGTGTGTGCTTGATTTCTAGTTTCATTCCATTATTATCAGAGAAGATACTTGATATGATTTCAAAAGTCATAAATTAACTGAGACTTGTTTGTGTCCTAACATGTGGTCTATCCTAGAAAAGGTTCCATGTGTACTTAAAAATAATATATATTCTGCTGCTTTGAGATGAAATGCTCTGAAACTATCCAGTAAATTCATCTGATCTAGTATGTCATTTAAGGTCACTATTTCCTTGTTGATATTTTGTCTGGATGATCTATCTATTGATGTCAATGGGGTTTTAAAGTCCCCTACTGTATTACTGTTGATCTCCTCTTTATGTTCATCAAGATTTACTTTATATATTTAGGTGCTCCTAAGTTGGATACATAAATGTTTATAAGGGGCATATCCTCTTAATTGGATTGCTTTTAAAAATCATTATGTAGTGTCCTTCTTTGTATCCTACTATAGTGTTTGTTTGCAAGTTTATTTTGTCAGATGTAAGTATTGCTACTCAAGCTTTTATTTTTCATTTCCAGTTGCATGAAATATATATTTTCCTTTCGAACTAAGATGACAGTGTAGGTAAACATCTGTACTCGCCACCTCCCACAACCACATCAGAATTACAACTAAAATACAGAACATACAGAACAACCATCATTCAGAACCGCCCGAAAGCTTGCTGAATGGAAGTCCTGCAACTAGAGAAGTAAAAAGGAAAGCACATTGAGACTGGTAGGAGGGGTGGAGGCATGGAGGCTTGGAATGAACTGGTTGAACATCCATGTGTAGTGATTTTTTAATCAGGAGGAAGATCACTCTGCAGAGGCCACCCGTGAGGAGTGAAGGGTCCCAGCTCCACACCAGACCCCAAGCCCAGGGTTCCAGAGCAGGGACGAGAAGTCTCCATAACTACAGGCTTTAAACATCAGTGTGGATTGTGGTTGAGTATCATGGAGGCTGCTGGAGACCCAAGTGTCCTTTTTAAAGGGCCGGTTCATGAATTTACTAGGACTCATAACATCAGGTGGCTTTGGGAGATCCAGACACATATAGGGAGGGACTGGATTGTCTGGATTGGGGCAGGAACACTGGGGTGGTTTTATCCCAGACAGGGGTTTGCATAGGGATCATTGTTCCTGTGCTGGGACCTCCCCTGTCACAGGGCTAACTGGCAGCCATATCTAAGTTTCCATCAACCTGGCTCACACTATATTTCTGCCTTGGTGATTCCCTGAGACCTTGCTTCATCCAATTTGCAGTCTCACCTAAGCTTTTTGTAGCAGCTTTTTCATATGAATGACCTGTTCTGGCTCAGGCTTCAGACTTTGCTAAAATCTCTCAAACAAGCAACAGCTGGTGTCAGCATGCCCCAAACCTGTCAATAAAAGGCCCAAGAATAGGCACTAAGCACCAGCCTACCTTGCTTCACAGCTGGACCTTGCCTGGGCACCTCCAAGCCCAATACAAATAGCAGCCATCTGCAGATCCCTCTGTAGCTTGTGTGGGTGGCCCCAGGCATGACACAGGCAATGGCTCACTTTGCACTCCCCGGGACCCTAGAGCCAGTGCACCTGGTGGACAACTTCAGACCTTACCAGATTACAACTCTATATATCTACAAGCAACACAATCAAGGGCTAGATGCAGTGTGCACCAAATCCCCACTGAAGCAAGTCCTGCTCCATAGGTGTTTACTGCACAGCAGTAAACACAGCTTCCATTGTAAACACAGCTGCAATGGCCTGGAGGTCAATCCCACCCAGTGACACCAATAACAGTCAGGGCTCAACTACCATAAGACTGTGCACACAGCCCACTCAGGGATGCATCTAGAGTGCCCATCTCAGGTGACTAGGGAGGCTGAGCCACTGGGCCCTAAACAAGGCCATTCTATCAATTTCAGGAGACATACCAGCTCTACCTAATACATAGAAACAAACACAGGGAAGCAGCCAAAATGCAGAGACAAAGAAACATATCACAAATGAAAGAATAGAAGAAACCTCCCTTTAGATATGATGCTTGAGAAGCTAATTGGATCCTGTTCTGATGTTGTCTGAAGCTGACCACTGGGAGTGTTGGTTCTGGACCTCTTGGGAGGGACTCTGGTGCAGGCCAATTTTGGATGCTGCCTGTGACTAGCCTGGGGCAACCTCTTTAAAGCCACAAAGTGATCCAGTTTGTGGCTGCCTCTGCTGGGCCTGTGTGTGCACTTCTCTACTACATGCATAGTATAAATAGCAAAGGCTTGCTTAGTTTCTCTAATACAATACATTATCCAGCTTCTATGACTGATTATTCTATTTTCCTTCCCTGTAAAGCACCTATTTTTTAAAACTATTGATTATTTTAACTGTGCTATATTCTATACATTAAGAATAACTTGTTGTCATAATATAAAAAAGTAAGTATATTTGTAAGCACACATCCTACATCATAGGCATTAGTGTAAGTATAATTTTTCTGCATTAGGTCATGTACTTCTAACAGTTTCCTCATCAACTGGGTAGTCTCAACACAGTATCTGGCTTTCAACAAGTACTTGTAATCATAAAGACTATCTTGAAAGTTGATGATAAAATGAATAAAAATTGATTAATAGACCCTATACCATCCATTGGTGATATTTTGTCATAAAGATTCAGTTAAAGTTTCCAAGACAGAATTGACTCATATTGCATACTAGTAGCCCAGTGCATAAAACTCGTGCACTGGGGTGGGGGAGCGGGGAAAGGGGCCCCTCAGTCTGGCCTGCACCCTCTCCAATCCGGGACCCCTCGGGGAATGTCCGACTGCCTGTTTGTGCCCACACTTTTAACAGATAACAGCTCCATTGTTGTTTCTTTCTTCTCATGCTTAAAACCATTGGAATTAGTAGGTATTCAAAGTGTGTATACATTTTGGGGGGACACCCTGTATATCTCTAGTCAGCGGTGAAAGGAACCAACAGCAGATTTGGAACCCCCAGACAGGGAACCTCACTCACTCCCCACATGTCTCCCCAATTCACTTTCCACCTTCGTGGGCAGCAGGAGAATCAACGTTTTCTCTCATTAACTCGGAAAAGCACGTCCTGTCACCCGCTGCCCGGCAGGAGTGCGCTAGGCCCCAAGCAAGCAAGGCTCAGTCAGGGCAGCCTTTGCTTATGAGCGCCGGCACCCAAAGTACACATTTCTCCTCTGTAGTCACCCCAACTATCCCACTGTTTTACTGAGAGGACGGAATTCCTCTCCGCCTCTGGGTTCTTGATCTTGATCGCTGACCAAAGGCACCTCAGCAAGGGCCGCCCACACACACCAGGTATGTCTGTCTGCACCTGCTCCTGCCTCAGCACATGCATTAACCCCCCAGAGGTGATCTCGTAGCTGCACTGGCCTCCGTGGGAACAGGGCATCACCACTCCGCCCTCTCACTGTCATCTCACAGGCACCCACCCCCAGCACCCAGAACACCCAGACACTCTCCAAAGGATGTGAGCGTGTCAGAGGGGACGTGTGCACATCCTGTGGGGGACTTAGGCATGCTGGGTTGATGGAAGTGCGGTGGAGGGGTGGGGGGAACTTGTGCGCGCCTTGGTCTGCGACTGTTGCAGGCGCAGGAGGGTGACAGCGCACTGGGGGATGTTCACATGCAAGGGAGGAGGAGAGGATGTGCGCACCAGAGGCCTGTGGCTTTGCAGATCCGCAAACCCCTGTGGCGCGGCCAGGAGGACATCAATCTGGCCCGCCATGGTGGCTGTCCCTGCGATCGCACACCTTCTGGGCCAGGAGGCGGGACTTGCCCAGGCACTCCTAGGCGCTGATGGCCTGCAGGCGCTACTTCAGTTCGGCCCCCAGGCTCCGCTTGGCATGCTCACGGCTGCCACCACAGCCATGTGGGGAGTACAGGCCACCCTGTGCCGACCAGCCTCCCCTGCCCAGAGGCTCTCTGCGTACTGCCAACAGGCCCAGAGCAGCCTGGGTGGGGCAGAATGCCAGCACACGCTGCTCACCTGCCCGGTGTGACTGGGGCGGGGTGGAAGCCAGGCGTCCTGCCCGGCGCAAACCCGGCCGCTCTGCCCCTGTGCGCACTGCCCACTGGCCAGGATCGGCCAGGGCAGGGCGGGGCGGGATGCCTGCCCCCAGCAGCTTGGTGCCTGTGCACGTGCACGCTGCCCACAGGCCAGCCATCTTAGTTAATTTGCATATCACTCTGATTGGCTGGTGGGAGTGGCTGATGGGTGTGGCTTGAGCATAGCAGAGGGACAGCTAATTTGCATGTTCCTCTTTTATTATATAGGATAAACATTCATGGTAAAAATGACCATTGGCTGTTATATGATGAATTAGAATAGTATCTTAAATTTTGATAAACTAGGTTTTGCTGGAATGAGATATTGCTTTTGTACAATTAAATGTCTTCTCTTGTCAAGAATTTTGCTCATCTTTCAAGCTATGAATACCATGTTTTGAATCCAAAGGGAACACATGAATACTGGGGGGCAGGGGGTAGAAGACTCCATAATGAAAAGTAGAATTTATATATTAAATATTGATCTCTCTATTGCCACATAAATTTCACTTTTCTCAACTCAAGGCAAATATTTCCATAATTTTGTATGTTTGTGGCCATGAAAGTTTTTGTGGTCATAAATTATCTGAGATTTTTAGCAAAGTGATTTAAGTCATCTTATGATTAGTTAAGAATATTATCACCCAGTCAGTGTGGTTCAGTGGTTGACCATTGACCTATGAACCAGGAGGTCACGGTTCAATTCCAGATCAGGGCATATGCCCAAGTTGCAAGCTTGACCCCCAGTGGGGGGTATGCAGGAGGCAGCCGATCAGTGTTTCTCTCTCATCATTTACATTTCTGTCTATCTCTCCCCCTCTCTGAAATCAATAAAAATATTTTTTAAAAGAATATTATCATTTTCAAATAATTTATATCATTATTTTATAATTTTAAAGTGTTTTCAGTACCTCACTTTACTTGTAAATTGTTTATGACATTCATAATTTTTCCAGGTACTGACTTATAAAGTAGATGGTTAAATATTTTAAAAGTGATAGCTTCATTGGCTTATTTGTGGTTACAGAGAGCTATGACTATAATACATTTGTGGTTATAGAAAGCTATGACAAAAAATAAAGTTGGGTTGCTTTTGACAGAGACTTTTTTATTATATATGAATTGCTACTAAAAACTGAAGTTATATGTGTTAACTTTATTATTTTGATAATAATCAATCATATCATCTTCTGTAGGCTCCTATATAATAAAAGCATAATATGCTAAGTGTCCGACCGATCCGTTGACCATTCGGTTGACCACTCGACCAGTTGCTATGACACACACTGACCACCAGGGGGCAGACGCTCCAACCAGTAGGTTAGCTTGCTGCTGGTGTCCGACCAATGGGGACTGGGCAAGAGAGCCGGACATGCCCTGAAGCCCTCCCACAGTCCCTCCCAGGTCGGCCAGTCCCCATGGGCCCTGATCAGGACTGGGTTAGATGGTCCTAATCAGCCTCGATCGCTGGCCAAGCTGAGGGACCCCACCATGCATGAATTTGTGCACTGGGCCTCTAGTATTAAGATAAGCAAGAATGACTAGTAGTAGTTCAGGAAATAACAGAGTAGAAAAAAATTTGTAATTACTTAATGGTGATGGACTTTTTTTTCATAATTGAAAAGAGATTTCCAAACTGGATATTATATGTAGCAAATAATAGAATTCTCTGACTTATGAGCTTAAATCAGGATAAAATATCACAGATCTTAAAATTTATGAGAATCAATCACATGTTGTCAGCATGGATTTGAATTGTCAATCCTGATGTTCGCTCTGTTCTATTACTTTTGTTAAAGTCACTGAATAAAGGCAGAACACTCTCTAATATAATTTGCACTAGTAATCATGTACTAATTTATTAAACAGAAGTAGGCAGAAGGCCCTGCATTTTATGACCATCTAAGAATTCATAAATGGTCCTCTTGATGGGGAGCACATACATTGGCTATATGCAGATGATAAATTTTAGAAGGAAAAGCTATATTCTGTTGATCCATCATTATTATATATCCTATAATAGTATTTTTGTAAACAAACCATATTATCTAACAATGGCTTAATTAATAAATTGATTCATTGAAAATATATTCGATGTATAATGTACATATCAACAATTTTTCTAGGTATTAAGAATAAAAAAATATATATAAATTCTTAGTATCTCTCAAATCTAGGGAGGAATATACTACTCTATCAGCTAGCATTTTTAAATATATTTTTTTGATTTTTTACAGAGAGGAAGGAAGAGGGATAGAGAGTTGAAAACATCGATGAGAGCAAAACATCGATCAGCTGCCTCCTGCACACCCCCCACTGGGGGTGTGCCCACAACCAAGGTACATGCCCTTGACTGGAATCGAACCTGGGACCTTTCAGTCCACAGGCCGACACTCTATCCACTGAGCCAAACCAGTCAGGGTATCAGTTAGCATTTTTAAAGGAAACTGGTGGCACATTCAAATTACAATTATTCAATTAATTAATTAAAAGATTAACTCAAAGAATCAGGAAGCATTAGATAATCTACAAGGGCTAATGGGTAACTAGAATTTAGTAAGGGGCATGGGTGGCTCTGCCATTCCTAGGCCTTAATGAATAAGAGGAGAGAGTGATTGCCAAACTTGAAGAAAGACAGAAAGGGATGTTGTGGAGGTGAATACTCACAGGAGCTAATAACTCTACAGGGCACTCCCACTGCACTTCCTTCTAACACATAATCTCCCCAAACCAACGATTAGATAGGATCAGAAACCAGAGGGCAAATGAGCTCATTGAAATCTGTACGGTCAGCCTATAGGGCAGAATGAAGAAAGGTAGAGTATGGATGGGGAAAAAGACATCTAGCCCAATTATTGTATTTAGTTTATGGATGAGGAAATTATAAAGGTCATAGCTAGTAAGTGGAAGAGTCAGGATTCAAAGTGTTTGTCTTATTTCAGAAAGACCAAACAGCTTCTGCTCTCCAGGGACTTGCAATATTGTAAAGGAGAGACTAAACTTCAGAGAAAAGGGCAAATACAGTGACATGAACATCAAGATGTCAAGTATGTTTCCTAGCCCATGACCATGGTTCTCTTTGACTCCTCACCCCTCACCCCCAAGAGTGTATGAGGAAGAACTACCAGTTCCTTTCATCTGTGAATGGCTTCAGACTTGTGCCTGTGTCCATTGAAAATTATGAGAAGGAGTCAGAGGAGCAGCACATAAGTGATGCAGTTATTCATTTAAAGTTGTTGGTCTCATACCTTCTCTTTCTATAACCTTTGTCCAGAAATGTAATATTTTCTTTGTCATTTGGGGAGAACTGGTAGAGGCTACAAATATTTTAATTATGGGATCTTTAGAGTGTTGTTGTTATTGTCTTTGAAGATCCAGGAAGTGTGAACTTTATCTCTATTGATCATACATCTAAGATTGCCATAAAAATACAAATCGTGTCAAATGGCAAAATGTTAAGTGATCAGAAAGTACTTCGGAAAAGATGAAGCCTGTTCTTTCCTCTCAGCCCTACATGTGTGGAAATACTCTGTAAAACTCTGGTGTCAGCATCCCAACATGATAAAGGATGCTACTGTGCATTCATAACACTCCTTACTGTGGCATCATTTTTAGCCTTTGTCACTGTGCTACCAAGGACAGCTTAATAACTCTGATCTAAACTCTGTGACTACATACACTCAGATTTTGTTGGATTCTACTAGTACATTCAGTTCATGTTCAATACTTGAAGATGATATTTACTAGTAGTAGTAGTTATCAAGGGTAGAGTAAGCCCTACATGTACTCCCCAGAATCAACCTTCTATGTCACCTTTTCCATTATGTGCTAACTTTGTTAACAGCTGAAGCAGCTGGTGCAGGAATAAGAGAATTCTGCAGTTTCTTTACTTGGGACAAGATTCATTTAATCCAGATCTGAATACTCTATTTCTATGGCACATATGTTTAGGTAATACATTTTTTAGCACCTCAAACATTTTCAAATTTATAAGATTATCTGTAAAAGAATGCCTGATCAATTCTTAATCTTCTATATGTACCATTTAGTTTCTATGTTCTCACAAATACAAGATTCAGATGTACTTTGTCACCAAAAGTGGGAAGTTTGAGTTTTAGATTTTGTTAATTATGAATGCTACTATATTTTTCTTTTTTTTCTGTGCTTATTTTGAAAATCACATAATTTCAACAACATATTTGTCTGCAATTTCACTATCCTATCATGAGGTAATAATAAGACAATCTCTGACAATATAATCATTGTTTGAAGAGCTTCTTTCAAGAATATCACCTCACACTTTTTTCTTTTTTATTGATCTTTCCTCATAACATAACATATTTTATTGTTTCAACTCAATTATTATATTTTAAAAGGGCAAATAGCTATCCATTGTGTAAACAGGTAACACACACACATACACACACAGAAAGACATATAGGCACACATGCTTAGAAACTTTGGATCTAATATTAACATATTAATTTTTAAATATCGGGTCATGATAGATTGTATTATCATTTGAAGTTTTCTGCTTATCTCTGGGCAAACAGGCATATAGAACTCCAACCCTCCTTGGGGGATTGGTTGTGTGTCTTGTTTTACTCAATTGAATATGGTAAGAATTGATACCTGTCATGTCTAAGCAGAGCTAGAAGAACTATGAGGGAGGTCATTTAATTTTCGATCTTCCATGAGAATAGCACATCCTAAATGGTGACTGCTCCTTTGGACTAATCCCGCCCCCCTAGATGAAAAAGGCAAGTGAAGCAGGGATGATCTCCAACTTAAATGCAATATGAGCAAGGAATAAATCTTTACAATTATGGTTTGTTGTTACGACGACAAACACAGAAAGAGCTATCTAACTGGTATGGGAATCAGTACCTATAAATGGGTTGCTGCCATAGAAAAGTTCAAAAATACATAGCACTCTCTTCAGGAAAATAAAGTGAAAGGTGGAGAAAGTGTTCACAGAGACAGAAACGGTGGAGAAACTTTATAAAATGGTGATATATTTGGTAAATCAGTCTCCTGAAATAACCTGAAAGGCTGCTAACATAATGAACAAACTTGTGGTTTTAGATGAATACATTGGGAAGCAATATGTAGCAGAAACGATTTGGTTGCTTTTCACAGCATTAAAGAAATTAACCAAAGAAAGATATGAGTGCATGACCAGGTGGCTCAGTTGGTCAAAATTGTCCTATAAAAATAGAGACATGAACATAGGAAAAAAAAAAGTTAAAAATATTGGGGAAAAAAGTAGATTTAGAATTTGCAGGATTGAAAGATACAACTGTTTTTTGTTTGTTTTTCCTCCAACCAGTTAAATTAAAATTGAGAAGTGCATTCAATTAACAAAGACTGATTGAAGTTTGGCCTAGGGGCAAGGATCAAATCAAACCAAGCAGGCTACTGACTTGCCTTAGTTAAACTACATGAAGCAATTAAGTTGAGTCAGAAATTCCTTTCATTTGGACAAAATGGCTTCCAGGGCAAATAAGCACAACCTGATAAACTCAAGGTATTAGCAATTAAGTCTAGAGAGAGAAAGGTGCGTTTCAAAAAGAACCATGGGGATATCTACTGGAGCTCATCTATATGGAGCTCATTGGAATCATAGACGAACACTTGAGAAGTTTGTACTGTCAATATAACTTCTAGGGTGGACTAAAAAACAAATAAAACAAAACAAAATGTGAGACTTAAAATGATATCGATCTTCAACTATAAGTCAAGAGACATCTGTTAATACTAATCAGCCACCAGAGAGGGAATAATTTTAATACTTTCTCTAGATGTGTCCAAGGAGAATGGGAAAAAAATGATCTGTTTGAGATAGAGCCATAACAAACAGAACATGGTGATATAACCATGAAGCAGAACTGAGGGCTAATCATGGAAGATGCTCTATTCCACAAAGTAGGTGACACTCAAATCTATCTCTGGAATAATTTCAGGTTTTCTATGGACCTGTTGTTATTGCTTTCCATTCTCCTTCCCTAATGCAGTGCTTATTGAGGTTAATGTGTCCTTGTTGAACTACTGAATGTTCACTATGGGTGGAGCATGTGCAGATAACTTGACTTTGTAGTTCACACATCTTTGGATTGTGAGGAGCCCTCATGATGTAGAGAGGAGCGCAAGATCCTGGACTTGAGTCTAATGTCAGGATTGGTTGAGACTTTTGTGCCACCTTCTTTAGGAAAGAATATGTGTGTGTTTTTTTGTAAACAGATAGAAAGCAAGTGAATATATGTGACTATGAGGGTAAGGTATAATAGATTGTATTACAGTGGGGCCTTGACTTACGAGTGTCCAGACTAACGAGTTTTTTGAGATACCAGCTGTCTCTCGGCCGATTTTTTGCATTGAGTTGATAGAGTAATTTGAGTTAACGAGTTCCTTAATGAGCTCCTTAACGAGCTCGGTCTCGGAACGAATTAAATTCATAAGTCAAGGCCCCACTGTATTGTTCCCAATTATTCACTTTTCTTTATGAAGAGGATTTTGCATACCTTTCTATTGTCAGGTGAATGAAGGTGAATTCCCCTGGAAGACATTTACAGCTGTGACCCATTAATATGAATCATAGCATGTGATTTAATTTAACCAAGGGGATAAAGGTTGAAATATTGACACCATATCTAAGCAGAAATTTCTGAGCCATGAAATAGATCCATTCTCTTTTTCCTCTTCCATGAGAATAGTATGTCCCAGAATGCAGCTACTCCTTCAGCCCCGATCCTATAATGAAGAAGACATGAGAAATGAAGAGCCACATCCTATACTCAGCCAAAATGTAACAGGAGTGAACAATTGACTTTGGTTATTACAAGATACTTAGCTTTGAAGGGATCGCTTAGGAAAAGCTAAGTGATACATGAATATTTAATTTTTTTCCTTTTCTCCTTTTCATTCGTAAGGGCATAAAAGGATAATAAAGGCATTTTTCATGGAGATGTTAAGAATAACAGCTAGGCATTACCTACAGTATTTTGAATGCATGACGGGTCCAAGTAATATGGAACAAAGAGGTCAAAAAACAAGATATTGCATATGGTGTCTTAATT
The DNA here is from genome assembly GCF_000147115.1 of Myotis lucifugus. NCBI lineage: Eukaryota > Metazoa > Chordata > Mammalia > Chiroptera > Vespertilionidae > Myotis > Myotis lucifugus. The sequence goes on from NW_005871080.1 coordinate 2,593,462, forward strand.
CCACAGTTTAAGACACATGGAGGAATGTTTAAGGGAAGCCCCAAGTGAGGGTACTGAAGGTTTCATCCTTTCAACTTTTATACAATTGCTGTATCACTCACTGCCATCAAAGTTGATGGACATACTTCCAACTGTAATGGAATGCCACCATTTTCCTGACCAGGGGAGATGTTTCTTCACTTTCTATCTGTTTTCTTCTAAACAGTCTCAGGATGTTAAGATTCCCTTGCTTTGTGAGTTTTTCACATAATTCATCTTTGGTATTTCAATAGCTGATGCATTTTGCAAGACAGCCTTCTTACTATTTTCACCTTTTGATAATGTGGTTTGTAATGAGCTTAGCTCATCTACCGAACTGCACTTGACAAAAAGAAAACCAGAATAAAATATTGGTCTTCAAATCTCAAGATTCAGTTTGTACTATTGCAACATTATCCAGGAATGTACATTAGGAAAAATTGTCAGAGGCTTTTAAGGTGTCAGAAAGGGCAGGATCTGCATGGATAAATTATGAGAATTTTCTCTTTTCTTTTTCTATTATGCCAAAAATATCACCACCAGTCTGCATTCTGGGTAGTTGCACCCAAGTCTTTGAAAAAAGAAATCTTAAAACTGTCTGAAGAATTTTCCTATTTATATTGGTTGTATTTATTTCAATTTTACTTTCTTTATGTTTCTGAGTACACCTTAGATTTATTCAAGTTTCTATTTCAGGTATCTGTGCATTATCCTAGCAGTCCTGTGTTTGTCTAATCAGTATGTACATTTGTAAAATTTTTATTGAAATTCAATTTAAAATATAAGTAATAGGATGTTATTGTGATTTGCTTAGATAAGCACTTTTTAAATGTTATTCAGGAGCATTATTTAGTAGTCTTTTTTTGTTTCTTAATATATTTTTATTGATTTCAGAGAGGAGGGGAGAGGGAGAGAGAGAGAAAGAAACATTAATGATGAGAGAGAATCATTGATCGGCTGCCTCTTGCAAGCCCCCCACTGGGGATCGAGCCCGCAGCCCAGGCATATGCCCTTGATCGGAATCAAACCTGCAATCCTTCAGTCTGCAGGCCAACACTCTATCCACTGAGCCATGCCAGCTAAGGCAGTTTTTAGTATTAATACTATATAATAAAAGCCTAATGTGCAAATTGTCCCCTTGGGCGGTTGTTCAACAGGGAGACCAGGAGTGCAACTGCTGAACACCAGGGGGTGGTGTGGAACATGGCAGGCGTCGGCGATGAGTCACTGGCATTGGGTGGCATTGGAGGTTCTGCCGGCCCCGATGGGCCCGATGAGAGCGGGACCATGGTGGGATGGTGGAGCAGGTGAGCGGGCAGCACCAGGCCAAGGCGGGTGTGAGCGGGAGACCGGTCACCCTGCCAATTGCCCTGCAGACAGCAACCAGCAGGGGGCGTGGCCGCTGCTCAGCTCCCAGGTGCTGAGAGAGCATAACATAAATAATCTATGTTATTTACATAGATTTCTTTTCTCTAATTTCCAGGCCCCCCACCTATCGCCCCGAAGGCAGGATGGTGGAGCAGGTGAGTGGGCAGTGCCAGGCCACAGTGGGGTGCCAGGCGGGGCTGTGGGGCTTCGAGGCTGGGAGTGAGAGCTGGCACTGTGAAGCTGGGGACGCAAGCTGGGGCCTGATCCCTGCAGGCCACCCCGAGGAATTCCACCCATGCACGAATTCGTGCACTGGGCCTCTAGTAGGAAAATAATTTTAGGGTATTATAAAAATAAGATTTTTTTGGAAGGAGTACAGAATCACTATGGTAATGTTAATACACAATTTATTATTTCTACTGGATCATAACAATATAATATCAAATATTTGTAGCCTTTACTGTATGAGAGGCATAATTCTAAACTCTTTACATGTTAATTTATTTAACCTTAAACAATCCCAAGAAGTGGCTGCTATCTTTACATCTGTTTTACAGATGAGGAAATTAGGGCACGGATGAGTTTAAAACCTTGCCAATGGACAAATGGCGAATGTGGTAGATTTATCGAACCCAAGTAATATCAACCAGAGCCCCTCTTTTAAAATATAGAAGATTCCCAAATACTAACATTAAAATTTGTATCACTATGCAGATATTCTGTTTTCTACTAACATACCATATACCACAAAACTTTAGAGTTGCTGTTGTGAAAAGATTATTAGTTGGGTTTGGTATTCAGTCCCTAAACTAAACTTTATAGTTTTGTTAAAGATGTTTACTAAAATTTGTGTTTACTTTACATACAATAGATTTTTATTTGTTATCTTAATTTACTGTGTTTTTTTAAAATATATTTTTATTGATTTCAGAGAGGAAGGGAAAGGGATCGAGAGATAGAAACATCAATGATGAGAGAGAATCACTGATAAGCTGCCTCCTGCTCACTCCCTACTGGGGATAGAGCCCACAACCTGGGCATGTGCCCTGACCAGGAATTGAACCGTGACCTCCTGATTCATGGGTCGATATTCAACCACTGAATCACACCAGCCGGGCACTGTGTATTTTCTTTATAGGTCTTACTCCCTAAGTTAGGAGCCTCTAAAAGGCAGGGAGGATGATTGATTTATCTTGCTGACTGTACATGATCATGACTGTTTTTGCAGCCTCTTGTAAATAGAAGACACCATCATGTTATTTACATAAGTCCTTTTCTCTAATTTCTAAATCAGCCCTAACATATGGCATCATGGGGTGTTTCTTTGTTTGCTTTTTGTTATTGTTCTTCATATATGGATCAGTCTTGCAGAATCACTGTGCAATCATCTATTATCTTATGGCAACCCCTTCAACACATTCAAAGTGTCCTATTATCCAAACAAGACATACACATGGTAGGTATTATTACCTACCAAGACCCTGCCTGAATTTTCCAGGCCCTCTCCTTTATTTCTCAACCTTATGCAAGACACAAAACACTACATTCTATTTTCCTGAATCATCCAACTAGATATTTTCGGTAATAAGCATCAGTTACTGCTCTAACCATGCTTTCTGTTCCATTTTTCCTTTGCCTCAGCACTGATGGACATTGCAGAGGTGTCAGAATGCTTAACACATGGACATTCACTTAATGTATACACACAAAAGGCACTCAATACATAGTTATAGAATTGAGTTGTAATGTCCAACCAAAAGTATTCTATGAAAAAAAATGCATTTAAGATAAACTCACTTGGAAAGTGTAGGATTAGATAAATTGGTATTATTTTATGAGCTAAATAAAACTTTAGCTAGTTTAACAAGCAGATACTGTTCACTGTTTAGTCATCAGTGGATTAATGAATTTAAGTAACATGTATTAGATACCCATGGGTATAAAAAAACATTCCCTTACAAAACAACACTTTAATTACTCATTTGGTCACTTTGTTTTGAAATAGAAGCAAACATTTTATTTATGGAGTGCACGGAGTATATGTTTTTTCTTTGCCTGCAAGGAATGAGCACTTACAGAAGATTACAAGAATGGGATTCATGTAGAAAACTACTTAAAAAAAATAATATTACCCTGGCCAGTTTGGCTCAGTGGATAGAGCGTTGGCTTGCAGACTGAAGGGTCCTGGGTTCAATTATGGTCAAGGGCACATGCCTGAGTTGTGGACTCAATCCCCAGTGGGGGGCGTGCAGGAGGCAGTGGATCGATGATTCTCTGTCATCATTGATGTTTCTATCTCTCCCTCTCCTTTCCTCTCTGAAATCAATAAAAATATTTTTAAAAATAGTATTATGTGGTTCATTTGTTGATAATCAAGGGAGTTTCATGATTAGACTTTGAATTGCAAACAGGTGCCAGAGAAGTCAATGCACTTTTTCTGAAGAGATTATTGAGTAATTAAGGCATGTAATTAATGATCTGATTCCTAAGTAAACAATATCAACAACTTAAGATAATAGTATAAGAAAACAAAAACACATAAGAGAAAAAGTACAAGGTAGATGGTCATCGTCCAGCTCATGGAATAAATGTGTAAACTAGTTGCTGACAGATCAGATCAGCATCAAAAGGGTCTGGGAAGGGCCGGAGCCCAGGGTTCTGACCTCCTGGTTCATAGGTCGATGCTCAACCACTGAGCTAAGCTGGCCGGGCTCCTAAAGGATTCTAACATACAGCTACTAGAATTCATGCACAAGTTGGGTCCTTAAGCCTGGTCGGCAATCAAGGCCAATTGAGGCCATCTTGCCCAGTCCCGATTGGGGCTAGGTCAATTGGGGCTTGCCAGCTGGGGGGAATTACAGTAAGAGGGACCACAGAAGGTTGGCCTGCTGGCCACCGGCCAGGGGGGACAGGGGGGAGGGACCATGGGAGATTGGCTGGTCAGGGGAAGGGACTGGCTGTGGGGGTGGAGAGGCCCTCAGGAGGTTGGCTGGACGTGGGAGGTTGGCTGTGGGAGTGCACTGACCACCAGGGGGCAGCTCCTGCATTGAGCATCTGCCCCTGGTGGTCAGTGTGCATCATAGCTACCAGTCAGTAATCTGGTCCTAATGGTTGCTTAGGCTTTTATATATATAGATCCTCATCTAAGGTATGTTTAGAGAGAAAAAGGGGGAGAGAGAGAGACATCGATGTGAGACAGAAACATCTATAGGTTGTCTTCCATACGTGCCCTGACCAGTGATCAATACTGCAACCTAGTATGTGCCCTGAGCAGGTATCAAACCCACAACCTTTTGGTATACAGGACGACACTTCAACTAACCAAACCACCTGGTCAGGGCTAATTTTTATATTTTTTATTGAACTCTCTTTCAGATTACAAATCCTGTGTTTTTATGCTTGCAGTCTGCTATTCAACCCATCCACTGAAGTCTAAATTTTACATATCTTATTTTTTTAGTTATAGGATGTTTGTTTTGATATCTTTTAATATTCTGTTTAAATATCCTTCCCTTCAGTATATATCTTTCCATATTTATTTTCTATTCTCTTAAACAATGATCATGTATCAAGTACTTGCTTATTAATTCTAATTTCTGTGTAATCTGTTGGTAAATGTCCTCTGTCTGTTTTAGCTTGATTTTTTTTTCTTAAGTCCCTACCTCTTCTCAGTCTAGTATATAACATTTTTTATTGTATGTCAGATATCACTTATAAAGGAAACACAGAAGTTCAAGGTATTGTTACTCTCCACCTGAAGGTGTTCTTCTCTCTGCTAGACAAAGAAAGGCTGAAACCTCAATGAAATCATGATTGATATGTTGCAGAACTTGGTTATACTTACTAAGACTCATTCTGTATTTTGTTTGCCTTGTTTCTTGGGCCTGGAACACTTGAGATGTTTATTAAAAGCCTGTTTTTTCTCTTTATCATTATCTTTTTGAGATTTCAGGAAACTGAGTTTTATCCTTTCTCACCCAGCTCTAAGCTTTTAAACTCATGCACCATTATCCAGCAAATATCTTGAAGGTGAAGCCAGCCAAATGTTTGAAATAGCCTAATTCCCTAGCAGGTTTTTTTTTGTTCGTTTGTTTTTTACCAAGGTCTATAAGACTCCAGGATTTTTTTTTATGCACCTTAATTTTTCTTTTCAAATAAACTCCCAATCCTTCTGCACAGTCTTCAAATTTTATACCTTTTAGGAAACACTAGCCTAGTGATGAGGCTTTTCAAATTTCTAAATTGTTAACTTCTGTACTGCTAGAACATTAAGAGTTTATCTGGTTTCTCTTTACCCCACCAGAATATTTAAGTTTGGGGTAAGCTTGAACATCAACCTATGACTGGAAAATGCCCATAATTTGGCTAATTCCCTTAGGGAAATATGTGATGATCATGAAGTCTCCTTAGAAATGTTCCCTACTTCCTGGAATTTTAGTACACCTAATTCTTCCTTTAAAAATTTATGCAAATAATAATGTAACAACTATGTGTCGTGCCCGGTGGGTCCTTGAAATAGCAGGAGGAGCACTTTGTAAAGTGTATGAATGTCTAACTGTTATGTTGTACACATGAACGAATATTATTGAATATAAACTGTAATTGAAATATAAAAATGGTTTATGCTTGTGAAAATGATTTTTGAAATACATTTACCTTTTTTTTTAATGCTTCAGTGAGAGCATTGCCTATTGCAACCTATCATATCCTTTTCACTGGGAGTTCTCAGTGTAGTTTCCTTTTTGTTTTTAAGTCAGATTTATTGAAAATGCAGTTTAAATACAGTGAAATTCACTGTTTTTAAGTATGTGCTTTTTACTTCTTTTTTAAAACTATATTTTTATTGATTTCAGAGAGGAGGGAGATGGACAGAGAGATAGAAACATCAATGATGAGAAAGAATCATTGATTGCCTGCCTCCTGCACACCCGTACTGGGGATTGAGCCTGCAACCCAGGCATGTGCCCTGACCTGGAATCGAACTGTGACCTCCCAGTTCATAGATCGACGCTCAACCACTGAGCCATACGGATGGGCTAAGTATGTACTTTAATAAAATTAGACAAATGCATATAGCCATAACCACCACCACAGCAATAATACAGATTACAGAATATTTTCAACCTCATAAAGTTTCCCTATGCACTTTCACATCCATGACCTTCTTCTACTACTGGCTCCTAACAGCCATTAAGTTTTCTTTCTATAGTTTTGCCTATTTCAGAATGAAAATACAATATAATTGGGATCATTCAGGATGCAGTCAATTGAGCCTGGCTTAGCTCGCTTAGCTTAAGGTTTTGTAAATTCATCCATATTGTTATATGCATCAGTAGTTCATTCATCAATATTGCTGAATGGTATTTCATTGTACATGAGTTGATAAATATTTGTGGCATTGCCAGACTTGGTGGCTATAAATAAAGTCCCTCTATGGGCTGTGTATTTTGAGACATCTAGGAGTGGGTTGAGGGCATTTTGGCATACAAGTATTTGGGTGGGCATATTTTTATGTCTCTGTGTATATACCTATATATTTGACTTGAAATTGACAAACTATTTTCTAACAGAGCTATGTTATTTTGCACTCCCGAGTAGCAATGTATGCAAGTTCCACTTGCTCCACATCCTCTCTAACACTCAGCATTTCCATTTTAAGCATTCTACTTGGTGTGTAGTGGTTTTAATTTGCATTTCCTAATGTCTAACAAGATTGAGAATTACTTCATGTTCTTATTCACCATCCATATGTCTTTTTCAGTGAAGTGTCATATTTTTGCCACTTTTCATTGGGTTTTATTGAGTTGTAAAAATGGTTTCAATGTTTTGAATATGTCTTTCATCTGATGATATTTTGTAAAGATCTTCTCCCTATCACATGCCTTTACCTTCTCTTAACAGTATCATTTTAAATATAAAGGTTCTAACTTTGACAAAGTTCAATTTATATGTGTGTAGCTATATATATGTATATAATACCATATATAACATATATGCATGGAAAAATGTAAATACATGTAACTAAACAATCTTTGCCTAACAGAGGAATATTAAGATTTTATGCCATGTTTTCTTTTGGAATTGCATTTATGTCTGTGATCTACTTTAAGCTGATTGTTATATATGGTACCAAGATAAAAGTAAGAGTAACAGTTATTTTTCCCCCCCTATGGATGGACATGTATACAACTTAACTGTCAGTTATCATATTTCTGTCTCACATTGTATGTTGAGTATTTAGGAAGAAGATAACTTTTACCGTTAATTACTAGGGGCCCAGTGCATGAATTCATGCACCTTGAAAGGAACTGTTGGCCATGAGGCTGTGGTAGGCACAGGGGCCGGTCTTGGCCCATCCTCCATGCCCCTGCCTGTTCCCTCCCTTCGCAGCCCCAAGTCCCCTGTTTGCCAGCAACCCCGCTCCTGCCGCTGCCACTGCTTCCACGCGCTGACGGCGCCGGCCCCACTCCCACCTGCTGAAGGCATGGAGCAATTGGGGCTGGTGCCAGCAGCAGGTGTGAGTGGGGCCAGCGCTGTCAGTAGGTGCGAGTGACAGCTGCTGCCCCGATCACCCCTCAGGAGCAGGGGGAGGTGAGGAAGCACTCAGAGGTGATCAGGGGCAGCCACTGCTCACACCCACTGATGGTGCCAAGCGATCAAGACTGGCGCTGGATACCAGCAGCAGGTGTGAGCAGCAGCTCTGGTGCCGGCTGCAGGTGCAAGTGGGGCTGGTGCTGGAAGTGGGTGCAAGTGGTGGCTCCAGCACCAGGTGTGAGTGGGGCCGTCACCGGCAGCAGGTGTCAGTGGTGGCTGCTGGCCTTGATCTCCCTTCAAGAGCCGGGGGAGGTGGAGAAGCCCTGAGGGGCGATTGGGACCGGCAGCTGCTGCTCGCACCTGCTGACGGCATCAAGCGATCGGGGCCGGCGCCGGCAACGGGTGTGAGCAGGGCCAGCGCTGGCAGCAGGTGCAAGTGCCGGGCAGGAGAATTTTCAGTAACCACCAGAGGCTTGCCCCAATGACAGTGACTGGTTGCCCCGCCTTGGTCTGGTGCCCCCGCTCACCTGCTCCACCATCCTGCCATGGCCGATGCTCCTCATGTTCCATGCCCACCCCCTGGTGGTCAGTGCACGTCATAGCAAACGGTTGTTCGGTTGTTCCGCTGTTTGGTCTATTTGCATATTAGCCTTTTATTATATAGAACTAGAGGCCTGGTGCACGAAATTTGTGCGGGGGGGGGGGGTGCACAAATTAGCTCTTTATTATATAGGATAAGTTTACTGATCTCAGCGGAACATGCACCTTCTCCAATCTGGGACCCCTCGGGGGATGTCCGACTGCCTCTTGCAATCTGGGATCGCTGGCTCCTAACCGCTCGCTTGCCTGCCTGATCGCCCCTAACTGCTCCCCTACTGGCCTGATCGCCCCTAACTGCTCCCCTGCTCGCTTGATCGCCCCTAACCACCTCTGCTTTGCCCCGAACCCGGAACCCAGGATTCCCTCCTCCAGCCGGTCGCAGGCACCCAAGACCTGGGCTTCCTTCCCTCTGGCCGGCCGCAGGCACCCAGGACCCAGGCCAGCTTTGCCCGGGGCCAGCCGTAGCCACAGGGGACCATGGGCGGGCGACTTCACCTGGGCCACAGCTGCAGGCGCCCGGAACCACAGGGAGCGGGGCTTGTCCTTCTCCCAGGCTGCAGCTGCAGGCACTGGTGCTGGGACTGCATGGAAGGTGGCTTGTCCCTCTCCTGGGCCACAGCCCCAGCCACTGGTGCCTGGGACCGCGGGGCATGCGGCTTGTCCCTCTCCCAGGCTGCAGCCTGGCTGGTCCCCATTCCTCTCTCAAGAGCTCATTTGTGCCTGGCTGGTCCCCATTCCTCTCTCCCCAGTGTTGAGTGTCTGAGTAGTTAGGCGTGACAGCATGAGGGTGTGACAACATGAGGGCATGATGACCATTTGCATATTAGCTCTTTATTATATAGGATAAGTTTACTGATTAAGTGGAAATATGCTCTAAGACAGTGGTTCTCAACCTTGGCTACACATTAGAATCACCTGGGAATCTTTTTTAAAATCCTGATTTCTGGGCCTCATCCTCTGGAAATTCTGTTTCTTTGTTACTAATGTTGTGGCCTCACCCCATAACAAAGAAACAGAATTTCTGGAGGATGAGGCCCAGAAATCAGGATTTTAAAAAGATTCCCAGGTGATTCTAATGTGCAGCCAAGGTTGAGAACCACTGCTCTAGGAGGTGTAGCTAAAGAACTATACCTGAGGTTGCCTCATCCACATCTGAACCTAATATAGATGATGGGGCTTTGAGCTGCTACTGTAAAGGATAAAACTTTTACAAATATGGAGAATGGAGGTGAATATATTTTGGACATGGAAGGGCATGAATCATTGGGGAACCAAAAGGTAAACTGTGTTCAGCTGCTTCTAAAATGACTTCTAATTATCTCTGTTTCCTGCTATTCATACTCTGGTTTAGGCCTTGCCCTTGAGTGTGGGCTGTACCTAGTGACTTGCTGCTAAAACATAGAACATGGCAAAGTGATGGGATTCCATTTGCATGATTAGGATATAAGACTCATTTTCTCTCTCTCTCTCTCTCTCTCTCTCTCTCTCTCTCTCTCTTTCTCTCTCTCTCTCTCCATCACTGTCTGATATTTTATGAATTTCCATATTGCCAAAGTCCCACATGGCAAAGAACTGAGGGAAGCCTCTGGACAAAAGTATATGAGGGACTGAAGCCCTCGTCGAAACAGTGTGTGAAGAACTAAATTCTGCCATATGAGGGAGCTGGAAGCAGTTCCGTCTTAGTCCCTTCAGGCTGCTGTGACAAAATACCACAGAATGAGTAGCTTATAAACAGCAAAACTCATTGGTTACAATTCTGGAGGCTGGACATCCGAGATCAGGTGGCAGCATGCCTAAGGGAGGGCCCTGCTCAGAAATGCAGACCTCTCCTTGTATCCTCACACACAGAAAGCTCTAGGGAGCTCTGAGGGACCTCTTTTCTAAAAGCACTAATCCTGCCCAGCCTGCATGACTCAGTGGTCGAGCATCGACCTATGAACCAGGAGGTCAATTCCCGACTGGGGCCAAGGCACATGCCCTAGTTGCAGGCTGGATTCCCAGTGTGGGGCATGCAGGAGGAAGCCAATCAATGATTCTCTCTCATCATTGATGTTTCTATCTCTCTCTCCTTTTCCCTTCCTCTCTGAAATCAATAAAAAAAATAAAATAATAAAAATAATTAAAAAAGCACTAATCCTATTCATGTGAGCTCCACCCTCTTGACCTAATCATTCCCCAAAACTCCACATACTAATACCATCACCTCTGGGGGTTAGGATATCAACACATGAGTTTTGGGGGAGCACAGACATTCAGATCATAGCAGATCTTTTCCCAGTTGAGCCTTGAGATGTCTATGGCTACTGGTATATCTGGCACTTGGCTTGCAGCCTGTGAGAGACTTTGAGTCATGAGCACTAGCTAAATTTTACCTGGATCCCTAATCTAGCAAAACTGCCAGCTAATAAATATTATTATTTAAGCCACTATGTGTGGGGTAATTTCTTTGTAGCAATTTATAATTAACATGCCAATTATGCCATCACCATTTGTTGAAAAGATTATTTTTTTTCAACATTGTATTACCACAGCACCTTGGTTGAATTAAGCATAATCAATTATCCATAAATGTATGCATCTCTTTCTGAACTCTTTAGGCATTTATTTTTTATTGATTTATATTTCTTTGCTTTTCTTAATACCACCATATTTTGATCATTGTAGCTGCATAGCACATAGTTCCTATGTATTGTTTCTGCTGCTGCTCCATAGATTACACTGTGAGAGCCACTGCTTTAAAACATGAAGAGCCAAGTGTACCTGCTGCAAATGCTACCTTGCTAATATTATCCCCTAAATCAGCGGTTCTCAACCTGTGGGTCGCGACCCCTTTGGGGGTCGAACGACCCTTTCACAGGGGTCGCCTAAGACCATCGGAAAACACATATATAATTACATATTGTTTTTGTGATTAATCACTATGCTTTAATTATGTTCAATTTGTAACAGTGATATTGGGGGTCACCACAACATGAGGAACTGTATTAAAGGGTCGCGGCATTAGGAAGGTTGAGAACCACTGCCCTAAATGCTTAAGTTTATGTGACTAACTCATTCATACTCTTGAGCTTGTAGGAGACTTGATCTAGTTTGATAGGCACCGCCTCGCAGAAGATGTGTGGAAGGTTTCATGACCTTCTCAAATCCTGCAACAGGAATTTATATGGACTACAAGGTCCCCTGGCTTCAACATGAGACAAGTACGAGGAGAGTCTCATCACTATGCTATAGGCCAAGGCTTAAGTTTATCAGAAACGATATCCTTGCTCGCACTGTTCCCTTACACACCTTTATGTTGCATTTATTTCCTCATTACATGTTTTTCCTGATGAACATTTCCTCAGTGCATGTGTGCAATTGATTTTTTGTCTCAGGCTCTGCTTTAGGAAACGCAACTTAAGACACCAAGAATTTCAATCGTGTAAATTCATGTCCATTCTTAGGGCACTTTTGCCCAAAGGATAATAAATACATGACAATTTTGCTGGACAAAGTCATGGAATATAATCTCTAAAATTTATCCAGAGGTCCATTTTACTATAAATTCTGTCTTCAGGTAAAACTTAAGAAATACTTAAGTAACATGTGATTCTCATGGAAAAAAAAAGAAATCACATTTTTCCCCATAGTGATTCCCTAAAATCCCATTAACTAGGCAGATTAATGAAAGTGTAACTTTTGAAATATGACCTAGCATGAGAGGACATAGAAATCATCATTCCTTCTATAACCACTGTTATTTTTTAAATTTTGACCTGAAGACTCAAAATTTTAATTTCTAATTCTTATTGGAGAACTGCATATTGTTCCTAAAACAAAGGAAGAAAATATACTTAATGTCAAAATGGCTGGAAATGTTTTAATGTAAAGTTATGTTCTCCAGATAATTAACCAACAGTTTTGAAAGTTTACCTGTGAGCATCACACACATGAAGATTTCACAGGTTTAGCTGTGAAGTGGATACTGGAATACCTGTTAGTGTAGAAAATTCTGTGCCTCTCACTCATCAGACTAGCTCTCACACTGAGATATCAGCTACGGAAAATAGTAAGCACCACTTCAACACAACTTAACAAGAGTGAAAACAAAGCATAATTTAAATGTGTCAGGTTTTTTTTTGTGCTTAAATATATACTTGAATTCCAAGCTAAAGACTTTTCTAGTAAGAACTACACCATTAAAGGCCAGTGTTCATACTCTTCCACAAGTTGTATTTAAAAAAAAGACTTTTGCTAAAATACAAAAATAGTACATAAAGATAATTGCAAAGTTCTAATTAGTCTTTCTCTTAAAATGGCTTGTCTACTAGTTTAATAGATGAAGTATTTTAAAGAGGTTATAGAGAAATTTCACAGTAACCATAGAGGGAAAAGGTGCTTAAAGTATCAGAGCCTCATAATTAAACAGAAACTTACAGCTCAATTAAAATTAAGCATCATTATGCATAAAGCATCAATGAGTACCAAGGGACTAATAAAAAGAACTGCTATTGGTGTTAATAGACAAAAGGTAAGTGATAATATAGATTGGACTAAGCATTACAGATAGATTCAGAAGAAATTTAAATATTAGAAACTGGAATTAAATCTTCTTTCAAAAAATGAATGAATATATTCTTGACATAGAAGAGCTATCCACTATTTCAAATATATTAATTCAAGTTTAAATGAAACACTGTGAAAATTATTTATTTGTTGAATGGATTAGAAATTTGGGGCTATGAAAAATATGATTGTGATTTACTTTGAAAGTAAAAAACAAACAAACAAACAAAATATACTAAAAAAAAACAGGTGACACCTAAGATAGACAGAAAAATTTTAAGAAATAATTCAGGTTAAATATTTTTTTTTTTTCGAAAGAGAGGTGTCTTATAACATAATTAGAATTTTTTTTTTCTTTAGGAGAACTAATATTATGTTTAAAGGAAGTTTATAATTGATCTCATATAAGCAGATAAATCAATGCAGATAAGATATAGTTGTAGACATATAGATATAGATAAGACATAACTATACATTATAACTGAATCTTATCTATATCTATATTTTCCATTTAATTTTGGGGGTCTTAAAATATTTATCTTACCTATCAGTCTATATCAGTGGTTAAGAAATTTCTGGATAAGAAAATTTCATACTTCAATGTCTTTGTTCTTTCATTTTTGAAATACAAAAGATGGACTATGGGATTTTTGAAGTCTTTTTCTCCTTTAAAAGTCTTTAAATTCTGGTATTCTCTAAGACATTTTCTACTGCAACAACTTTTTATTGAGTTCTGACAAATTTATTTTATTTTATCATAGAAAAGAAATCATATCACTTACACAAAGTGTTTTGGATATAACCAAACCGTTCTGATTACATTGAGTTATTTTAACCACTATCCAGCACCTTGTTTTTGGCATAAAACATTATAGGAATTATGTCAGCACTGACTGTCCAGCTTCTGTCTGGCCTTTTCTTCTGTATAGAACTCATGTCATCCATAGCAATTTTAAGATATGCAGTGATTTTTTTACATTTGCACTGAAATATTTTATTTAGTAATTTTCCTATCTTGGACATATTTTTTGTATGTATGGACATCCCAATTAATTCCCCCCCTTTCCTATCATAAGAGTGATGCACCTGAGCTTTGAACAGATGAAGTCAGAATCACCTCAGCCTCTTGCTGTGCTCTGCCTGCGTCAGGGACACTCCCTTTTGCTTCATTCCTCTTATAAGATCTCTGTCCCTCTTCAAAAAGACAGATGTCTTCATTTATTTGGAGAGTCTCCTTCTGTTACAGATGTCTGTGTTAATTTACTGCTATAAAAATTGAGATCGGTGATAGGAAGAATATGAAAAGGTAAACAGAGAGTACAAATTTGGTTTTTGAGAAAAATGTTAGTTAAATTCATCAGAGTTATCATCCTACAATGAAGTGTTTTTAAGTTCTGAGTTGGCTGTAAAAAGAATGTTTACCTGGCCAATTGACCAGCACATTGTATCAAAATTACAGCAATACTGGATTTTGTTTAGCTTTCTGCTTCTACTCTCCTGTTTTCAATCTTCCTTTTTTTTTCTCTCTCTCCCTTCTTATATCCCTTCCTCATTCCCACACTTACTTTATTCTTTTTTTTTTCAATTTTCTGTGGGTCTAACTCTAACAGGAATTCAAAAAGCTACTGTTATAAGGAACTCTAAAGAAAGAATTCATTGTGTCACCTCAAATATGCAAATTTAACTAAACTCTGTCATATGTTTATATTATTTGCTTGACAGTGTATGAGAAAAAAATTAACATTTGTGCTTTAATTTTTCTTCTAACCTAAATAAACTGGTCGTTTTAGATTTAGGTTTCTGTGTCAGCTCTCCTTTTGGTGACAGAAATTTACTAATAGAAAATTGTGGCATTCTAGATTGTTAACTGGTAATTAATTATGAAGGCATGCAGCTGGAGATTTATTTGTATCGCATGACTAAAGTTATATCTTGGTTAGTTTTGAGTTTAATCTCATATTACACTTTGATTAAGTAATCTAAAAAAAAACATTCATTTTTGGATAAGGAAATCGATTAAGAACTCCAAGAGGATGTGCATGTTGTTTGGTTTCAAAATGGCATAGACATAGCTTTTTATTCTACCAATGTTATTCCGACGGATTAGTAAGGACACTCAAGGTTTGGGACTTAAGCATTACCCTACTCTTACTGTTTACTGTTACAGATCCCTTCAGGAGTTTGCTTTGGTTTTCATCTTTAAAATCTTAAAATATTTTACTGAGGTATAATGGAGAGTAAAAATAACCAAAATAAAATAAGTTAAAAAGTTTTTCAAGGGGTTAAGTTGAGGTTAAAGGGGTCCACAGGGCTCTAAAGTGACCTGGAAATAGAGGGTAGGAGGGAAGGTCATGCTTATTTTATCCTGTTAGGGTTACATTAGAATATACACAGCACTGTCCTCACACATTCATAAAGAACACTAATGTTGTTTTATGATTAAAAATTTCATTTTTTTAAAGACAGGTATCCACATTTCATATGATGGGAACATATTAAGGTGCTATTTTTATTTTATGCTCATTTGAAATATGTTACATATTAACATTATTTTTCTATATAAATTTATTGAATAGTTAAAAGGATCATCTATGTTTCTAATAGGTGTTAAAAGGAGCATCTATTACAAAGAAATTATATACTTTATAAGGTATACATATAAATATTACACATACATTTTATAATTTTTAAAAACAAATTATTATTATACTATACTGAAGGAAAGGCATTACATTTGAAAGTTAAATAAAATCAGTATAAAAATTATATTTTAATGTATAAAAATCTTTGGGTCCTAAGTTTTCATATAAAATATGAATATTCTTATCTACAAATTAGAATTATTTAAGTTACCTGAACATTTGGAAAGATCAGCTCATATTAATTTTTAAGATAACTTCTATAAAATATAGCACTCTTCAAGTGTTTTTTTACATTAAAAAATGTTACCATTTTTCATTGTTAATGTCTTTTAAATAATGCACAAGGTAGCATTAAGTGTTTAAAATTTGAGGAATGCAGTACCTATAATAAGAATCACCTTTTACATATTTCATGAATCTCTTTTTTGCAAAGTTAGATTTTATTTTTCTTTCTTTTTTCGTTAATGCCTCCAACATGAACTACATGAGTTGTTCTGTGTACAGAAATTTAGAAAGCTTATTAAAGGTTTTTAACACTGATTTAAATGAGGTTATTAATAAATCTATTTAGATAATCATTATAATCTTCTTTCTCCCTTTTTAGCTTCTCTCCACCTGACAAAATTTTATCTATATTAAAATATTATATATTTCATTTATCTAAGAGAAATATGACATGGAAATATTTATGGCAAACATAAAACAATTTGTCAGAGTAAGTTACTTTCTTATTCTATGTTGTATCTTATATACTTAGTCTCTTTGATGATTTTGAATAAGTTGACCACTCAAATATAGATAGATAGTAATTTTAATTTCTGTAATCAAAGAAACAGACACGTTGGTTATTTTTAATAAAGAGTAAATTACCAAACTATTGAGCACATTTGTTTTACTATTAAGTTTTTACCTGATCCCTAAAAACACTTGTGACACAGAAATATAAGGACACCGCTTTTCCCATTTCAATTGTCCCACTAATTCCACAGCTGTATTGTGGAAAACCTGTTGAGAGGAAGTATTAAAATATTTTAAAACCACATGGGGTTATTAAAACCTGGGATGAATCCTCTAAATCTTTGAGACAACTGTTCATCAGATGCTTTTTTTTTTTTAAGAAAAAAAAAAAAAACCTCCATACTTTACTAGAACCTATAATTCACAGCTGTTATTTCAGGCAGCGTTCCTGGAGAATGGTCAGAGGAATATACTGGATCATTGGAAGAGGAAGAAATTAGCCAAATTCATCATTTGCTTTTAATTTTGCATTTTCATTCAATTAATTTTCCTTACTTGTCTAGCAAGACTGAACTCATCTTAAAAATCTTAATTTCTTTCGGCTCAATGTAAATGATGATGCCTGAGAGTCTTGGACTATAAATAATGTGGCCTATTTGGGGGGGAGGGGTGCTATGTAGCTATTATTTTTAGATGGGAAAAACAAAAGCATTTCACACACTCAAAAAAAATGGTAGTAAGTGTTGAAAGTAATCAATGACTTGCCTTTTATTCGCCATAAATGACAAGCTTAGCAATTGTCACAGAACTCACTAGTGCATTCTGGAAATCTCATTCTGTCATAAAACCCTGACTATAGCAACATCTGTCTAGAGCTGGACAGAGGCCCGGTGACCCTGTGCTAACATTGGATCCCTGGTGGTCAGAAAGCAAGAAAGAAAGGTAAAAGCAAAGAAACATGTAAACGGCTTAAATGACAGAGAAGTACTCTCAGAAGGAAACCTTTTCTTTCTTTTTGTTCCTAGCTGTCAGAGGAAATTCTCTGGATGTATCTTTACTTTTGAGTTGAATGAGAATCAAAACAGAAGTTACATGTTATTAAACAAATAAAATTAGTGATGACCTCAACTATTTTTGAACACTTTATCCCAACTTTTTTTGTTTTGTTACCCAATGCCCTCATGACAAAATGTCAAAACTTATTGTTTTGTTTTATTGGGATTATTCTATAGATTTGACATATTATAACAAAAAGTAAATATTACCAGATCATTACAGACAATGAGAAAGAATGAACCTTCTTCTTGCCTCTCCTAAGAGACTAAAAGCCAGTGCTGAGAGATTTTATTTTCCCTCGCAATGCCGGATAGAATTGGTAGAGATTTGTCTTTATTTAGGTCCTTTCATATTGTAAAATGTGCCATTTCACCCAGCCTAGAAATATGAATTCTTTCCATAGACATTCTTCTCAGCAACAATTGAAAGAAATTAAATGTATAGGTATATTAGAACTGTCTGATTTATTTTCTGTAAAAACAATTGAAAGAAATTAAATGTATAGGTATATTAGAACTGTCTGATTTATTTTCTGTAAAAGATTATCTATCTATCATCTGTCTATCATCTATCTATCATCTATCTATCTATCTATCTATCTATCTATCTATCTATCTACCTATCTATCATCTATATATCTATCATCTTTTCTTTCCTGGACATTGGCAGTCTGTGTCACAGTAAAACAATTTAGATGGAACAGGTTTAAAAAAAAAGGGAATGCAGAGATAGTCTGTTACTTTCTCCACTTTATAGTTAGCAAGTCTTAGACATCATCTCTTCTCATTTATCTCTGAATGGATGAACATACCTTTGCCAGGGGCTCATGATTGAATAATAAGGCAAATCATAAAGCCCAATACACTTCTCTGGGCACTCAATCAAATCAATCACTATGAAGCAAAGTACACTTGGAAAAAAAATGATCATTAAGATTTTAAACAGCTTTTAAGTGCCTTAGACAGTAAAAAATTATATTTTTTGCAAATCTATGTGAAAGGTACTTTATTAATACAAACTGATTTATGTAGTATATTTGCAAACTCACACATATAATTTCTCAGCTTCACAATTAGAACAAAAGTATAAATTTCTTTTGGAGTATATACTATGTCTAGAATGTTTTTCTTTTTAATCTGCCCATAAACATTCAGGAAAGTTCAGGAAACTCACATATACAACACAAGTTTTCAGTTCCACTTCTGCCTCAAGTGCACAAAGACAAGGAGCAGTAATCTATCTAGTTTATTTCTCTGAAAATGGTGTTCTTAAAGTACATCTTGCAGATAGATTATCTATCCCTCACAGCAAAGCTTCACAATGGGAGTCTAATAATTGTTCCTTTTCTAATTTCACTAAATGAGTTATAATTATTTTATGTCTGTTTTATGGTTACTGAATAGTATTAACCTAAACTCTAATTATAATATAGCTTTCAGAGAAATGTATGGACACCAAATTGATGAACAGCCAGCTTATGTAGGAACGTCCCATAAAGCACATACACAGCTAATAGTTTTAGGAATAGCATGTTAAAATTCAGAGGCACAACTCATTGGGAATGAAACAGGATGTAAATTAATTGAGTTTATGTCTTCCAAGACGAGACAGACAGGAACATGCAATTGTGATTAATACAAATAAAACAAATTTAAAGTTAAGAACAGAATAGCTATTTTCCAATGTGTTTGAAACCAATGATAGATACTTTAGTTCTATGTCATACTAACAATTTGAGCACATAGTGCCTATGGAGTCACTTGGATTTATAGCAATCTTGGCAAAATAAATACTATGTTACCAAAGAAGATGGTATTATTGAGGGTAGTAATTTGGCTAGGAAGTTTTAATAGCCACTTTCTATTTTTAAATTCTTCATGTTGATATTTTTATATTTTAATAAAAGAAAATTGAACTATGGATTTATCATAAGGAAAAGGAAGAACAAATGTTTTCTTTCAATTAAAAAATCCTTTACTAAAATATAACTTGTTTTATGGGGATATATCTTAATGTTTATCAAACATTTTGATATGTTTTCATATATTATAAATTAAAGGATATTCATACAAAGTTTGAGTGGATTCCTTATGAAATAAAGTGCATTATTAATTTTAAAAGTTTTGTTTTATTAAAATAAATGCAATCCAAAGCAATTATCCCTTAGTCAGTGAAATCCTTAGTAATTGCCATAAAAAATATTGATTTATGTATATGAACACAATTACTTCAACATATACTTTGATTTATTTAAAATTTGAAAGTACAATGTTTGAAGTTTTACAGTCTATTTTAGAAGTTGAAAATAACATAGATTTTAATATGAAAATTTTCAAAATATCCAGTTCAAATCATTAAAAAAGCTGAACATGTTTGGTTACTTTATGGTGGCAAGAGGGGGTTTAAATTCAGTCTGAAAGAAGAAACTAGAAAGCTACCTCTGAAAGTAAAACTTTAATAAAAAAATTACAAGGCGCACACTAATTTATATTTATGTTGGTTAAACACATTAAAAGAACCAAAGAACTGCATTAACCATCTTGAATGTTCACAGCATATTGTTTGTAGATTCTTAATCTTAACCACTACTACTTGTGGTACATTGACTACTATTTCTAACAACAATGATAATATTAACAATAGCAGGTATTATTTAATAGGTGTTTACAATAAGTCAGACAAGATCATTATAATGATTATCTTATGAAGAACGTAGTGAGCTAAGATAACAAGGCATAGTCCCTTATCCTCAGTAGGGTTCCAGACTACTTCTAAAAGGCTGATTTAAACATTTAATTTTTGTATAATGTGGAAATAACATGAAAAAGGTTTCTAAAATGGGGACATGTGGTACAATCTGTGGAGTCCAGAAACTACTTTTTATGAGATATAATGTCTGAACTAAATTCTTAATGGTTAAAGAAGAGTTGTTTACAAGCAGAGAAAATCTTAGAACGAGAACTCAGAATCTCTATTCAATCAAAGGTGAATAGACAATAACACGTCTATATCTTTTTTGTTTGCTTTTTTTGTTTTAGTGATTGGAAAAAGAAAATGGGAGTAGCAGGTGAAGACTGAGAAAGTTAGGAAATGACCTGATTCTTTGTTATTTGCAACTCTATGCAGCCCTGAAAACAGGTCCTGTATTTCCAGACTACACTCATTTCCAGATTCTTTATTCTATCAACTAATTTAATTATTATAATGACTCTAATGCCTGGAATAATTGCTATAACATAAAGTTTGGATATGTCAGCTACTAACTCATGATTATCTAATAGTCTAGCAAGAAGTATTTGATGTTATTACTGATACACAAGTTGAATTTTGACTCATTTTACCTTCTCCCATTTCCTTAAGTTTGGCAAATTGATTTAAAGTCTGGAACCTGTGGGCCTCTTTCCTTCATTTTAATAAGAAAAAATAATGTTGTTAAGTAGCACTATAAACGTTTGATACTGGTTTTACGATATAAGTTATTTTTAGCATAACCTTTTGACCTTTTTCTAGTTCATAAGATTTCTCAAATTGAGCTTATTTGAATGGCTAATCAATTGCTTAGCTAACAAACTCCTATGTCTACTATTATATCTCCTGACAGTAAGCAACCTATTTATAAACTAGAGAAATAATTTGATAAAGAGTTCTATAACATCAGCATTTCATACGGCTTGCTTGGCCCCCCCCCCACCCCCAATTACAAAGTAAGCTGTGTTATTTTCTCTTCACTAGATTGGCTATAAAACAACATCTGGGGCTCTCTAGTTTATAATTTTTTTCTTCCTTTATACCAGTTGGGTATCCGTATACATTCAAAATGGGCTTCCATCTGCTAAAAGCTTTTTAACATGTTTATATTTGTTTATACCCTGAATTCCAACCTGTAATGCAGAGCTTTTGTTGTTGTTGATGTTGTTATTTTAACAAACCTGGATATACAGTATGAGAAACAACACTGTAGTTAAGCATTTGCTCAGCTGTAGTGCAAAAGACGTGCGCTTTTGTCAGCTGTGCCATGACTCCTAGAGAGAGGAGACTTCATCCATCTGGGTCCCCATTTCAGCTATAGCAATACACTGAGGCAAAATGACTCTTTGGTCCCATGTCCAAAAATTTAACAGGGCAAAAATATTGTATGACTATTTGTTGTTAAAAATTGCAGTTTTACTGAAGATTAAAAGGTAGAGATTACATGAACTCAATATGCTAATTAAGGAATATCATTTTCTCATTCGAATACATTCTCTATATTCCTTTCCATCGTCTAAGTGTGATCTTCATGTTTTAGTATTATTTTTTTAAAATATATTTTATTGATTGTTTTTTACAGAGAGGAAGGGAGAGGGATAGAGAGTTAGAAACATCGATGAGAAACATCGATCAGCTGCCTCCTGCACACCCCCTACTGGGGTTGTGCCTGCAACCAAGGTACATGCCCTTGACCGGGATCAAACCTGGGACCCTTGAGTCTGCAGGCCGACACTCTATTCACTGAGCCAAACTGGTTAAGGCTGTTTTAGTATTATTATGGGGCGGGGGGAATTAATAGCTTTCCATAGCCTAGAAATGTCAAGTATTAAACTAGAATCACTGCCTCAAACTCATGTTTACATAAGCTCTAGAATGATAAAGAAAAACCCTACCAGGATGCAGACATTTGCCCAATGAGTATTATATCCCGTTTCCACTCAGGACTAGTGCTAAATGAAGCTATCCATGCAGCCAGTGACTGGTCTCTCTCTGGAATTAATATCTTCCTCCAGCCACAGGAATGGAATGCTTTTCCACGTATTGGACAAAGTTTGCTAATCTACTCTGTAAGCATTTATTAAGTTTACTTTAAACCCCAGGTGGATTGAATGAGGCATAGCACTCAATCATCACCCCCAAAGAGACTGCAATTAGCTCAATAACTGTAGAGACGGAGATCTGAAACCACCTAGTATTTATTTAGGGGCTCAAGTTTTCAGTTTATTAAAAAACAAAGAAGCCTGGCTGGCATGGCTCAATGATTGAATGCCAACCTATGAACCAGGAGGTCACGGTTCATTTCCCAGCCAGGGAACATGCCCAGGTTGCAGCTTGATCCCCAATGTGGGACATGCAGTAGGCAGCCGATCAATGATTCTCTCTCATCATTGATGTTTCTCTCTCTCTCTCTCTCTCTCTCTCTCTCTCTCCCTTTCTCTCTGAAATAAAAAATATATATATATTTTAAAAAATGGTTAAAGGAAGACTTTGACTAGGAGAAATTTGACACCTCATGTACTGCTCATGGGAATATAAAATGGTATAAATTTCATGCAAAATACTTTGGCAGTTTCTTAAAATCTTAAAAAGTAGTTTTGCCTACAACTCAGCATTTTCAATCCTAGAAATCTACCCAGTAAAAATGAAAATATATATTCACACAAAATTTTACACTTAAATACTCATGGCAGTAGTATTTTAATAGCCAAAGGTGGAAACAATCCAAATGCTCATTAACTGATGAATGGCTAAACAAAATGTGTTGTATTAATTAGTGAAATATTACTTGGCAATCAAAAGGAATGGAACACTGATAAAATGCTAAAATATGGTTGAATCTTGAAAACATGCTAAATGAAAGAAGCAAGTTACAATGCACCTCATATTATGTATATACATATATGAAATGTCCATAATTGTCAAATCTATAATGACAGAAAATAGATTGGTAATTGTCTAAAAGTAGGGGAAAGGGAGTTTGGAAGAAATGGGAGTAACAGAGGGTGCAGGTTTTGTTTTTGAGACATGAAAATGTTCTAAAATTAGACTGTGATTATAGTTGCTCCATTGGTTCTGTGAATATACTAAAAGTCAAATTTAAGTGGGTAAATAATTTAGTAGGTGGACTGCATCTCAATAAAGCCATTAAAATACTTGGAGTGAGGGAATGTTTGCATAGCTATATAAATTTATTAAAAATCATTTATTGTGGTAAGTTGTAGTAGATGAAGAATCTAAATGGAAGACATTTTGTAGCCCTGGCTAGCTATCTCAGTTGGTTAGAACGTCACCCTGATACACCAAGGTTGTAGGTTTGATCTCTAGTCAGGGCACATACAAGAAGCAACCAAAGAATGCATATAAGTGGAACAACAAATCTCTCTCTCTCTCTCTCTCTCTCTCTCTCTCTCTCTCTCTCCCTCCCCTCTCTCCCCTCTCTCTCCTTTCCTCTCTCTCTAAAAGAAAAAAATTTTGGTGGTAATGGAATAGAAATAATATCCTGGCTTGCTATTAGGCTATGATCATTATCACCAACATTTATAGATGCTTTTAAATGATATTTTTAATTTTTCCTTTCTCTTCTAACCATATTAATATCATTTTTGTGACCATATAAGCCCATTCTCCCCATGTCCTGAATAAGACTGTTCACCAGACTTTATCAGTACTGCAGAGCTGTACAGTTGACTTCAGTTTTCACTTTAGCTTACGCCAAAACTTTGCATTTGCTTTAGGTATATTTTTCGTCTTAAATATTTGGTTAATAGTAGTATAGTGATAGTGTCAATAAGATCTCATATTTATTGATTGCTTACCATCTGACTGGTACTTCTTATGTTTATAGAACATAATATATTAGTCTTCTTAATACACACAACACAACAGAAAAGGCACTATTATCTTTATATGAGCAAAAGAAAGAAACTCTTAACTTGCAACATTGGATTAATTTGGAAGAATAAATCCCATTGTTTTCACTGTGATTAATGTGCTACCTATTTCCATCCCATCATGCATCCTCCCCAGTAAATAAACCCTAAATTATTAGTGTAGTTCAGTTGCTCATTGAGCCTTGATATTTCATTGTCACCAGAATCATGCATAAATGTTTTTGGTATATGCCTGTGTGTGTGTCTGTGTCATTGTGTGATTTGAAAGGTGGGGTCAACATGTTACATTACATTATTTTCTCTCCTTAATTGAAGGGTAAAGACCATAGATGAAGGCTCACCCACTTTTATGCCCTACCCTATTTTAGTTCAAAACTTTTTCACTATTTCCTCCTTATTTTTCACTGACTTTTCTTATCCCAATATTCATGTTTTAACTTTGAATTTCCCTTGGTGAAAACCTGAGGATTCCTGTGTATCTGTTCTGAAATCATCCTCTGCTCAGCAATTCCACCCTTCTAGTCCCGTCTATATATTTTCCCAATGTGACTGCTTGCCGTGTTTCACTAATAGCCTTGAACCCCACTCTGTCCATATGCTGGCTGCTAGCCATCAAAAACATAGCTGGGGGTGGGGGGTGGGGAGCGAGCTGCCATGTTAAATCGCCTCCTTCCCTCCCTCTGGGAAAGGACCTTAACCTCAAGCACTTTCAGTCAATCACAGTCCAAGAGAAAACCTTGAAAATGTTCTGCAACACTGATTGGTTCCATAAAATATGCTGGCTAGATGCAGAAGTTGAGTTTCTTTTAGCTTATTTCATAATAAAGGGCAATGCATGTGCTGTATTCATAGTAATTCAAATCTGACACAAATAATACAGCAAATAATTACAGTGACCTTTAACTCACCTCAAATTTAAACAAAGGTTAAGCTGCCCTTTACTAAAGTAAATATTTTCTGTAGTCAAATAAATGCAGACACCTTTGGAGAGGAGAATACATTGCCAAACTAAACGAATCTGAAAATGTTTACAACAGAATAATTTCAAAACATAAAGAATGCAGGACTCTCCAGCATAAACAACATCCAGACACGCCGGCATCTGCCATTATTAATTTACCTTATGATATTTCCAGTGGGCTTCCCCATATGTTTGCTGGGAACTGTTGCTTGAAATTTCTGTCCAGAAGGATAGATATCAAAGAGAAATATTAAAAGTAAGAGAATTTAGCTCTCCTCTTCATACCCCAATTCAATAAACAATTTATATTTTATTCCATAAAGCTGAACAAAGCCTTAAACATTTAAGTGCTTACTGAGCATACCCCAAGTCTTAAAAAATAAACCCAGAAGACAATGCAAACTGAGCAAAGAAAGCAGTTGATAAGTTTATGTAGTTCTTATACCAAGATTTAGCTGTTGGTCAGATAAGGACCAGGTGTGTTTTTGCAGGTTTTAATTTGTTTAGTCTATGTCTATTTCAAACAGCACTTAAAGAAAGAAAGAAAATTGAGGGAGTGGGGGGGGGCGGGTGGACTATGCTATGTATATCAAGTCTTTAATTTTAAAAGTTTATTTAAAAAAATAATTACTCTCTTTCTGGGGTCCAAATGCTAATGATATGTTTACTATGAAAAACAAGTCATCAGCTTGTTACTGCAATTGGTATCGCCTCCAAATTCTCCCTTCATTAAAATAAGGCCACCTGATTTAATTAGCAGTAGTCAGCATGCCTATAATATTTTTGGTCACAATTTAAGTTACATGTCTCAAATAGGGATTAAATTTACATTTAATAGGACGATAATTGTATGTTAAAAGGCAAACTAAGTTTATTTCTTTTGTTTCTCTCACAGCAGCTTTGCCAACTCTGTTATTAAGTAAAGACCCAAGATGTTCTTAGAGACCTAAATTAATGGGTTTATTTTTAACCAATTTTTTAAAAACTGCAAATTCCCAGGTCAGTAAAATCCTCCTACATGTCTCTCCTAACTCTGACTCAGCACTTTGTCTATTCATCACCCCCTTGTGGGAATTGTAGGAGCCACAGCTCTGGGGTATTTACTTGCTCACCAACAGGGTGCAAATCTAGGGTCTGAGGTTGATCTGTTAATAATCATGGGGTGTAGGTGTTTGCCATCAAAAGATTACAGCTCTTCCTATATTTTCTTTACACTGAAATACATGATATTGACCGTGATATAAATAAGTGATTTTTGTATTTAAAATGAGAATGAATGCTTAGTAAAAGTGAAATAACTATCAAAGGGTATTGGACTCTTATTGTTGATTGAATTACTTGCATTCTGCACTGTTGTGTGTGTTTTTTTTCCTGTTTTTGTTTGTTTAATCTAATACTTAATGAAAACTCCTCTTCCTCTTTACTTTAAGTCTCTTATAGTCTCCTGCAAGTCCTAATCCCTTGAATATCCCTCTTCTGATCCTTGCCTTGGAGGTAGGAGAATTACTCATTGTCCTCCTGATGTTTCTGATTACTTTCCTCATTTTTGGAAACTTTCTTCCTTTTGAAAACCTTTTTTTTTTCTTCTATTTTTTCCCCCAGAGGAAAGTTATATGGCTCTAATGCAGCGGTTCTCAACGTGTGGGTTGCGACCCCTTTGGGGGTCGGACGACCCTTTCACAGGGGTCGCCTAAGACCATCGGAAAACACATATATAATTACATATTGTTTTTGTGATTAATCACTATGCTTTAATTATGTTCAATTTGTAACAATGAAAATACATCCTGCATATCAGATATTTACATTACAATTCATAACAGTAGCAAAATTACAGTTAAGAAGTAGCAACGAAAATAATTTTATGGTTGGGGGTCACCACAACATGAGGAACTGTATTAAAGGGTCTCGGCATTAGGAAGGTTGAGAACCACTGCTCTAATGGATCTCTATAGACAATGTTTAAAAATCATAAATCAAAATCAATAAATGCAAAATTTTGTAATTTAAATATGTACTATTATTCACTAGGGCATAGTGTTTGTTCTATGTATGTTTTGGGTGTGAGGGAAGATGCTACTATTAAGTTTAGACCCCTCACCCTGGCAAAATTCAAAGAAGCATATTTCTCATAGACTCTGCCTTTTAAAGTCTAAAGACCTCTACCTGTGAAATCTTGTGCCTCATATTGAGAGCAGAGCTCATATCCAATGTTAGAGTGCAAAACTCCTGGGTTCATCAAAATGGAAGTCGAAGGATTGAACTTGTGCATTCAGGATCATTTATCTATTTTCTTTTCAACATTTATGGACTTCTTGAGACTGAATTTATTTGTCTAGCTAGTGTACTAGCTGCTATTCTATTCTGATTCTTTCTCCCCTACCTGGATTTCAATATGCACATACAGAGAATCTTATATATGTCAGTAATCACAAAATGTATCTCTAATACTCTTTTGCTAAATTTATTTTCCTTGTCCTAGGATGTGGAGTTAAAAATGCAATTGAGTGCTGTATTTAAAATATCTTTTCTTCCTAAGAACGTTTTCCTCCATAAGCAGAGTTTACTAGTATACTACAAAGTTAAGAGTGGGAAGACAACTATATTAAAGCAATAGAAAGAAAGCTTGGGATCATTACTGTTTTGGAAAATCATGGTTGTTTGGTATGTTATTAGGCTCTCTTAAAAATGGATGCAGCGTGCCCCGAAGAGGAGTAAGGGCCATTACACTGGGCGAGTGGAAGCACTTGCAAAGGAGAAACGGGATTTTCATGAAGTTGCGGGCTTTTAACAGGAGTAAAGAGTTTAGCCGTAAAAAAAGAGTGGCATGATTAGTGAAAGAAACAATGCCAGAGTGAAGATATAAGAAAAGGGAATCAGTGAATCTGATCAAATAGTTGGGAAATCTGATCAAAACGGTACCAATGAATTGACAGTTGTAACTGTCTGGGTTTCCAAGTTATTGGATAATACCAGAGTGAGTGCTATTCATTGTGCCATATAACTTGAAGCCCTATGGGATAGTGTATGGAGACCAGCATAGAAAATACCAATTTTCATGGAGCCATGTGTATGCTAGAAGGATGATGGCTAGTGAGAATGAAAAGAAGTCTTAAATGAGGGGCATCAGGGGTGAGTCATATGGAGGCAATGGGAGTAATAAATGGAAGGGACCAATCATTTCATGCGTTGATATGAGTATAATTGAGGATGAGATGCTACCAATGGTGCAAACACCTCTGAGAGAGATTGGAGAGAATTCTCTCTGGGCTAATGATAATGTATTTTTGTGTTTCTCCAGAAGGCCGCAACTCTTACCAGAGTCACTTGTAAACTTTTAATCAACATTCAAAATAATCTTGAGTGGACATCTATGCATACTCTTGGGAGCCTTTTCTCATACCTTCAAGAGAGAAATAATCATATTTTTTCTCTCTTACACAAAAAATGACTTAATATACTATCTTGTAATTATTTGAAAACCTCTTTGTTCCCTTTACTGATACTAGGGACCAGTGAATCTATCAGTGCCTCTTTTCAGGTAGCTGTGTGGGCAGGATGGAGGAGATAGTAGTCTTTGAGAAAGGCCCCTGAACATGGTATGTGAATATTGTGCTTGTAGCATTGGCTGTGATTTCACTGCCATTACTTACTGGCTAAGGGGACTAGACCACTTGTGTGAGGAGAAAAATTCTTCCATTGTGGAAATATATAAACACTCTTGCATATTTTACCCCACACATGATGTAAATGAATTTTATAAGATTTTTTTTCACTCTTTGCTTTGGCTGCTATGAAGCTCAATGCAACATTGTTACCTCATCTTAAATAATTTTATTGCACTTTATGTCCTCTTTTTTCCTTCACCTCAATTACGTTATCATATTATTGTATGATTTTTTTAATAACGATTTCAAATACATCTGGGAACAAGACAGGATATAAAGTAATTAATAAGTAAAATAAATCCAGGCATGTTAGCCCCACGTACTACCTGCCTGCCAATACCACATAATACAAACCACATTGCACTGTTTAGAATGAATGAAAGCAAAGGTCTCGAATTGGTGGCTAACAGGCAAAATCCTGCCCACTGACATGTTTTGTTTGGCCCACACAGTGTGTTTAAAATATGAATTACTTGCCAACCTTTAAAGAATCAGAAAAATTTACGCAAAACCCCAGTATTTCTTAAAGGGGCCCCTAGTCCATGACAACAATGGAATGTGAGTGGTAGCCACTCCTTCAGCCCATCAAAGTCCCTGCTACTCCATTTTGTTTCTGCAATATTTCACTTGGCCCTGTTGTATTCATTTATATGACCTGCTAGACACTATACAGATTTTGCTTGGGGCTCCTGCGTTAATGAGATGAGCAATTTACTTAAATAAGTCATCATTATTCACTAGCTTTCCACCCCCTATTAATAAAAGAGTGGCAGACTCTTTTGTTGTTCTTTTGCTTCTTTCTAACATAAAAACATTAACTAATATTTTGAAACTTAAACCATAAAAATAACCTATTTGTTTATGATATTTCTATCTACCTAGTGTAACTCCAATGATCAGGGAATCCCCTGTCGAGTATTCGGGACACCTTAACTGTTCAAACCACAGTCCCACATCTGGAACCAAGGTCTTAGTTTTGCAACAGCTGTCAGAAACCTCTGTCTGTTAGTCAGGCATTGCAATCCTTTGACCTCAGTGAGGGTCCCAGTGACTCTTACTCAACATAGTATTTTAATAAGCTTGATTATCTTTCCTCAGCCCAGATCACAGTGGAATTATTGTTAGACACAAGCACAATTATAAAAGGAAAAGTGACAAAACACACTCTGATGCTTGAAGGAGGTCCTCACTGTCCAAAAGAAAAGCTAAACAATTAGAATGACCACATGGTGAAATTTAGTGTTTTCATAGATGTTGGATTATGTTTACATCTTCTATATAAGAAGATTGGGGACCTACCAGATTGGGGCCAACTCTACTGGTGTGATGAAACTGGCTCCTCCAGGCTCACAACAGCAAATGGTGTATGTCTTTTTCCAACTCTCTACTCACTGGCATTATGTTTTGTTGTTGTTTTTCTGGGTGTTTCCCAAAAGCCAATTATTAAACATTTAACAACACATCACTTCCAACCAATAACTGCAAGGTTGTCTCTCTGTAGCATGTGCTGCTCTGTCCTTCTACACTGAAATACTCACCTTTCACTTCCATTGGAAAACTCCTAATTATCCATTAAAACCCTTTTTCATGTATCATTTACAGCTCTGCTGTTCTCCAATTTTAGGCAGAAATATTTGTAATTTACACGAACACCCTTCCCATCACATTTTATCTTTTTACATGTTTTCATTTTTATCTCTTAGTGATTTATATCCATGAAAGGAAGGACATAATATTTTCCTTCTCCTGGTGATATATCCTTAAGTGAATCTTTCCATCCAAGGGCATCGTGGTTAGAATAAAAGGGATTGCTCAGCCTAAATTAAGTTAATCTCTTGGCAAATAAGTAAAGTAGGAAATCCTCCATGCTTGGCACTGCACTATCAACTACTAAGGACATAAAATTAAAAGGCAAAGATGTAAGATGGGAACACGAGGGACTAAGTTCGCCAATCCAGCAGAAAACAAGACTTTTATTAAAGACTAGAGGGCCGGAGCACGAATTTGTGCATGGGTGGGGTCCCTTGGCCTGGTCAGCGATCAAGGCCTATTGGGAGGTTGGCCGGCTGGCCCCCAGGGCATATCAGGGGGGCCAGTCAGCAGGGGGTAGGGACCACAGGAGGTTGGCCGGCCCGGGTGGGAGGAGGGGCCGCAGGAGGTTGGCTGGCCCCCCCATCAGGGCTGATCGGGGGGGCCAGCCAGAGGGAGGGGCCACAGGAGGTGGGCTTTGGGAGCACACTAACCACCAGGGGACAGCTCCTGCATTGAGCATCTGCCCCCTGGCGGTCAGTGTTCATTATAGCGACTGTTTGACCACTCGTTCTGGTTGTTCAGTTGTAACGGTTGCTTAGGCCTTTATATATATAGTTAGGATACATTTTCCCCCAACTCTGTAGGACAGCCTGGCATGGTATGGGCATATACATGAAAATGCCTGATAGTTGGCAGTTATTTTGTGGGGAAAATGATTTTATGAGTTGTTTTTCTGCAACACTGAATGCTTATACAGGTTCCTTTATCCTTTCATAGCAATTTCTCAAAATATAGCCACTTAAACTTTCTGTGAACTTCACACAAATTGTTTATGACAGGTCACAGTTATTTAATAGAGACTAATAGTCCCCATGTCCCATAGTCCATATCTTTAAATTCTCCCATGTAAGTAACTGTAGACTAAATTTGTACTCAAGTCATTTTCATTCCCAGAAGTTGAATATGATTCTGGCAAAAACATAGCTCTTATACTATTTGGTGCTTTTATTATTAAATAATTATGCTCAAAGAGTTCCATTGCTTATTATAAGCTCAGGATGTGAGGAGAATTCCAAATTAAAGACTGCGTCAGTTTGTGGACATTTCTTTGTCATTGCCAAGTTGTTTCTTCTTTGAATGTTCTTTGATTCTCCCCCCAAAGAAAGAAGGTCCATTCAGTTGCATCAAAGTGTGGATGTTGTCCATAGCGATTTGGATGGGAATCAGTAGCAGGGGGCTTGCCCCAACCTCTGTGGTTCAAGGGAGGATGTCACTCTTCAGAGACAGTGTGAGCACTAGGGGAGCAGGGGAAGTCTCTGAATAACCTCGCAGCAGGAGATGAGCAGTCAGTACTGTAATAATGGTTTACATTGGCAGGACTCCACTTCTGGGGTGGTCCGTGGTGACATTGTCAAGAATCTCTTTCATTAGTGCGGTGAATACTACAGGGACACATTAGTTGAAAGGTGAAAAGTTGGAAACACTGCTGTTTTTCCAGGCTGGGGATAAGGAGAGCCCATTTAGGAGCTTATAAGAAGCTGTTTTTGAAAGAAAATACAAAACGCCAACACAATTTTTTATGAACTCTCAAATGCAGTGTGGTACAGAGTCTCTTGATCAACAAACTGTTCTCTCTCTCTCTCTCTCTCTCTCTCTCTCTCTCTCTCTGTCTCTCTCTCTGTCTCTCTCTCTCGTCGGAAATGTGGCTTCCTTTTGGTAGTGTGGTTTTTTGCAAGGAAACCTCAGTTTGCTGAGGGTGAGAGGTTAATGGTTTAGGCCACAGGTAGCAGCAGTTATCCAAACTGGAGAGCAAATAGTATAAAATAACTGACGTGCATTTTATCAAGTTTATTGATTAAGGTTTGGTGTTTCTCTATTTATGGAACTAAATATTTGTTCCATGTAATGTTACAAGCCAGTGGAAACCTGACTGAACCTCCCATGCACTCATGTGTCTGCCTTTTGAATCCTTTAAATAGTAACATTACAACATTAGTGATCTAAACCCAATACCTGCTTTGTTGCATGGGTGCATTTTATTGTTTTATATATTTAAGGGAAATATAGGAACAATTGATCAGCTGAATAGGCATGATCTAGAACAATTTAAAATTAATAGAACACTTCAATTTTAGGAGGAATTTATATTCAGTGTGATGTCAGTCCTAGCAAGTCTTGAAAAAGAAAGATCTAAAATTGTCTGACTGATTTGTATATCCATAAGCAAATCTTTTCACATTTGATTGACATTTTTATAGTGCAAAACTTAATGGTCAAAATCTTCACAAGTAACATATAATAATATCAGTGTCATGTTAGTGTTATATTCTAAATATTAATGGATATGTGCTTTATTACTTGAAGGTCTTTTTTGCATTTCATTTGAAGTTAGATTTTCATTCATAAATCCATTTGGCTTGTTTATGTGGATAATTTCATCCTAATTAAAATTTATTTTGTTTTTGTAATTATAAAATAATATATGGTTATGTTAGATCATTTAAAAAATAACAAAAAATAGAGACACACACAAAGAAATCCTTTATTACATTTTATTGTCTGTCTTTCACAGCTATCTATATGTTTTAATTTTTCTATACATAATATGTTTTTATTTTATGGATACAAAATATATATTTATTGTAAACAGTTCAAACATTATAAAAAATTATGCTGAAAAATAAACATTTTTTTTATTTCCAGAACTACTCAATATTAATAGATTTTATAATTTTTCAGATTTTCCCCATGGATTAAAAGTATGTAACAAGATAATAAATTATAGTTAAGTATTTTTCATGTGAATTTCTTTTATATATGCTCTTTGAAAACTTTTTCACTCAAAAATTAACACATTAATAAAGACTTTCAGTTGAGTATATTCTATGTGTTTTTTAACATTTGGGTTTATGATTATTTATAAGCTTGTATGCATTTTTTAACTTATAACTACAATAATTTATCATTATTATGTAGTGTTTTCTTTTTATTTCATAATAACCATTGCATTACTAGAAATAAGCATTTTTATAATTTTTATGTCAGTTTGAATATCTAGCTTTTTCTTTTTCTTCATATATTTTATTAAAGGAAATGTTGGATTAAAGGACATGAACATTTTTAGGCTCCTGTTTTACAGTAAGTAATTACTCAATACAATATTTATACCTAAGTATGTAAGAGTTCTTGTTTTCCTTAAGTCTCAATTTACATGGTCTCATTACAAGATTTCCTTTTATAATTTACATTAAATGTTAGGAAAAAAACAGTCTTCTTGATAAACGTTTCAACCCAATTCTCACCAAGATCTATTGTTATTTCCAACAAATTATTGAGTGATTTACTATGGAGCAAAAACATGGCAGCTAGAAAGCTAATGATGAGAAATTATTCCCAGATTAGTCCTTCAGTTTTTGAGAGCATAATGGTAAGAATTTAAATTATAACAATTATATGGAGAAATTCAGAGTGTTAGCTTAAATAATTACTACACAGTAAATAAGCATAGATGCCAGTATTACAACTATCAATGTGTTAAAATGTAACTTGAAATTTCATGACTCTTGGGTGGTGATGCTTTGAAAGGAAAACCTATGAAGGATACTATAAAATGAATTCCCATAATGATCTGGAAGTGGGGTTAGATAATATCTCTGATTTAGTTATAAAGGCCTCCATAATTATTTTTTTTTGGTTTGTTTGTTTTTTCTTAAGTGTAGGATTGAGGAAGAGGGACCTGTATCCTCATTCTCATGTTAAAATTATCTGAATTTTGTTGGTGATGGAGTGCTTTTTGCATTGATTTTTAAAATATAGGAATCTCAAAGGTAAAGTGCAATTGAATGTGAATCCAATGCCAAAATCATGAATAAAAGTTCCTGGGAATTCTGGAAAAATAAAGTGAGCTCTCACTTTTATTGAGTATCCCTTTGCATTTCTTCTGGATGTAGTTTTATAATAGACTTACCCCAGATTTGTTCACATTTATAGATAACTAGAGGCCTGGTGTATGAAATTCATACACTGGGGTTGGGGGTCCCTCAGCCCAGCCTGCACCCTCTCACAGTCCGGGAGCCCTCAGGGGATGTCCGTGGGGAGCAGGCCTAAGCTGAGGTCTGGTCTCCCTCTGCGGGAGGTGACCAGGCTGATCAGGGGAAGGCGCCACCTCCATCACCCCGCTGCTGCTGCCACTGCCGGCGGCCACAGCTGCCAAGGTGTTTTCATCAACACGGACTCGAGTCTCTTCACCACAAAAAAATGACAACTTTCTTTAGGCATTTTCAAGATGTGTCTTTCATAGGATATGACATTTTTTTCTTTCTTTTTTTTTTTTATCCTCACCTGAGGATATGTTCCACTGATTTTTAGAGAGTTGGGAAGAGAGAGGGAAAGACAGAGAGAAACATCAATGTGAGAGGGACACTTTGATAGGTTGCCTCCTGCATGAGCCCTAACCTGGGTCCCAGCCAGGGAGGAGCCTGCAACCTAGGTACATGCCCTTGACCAGAATGGAACCTGAACCATGTGGTCCGCAGGCTAAGGCTCTATCCACTGAGCCAAACCAGCTAGGGCAGAAGCCAGGCTCACAGCTGGTGAGTGCAGCGGTGGTGACAGGAGCCTCTCCTGCCTCCGCTGCAGGCGGGCAGTAAGGAGTGAGGGGTCCTGAACTGTGAGAGCCCTGGACTGCAAGAGGGATGTCTGACTGCCTCTGAGGATCGGGCCTAAGTCAGCAAGCAGACATCTTCCCATGGGAACCCTTAGAGCAGTGGTTCTCAACCTTCCTAGTGCTGCGACCCTTTAATACAGTTCCTCATGTTGTGGTGACCCCCAACCATAAAATTATTTTTGTTGCTACTTCATAACTGTACTTTTGCTACTGTTATGAATCGTAATGTAGATATCTGATATGCAGGATGTATTTTCATTGTTACAAATTGAACATAATTAAAGCATAGTGATTAATCACAAAAACAATATGTAATTATATATGTGTTTTCCGATGGTCTTGGGCGACTCCTGTGAAAGGGTCGTTCGACCCCCAAAGGGAGAAAGAAAGCAAATATACACACCTGAAGATAGAAGGTGTGGACACACTCTTTGTCTTAAGGATTTTTATCTGTTTTCTAAAGGGAAGGTCTTGGGGGAGGGTCTCAGTAGAATATTTATCAGCTTTCCACGTGTGTCCTTTGATATGCTGATGCACCAAAATGAGCTTATAGGATCAAGATCGTGATCTCTACTGATCAGTTGGCACTAGGGTAGGGGGTCATTGGTCATTGCATCTGGTCCTGATGCCAGCATTGTGTCCCTTCATCCAGTTTTGCTGCTTTCTGGGACTGGGGCTGAAACACAACTGAGGCCTAGATGTTACCTCTTGTTTGACCAAACCTCTGTCTCTGTAGCCAACAGACCTAAGGCATTGTTCCTATGATTATTTGGTGCTGATCAGAAACTCATTGTCCTGAGGACTGAATGCTTAAGGGAATGGTAATACAAGGGAGAAGCAATCAGGATGCTAGCTAGATAAGGCCAGTTTGAATCAGCTGTCTGTTTCAATTCCCCATTCCACTTGCCAAGAAATTTCCCTTGCTTCTTACTGTCCTGCCTCAATACATGATACAAAGATAAATAAAATACAATGAATATATATATATATATATATATATATATATATTAATTTGGGTTTTCAGCTATCAAAAGGAAGTGCTTGATATTTGTTAATGCAAATTACCATGCAATTAAGACTTTCTGAATACAAAAAAAACCCTAAATTTATAAGGAAGAAAAAAAGAATTGAGTTGTTCTCTCTAGTTTGTAGATAACATTCCATCATGGTCTCTGAGCCCTGACCAAGGTAAACTGAAATAAGGATTAACTGACATTAGAAAGGCTAATGTGCAGAAAGCACAAGGAGTCCCTGAGTATAGCCCAGATAACAAAAATATTATGCACATTGTTTACATTAGAGTTAGTCAGTTTATTAGTTTGAGTGCTTCATTATGTATAAAAGATGCCAATGATAGTCTCCTAGTCAAAATAAACAGGCATAAAGTGTTCTGCATATACAATTTGTGGGGAATAGTTACTTTGCTATTTATTTAATAATGGACCATAAATGGAGTCAAAGTGCAAAGGGAAAAACTAAAAAAGCAGCCCACTAAGGGCTTTTTGAAAGATTGATAAATAATGTGGAATCTCAATTAGGCTGTAGAAGGAATGCAGATATTAAAAATTTGGTCAAGAATCTAATTAGCTGAAGGTAATTAAACAGTCTCACACGGGGTCATTAATCTTTTCCACAGACCTTTGATGTTTTGCACACTGTCTCCTAGTCATTAATAAAATTCATAACACTCCACTTTGTGCTGTTTTATCATCATGTTTTTTCTGTGTAAGAGCATAGAGCAAGTGTCATTGTATCACAAGGGCCTTCCTTTAGTTAATTTCTTTTCCTCCCCCCATGCTTGTTAGGATTAACTATTTAATGATCCAAACGAAAAGCAAAAGGCACAATTAAGCTTGTCCCTAAATTTAGTAAGTAATACAATTTCACAACTTTGTCATCGTTACTTGAAAAAAAAAATGAGATCCCTTTCGTTGCTTTGCAAATATTTCTTAGAAATGGTAAATTACATAGGAACTAACTGTAGTTATATGAAGATTTACAGTCACATATTAAAATTGTTACTTGTCAAAAAAAAGCAGAATAATTATTTAAGAAAAATACACTACATGGAAATTGTGGAACATAAACTTTAGAGTGAGCAACAAAGGAGTATAATATCATTTCAATAGTGCTTTATTCTGATAAGTTTCAAAGTAATGTTATATTCAGAATTGGCTGCGTTGTAAAAGACAAGGAAAACACAAAGATTGCATTTAGAAAATGTGATTCTTGTGATTGGGAGAAAATATTTTATTCATTTTTATAAATGCAATGTTTGTGTATGTATTATTTTATTTCAGTCTTTTAACCAAATGCATTTCTGAAAAAAATAAAACCTGTTGTTTCACAGAATTGATTGTATTGTTACTCCGAAAGCCATTCTACCTGTCCCCTGGTAGACTAGATTGAGTTAGCAGAGAATGCTAAAAGAAATGGAGTAGTTCTGAACATTTGACTGCAGGGATAATGCTCTCACAATGGCAGTATCAGAGAATATATAGGAAATGACTTATTCATCTCAAAACACCTGAAGACTTCACAAGCAGTCATTAAGAAAATCCATGAAAATGATATCTGCAGAATATTAAACAGAAAATGCTATTTTTGTTAATTGTCAAACCAAAACAAACAAAACTCTAAAATCATATGCCTATAAGAATAAATCTTCTTGAAAAAATCCCTTGCTTTCTGAATTGTAGGAATTCTGTTAGATATCTGTTAACTTCTAATATTGTATTTTGTGTAGGTGAAACCACAGAATATTTTATTTTTCAGAAATAAAAGCTTGCCTTCCAAATAAGTATTAACTTTTAAAAAAGTTATTTTGTAATCTGAAATACAAAATATTTCCATTAAATTAAATTATATTTATTGAAAATATTATATAGTAAACTGTCAGATTTAATGTCTATAATTTGTTTAAACATCAAGAAAAAATAATAGTTAGAAAATAAAAATATGTAATTAACATCATAAAAGAAAGCTCATATTAAAGAAAAATGCTTTGACTACTCACTAACAGTGCAATACGTAAGATTGAATTACAATCTATTAGTCATAATATGAAGAGAGAAAACATATCAACGTCACATACAAAAAGGAGTTGCTTAGAAATTCCATGTGGGATCCCCAATCAAAAATAGAAACACCCACTCACACTGATTAAAATTTAATAGTGATTTGACTAATCAGGATGTTTATTCTAAGCAATTACATAGTAAGGCTAATTGTTAAATTTGTATAGCTCTGTTATTTTCAATCCTCCAGTGACATAAATTTAAAACAGGTTGAAGTTAATGATTAAGGAAATATAAATAAAATAGTTAACTGTTTTAAAATATTAAAGGCTTAATGCCACGCTAGAGTAACTAAGGTTTAGATGACACTGTAAGAATCAGACTTCCTGTGATAGATTCTGCAATTTTTGTTTGTGGAGCAATTAATTGTCTTAGGTGATGTTTTTAAGTGGATTTCTATTTCTATTTCTATTTATTTATTTATTTTTACAGCAACTTTATTTGTAATTGCTTAAAGAACTGGAATCAGCAGATGACTGGTTAAAGAAATCTATTTTTAAATATATAAAGTAACTAAACCACACAAAAAGTATAAATGGAATTTATAGATGCTAAATTTACATAAAATTTTAAATGGAGGAGTTTATATTTTACACTATGTATCTTTTTGACTATATGTTTGTGTGAGTTTTAGGCCTGTCATTTTTATTGGGTATATTTCATTCAAGAGATATCATCTATCTTAGAGAGAAAAAATGAACAATGGACCACATATTAATATAATTTATCATTATGTGGCATATGAAAACACACATCTTAAAAAGCAGTTTTAAAACAGTAATTTAACTGTAAATAAAAACTATGTATTGAATAATAAATACTACCAAAGTTCCATTTTCATGAGAAAATAGTTTAAGTTCATAAATATTGAAACATTTAGAAGTTTGTTGTTTTAGTATTTAGGTGATTTTTATGTGTTTTTTGTGTTAGCTAACTGGATATTAATATGGGCTTT
The DNA here is from genome assembly GCF_000147115.1 of Myotis lucifugus. Lineage (NCBI taxonomy): Eukaryota > Metazoa > Chordata > Mammalia > Chiroptera > Vespertilionidae > Myotis > Myotis lucifugus. The sequence continues at coordinate 2,632,683 of NW_005871080.1, forward strand.
GAATAGTTTGCTCAAAAATCTAGACACATATATGATTTAACAGAAACATTTTTTCTTTGTTAAATTTATTTTTATTGGTCCTAGAATTTTAATCTATTTCTTTAAATGAGGAGGACAAGGGACAAAATAAGAGTTCAATAGTATGAGTGTTTGAGGTTCAGTACCACCTCCCAATTTCCTGGTTAACTGTAAGGTCATTCCCCAAACAGCAGGGCATAGGGGAAATATACAATTCTGGAATCATTATATCATTTCCTGTGCTGCTTCCTGTCAACTGTTCCTGCCAGAAATGGCTAATAATGACCGATTTTCACCACGCAGTACGAAGCTGAAGTCAGAATTATGCTGTGGGGTTAGATCTCTCTCCTAAATGTAGTTATAAAATCTGGACTAAAGAGGGCAGGAGATACTCTGTAAAAAGCCTACAGAGGATCAAGGAAAACTCTATGAAAAAATCAAGCATAAATCTGAGAATATGATAAAGTGATTTATTCTCAATAAAATCTGTATAAATGCTTTCATTTCTTTGATGTCTTGATTAACTGGAGTTTTGGTGGCATTTGTAGGTGTGAGCTTTCTTTACAGAGTGCTCAGCTTCCTTCCCTGCATTTGTGTTGGATATGAATCTTTTTTAAACATTCCTTTAGATCGTAGTTTCCTTCTGGAAATGTCAGGAGCAAGGAAATTAATAGTAGCCTATAACTAGGAAACATGTCATTCACTTAGTATAAAATATGAGGTATTTTCTAATCTTTCCTCCATCCCCAAACTTATTTTTTTTAACCCATGACACACATATGTCACAAATGGATCTCCAAATTAATGTGAATTTCCATGGCTATACTGGCTGGGTAGAATTTGAATCTATTCAATGCAAGTCTATTGATAGTCCTTTTCTATATTTTTTATTTTATTTTATAAATGTATCTGGCAAAATCGAGATTCTTTTTTTTAATATATTTTATTGATTTTTTTTACAGAGGTAGGGAGAGGGATAGAGAGTTAGAAACATCGATGAGAGAGAAACACTGATCAGCTGCCTCCTGCACACTCCCTACTGAGGATGTGCCCGCAACCAAGATACATGCCCTTGACTGGAATCGAACCTGGGACCTTTCAGTCCACAGGCTGATGCTCTATCCATTGAGCCAAACCGGTTAGGGCAAAAATCGAGATTCTTAAATTAATCTCTGTGTTGAGAAGTCAGTCAATGATAATGATCATCACATATGGGTAGGTATTCAAGAGAAATTGCTGAATAAGAGACAAGGCACACTAACTTCTCTATTTTTTATTTTAAAGGAGCACACATTTTTTATTCTGTTAGATATCTAGTTAATCTGATGTCTCCCAACACATTTGTAGATATTTACATAATTAAGACAATAGAAGGAAGGGTTCTCACACTGTATTTTTCATATGCTATTATCCAGTTTATTAGTCTTTCCATAATATCAAATTTTAACATTTAAAAACTATATCCTTAGAAAAATGTTTAACAATAATGGAGATACTTCAGTTATTCTGACAATACATGTTTATCTAATTGATTTACTTTAACATAAACTTTAACTTCTAACTATGAAATAATTATTATAATTCTCGTGGTGAATATGAATGCCATTTTATTGATAAAGTGAACTGAAAACTTGAACAGTTAAAAAATAAAATCAGCCCTAACCGGTTTGGCTCAGGTTCGATTCCAGTCAAGGGCATGTATCTTAATTGCAAGCACAACCCCAGTAGAGGGTGTGCAGGAGGCAGCTGATCGATGTTTCTCTCTCACCGATGTTTCTGACTCCCTATCCCTCTCCCTTCCTCTCTGTAAAAAAATCAATAAAATATATATTTAAAAAAATAAGATCAAAGAGCTTAACCTTATTAACAGGATGAAATATTCAGGTACCTGAAGATAGTCACGTATCAAAAAAAAAAACTTAACACTGAGTTAAATGTCTGAAAAACTCAAATGGTTTCCATCTGGGACAAGTTTTGTAACTCTCCAACTCTCAGCACATCAGAAATAAATATTGGCCCTGTATACTTGGATCCTCCTAAGCAATGGAAACTTCTATCCGGCAGAGACTGAGGTAAATAGAGGCTGAACTTCTCAGGAATTTAGATCAATGCAAGACCTGTTACACGCACCCCCCGCCCCCCCCCCCAAATAACAAGAACATAGGCTCTAGGGCACACTTGCCCATACCTATAAATAACCCTTTTGCTTATATTAGGTCAGTGAATCAGAGACACCCCCCTAATGTCTGTAACCTGTTTTATGTTTCTGCCTCACAAAGACTAGGTTTCTAGTTATTTGGAGTATTGGAGAAAAAGAAACCATCGCTAGTACAGTGGAAAATAGCTTGCACATAACCCTGATCATTGTCAGTGAAATCATGAGTATGAGTAAATACTACTTCGCGTTTATAGATTTCAAATTTCTAACAACAAAACAAGTATTTAATGCAAGGTTTTTCATAGTTCCTGTGGTCTGTATATTATATTATGTGACCTTTCATAATGAGATATTCTGGAAATTCTACATAATTAAAACATTCATAGCATCTATTGATCATAAAGTCTTCAAAATCTGTGACTCTTAGATTTCTGGATGTAGTGGGTTATTTTTTTGGCTTGCTGATGTCCAGGTTCTTCCTAAAACTGAAGCCCTCCTTGATGTGAACTTAGAACGTTTGGCATCAAATATGACTGTTTTCCTTATACCTAAATGAAGTCTGTTGAGTTCATTGCAATGATTGTTTTAAGGCCACACGAGGTACTTCATTATATTCAGTGCCCTCTGGAAATTTAAATAAGTTTTTCACTTGCTAAAAGCGCATTATTCCATGTGTTGAAGTTAAATTTACTTCAGGTGTGCAGATATTGAGGGTCCACTCAGAAGATCTGAAGATGGTAAAACAAGCTGTCAGAGCCAGCAGACATTTCCGTACTTGGTTTCTACTTAAAATTCATGAATATAATTCCAGAAACTACTGTTGTATAAGACAAGGGGACAAGAGAGGCAGGGATGCTATAGAAACCTTTTTTATTTTAAAATATATTTTTATTGACTTCAGAGAGGAAGGGAGAGGGAGAGAGAGAGAGAGAAACATAAATGATGAGAGAGAATCATTGATTGGTTGCCTCCTGCATGCCCCACACTGGAGATCAAGTCCGCAACCCAGGCATCTGCCCTGACAGGGAATTGAACCATGACCTCCTGGTTCATAGATCCACGCTCAACCACTGAGCCATGCTGGTCGGGCAAAACCTCTTTTTTTTTTAAATTAGAAATTCAGAGGATAGTCTCAGGATTGCTTCCTTGATTGTCCCAGGTTTATAATGGACAGGAACAATATTGGAAATTGTCCATGGGAATTAGCTAATAATGATGCTTAAAAAATTCTATTCATTATGCTCTTGAATAAAAAAACTAATCTAAATTTTAAAGAAAAAGTTACATTTAATTTGCAGATACAGTAAAAATGTATGACTCCTGTCAAGTTGATTTTTGAATAGATTTGACTATAAGTCAGGAATAATGATTTTTAAAAATATATACAGATTTTACAATGTTAAGTCAGGGTTAACCTTCAATATTTAATGTGAGTACAATCATTGGTTACAAACAATTGTTATAACTTTACTAGAGGCCCAATGCATGAAATTCATGCAAGAGTAGGCCTTCCTTCCCCTGGCTGCAGGCACCAGCTTCCCTCTGGCACCCAGGACCTGGGCTTCCCTCTGGCACCCAGGACCCGGGCTTCCCTCTGGCCACTGGCAGGCACCCAGGACCCGGGCTTCCCTTGCAGCCCCAGCTTCATCTGATCTAATTAGCATATTACACTTATTATTATAGATTTGTAAATCTGTTCAGATCTCATTTATCACTTTTGCTCTTGCTACATTATATAATTCAATTTTGTCCCTTTACTAAGCATTATAAGGTGGAGAAATACAGATTTTAACCTTGGTGAGTCTCAATCTCTTTACCTGGGAAAAGAAATCAATATAAATGCCTGTTATCACAGCTCACTTACTGTAGTTTCTGGAGTTAATTTTATCTCAGCTCCTTAAATAGGCACTGATGTATTTGACAAATAGTAAGGCAATTGGGAAAAAGGCATAACTATGCTTTTTTAAGACTATAAAAGATCTGGATATATGAAATCTGAATTATTACTCAAAATCAGTGACAATTATTTAGAGCCATTCCTTACATATAAGTAATTTCCTTTGACTTAGTTTGTTCACAAGTTGGAGTCAGTTAACTTCAACACAAGGTTGATTTCGGACTGTCCTTCGCTCCTTCTTAAGGTAGTCAAGAGCCACCATTAAAATAATAAGAGGAGGAGCCAGTATCAACCCAGGAGAACAATCAATGAAATTATTTCTAATTAAGGAACAGGGAGCTGTACCTAATTTTAGAATTTAAAATGTACTTGATTAATTTACATTTTCCAAAATGCATGTGTATTTTTCTATGTAGAGAATACTAAGAAAGTATAGTGTTTCATTTTTAACCTGTTCTCTTTGAAACCAAAGAAATGGTCACTTCACCCACCAATAGAATGAATGGATATGATTACTTTTTTTTATATATATATTTTATTGATTTTCTACAGAGAGGAAGGGAAAGGGATAGAGAGTTAGAAACATCGATGAGAGAGAAACATCGATCAGTTGCCTCCTGCACACCCCAAACTGGGGATGTGCCTGCAACCAAGGTACATGCCCTTGACCGGAATCGAACCTGGGACCCTTCAGTCTGCAGGCCGACGCTCTATCCACTGAGCCAAACCCGTTAGGGCAATATGATTACTTTTAAAATGTTATTTGGAGGAGGTGATTGTTTATGTTAACAAGAGAGGGCATTTGAGTAAAAATAATCCTATCTAATAATAGACAAACATGGTAATTGACCACACCTTCGCTACGCCTCCCATTGGCTAATCAGCGCAATATGCAAATTAACCGCCAACAAAGATGGCAGCTAATTTGCATACTGCAGGCAGGGCAGGACAGCGCCATCTCGCCTGCCCCGCTGCCATCTGGGCCTGCTATTTGCAACCTGGGGTGTTGGGGTGGGACAGCGCCATCCCGCCTGCCCTGCCGCCATCCGGGCCTGCTATCTGCGACCCGAGGCGGCGGGCGTCCGTGTGCGACCCGACCCGGGGTGGCCGGGCAGTGCAGCAGTGATCGGCCAGCCCCCCCGGCCTCCATCCGGGCATCCCGCATGCGACCCAACACCCGGATCGGCCCTGCCATGTGCGCAACCTGGGGAGGCGGGGCAGGCACCAAGGGATCGGGCCTGCCATCTGCCACCTGGGGAGCGGGCCTAAGCCAGCAGGTGGTTATCTCCCGAGGGGTCCCAGACTGTGAGAGGGCACAAGTGGGGCTGAGGGACACCCTCCCACCCTTTCTCCCCCGCCAGTGCACAAATTTTTGTGCACCGGGCCTCTAGTCCTATATAATAAAAGCCTAGGTGGTGTCACACCCTCACGCGATGCCCTCATGCAATGCCCTCACAAGATGGCCACACGCACAACGGAGGCGTGGCCTGGCGGCCGCTCTGCACAATGAGGCCTGGGGGTCCTGCGGCTCTGCACAGCGCAGAGGAAGCAGTCCTGGCATCTCTGCTGCCTCGTGTGGAGGAGGCAGGTCCCAGCGGAAGAGGCAGGTTGCGGCAGGGGAGGGCAGTTGGGGGCAATCAGGGCAGCAGGGGAGGGCAGTATTCTTACAAATCCAAATCATTGTGTTTTCAGAATTTACATATTGTGTTTGCCTTGCTTTCATGTTTGGAATTTGTCCACTAGTAGCTATTTGACTAATCTCAATTCCATTCTATCTAAGACTTTTAAAGGTGATGCTGAAACAGTTTCATGAGGCACATTGAGAGAATTGTTTTCATTTTCTTAAAGTAAAAAAAAAAAATAAGTCAAGACACACTGGCGATTTCACAAAACGATAGGACTGGTTATAACATGAGATCATACTTTCTCCTAAATGCAAACAATATATGTGATGACTGACTTGGATACCATTTTTAAAAGAAGAGATAACATTTGATTGAACCTTGGATCCGATTTCAAGCCAATCTAATCCCATTGCAGAAAAACCTGATTCTTGAGGGAATAATTTAGTTTAATTATCTACCTCTTATGCCAGGAAAAAATTATTATGAAAAATTTGAACCTGTTTCTAAAGTTCACCATGAGACTACAGTTGTAACAGGAAGAGAACATTAGTGACTTGAAATTCAACTTAATTTTCACTTTGGTGGGAATATGTACATTCATTACCCTTTCAACAAAATAACAGAGTTGCTGGCTTTTTGACCCTGTTCATAGATAGAAAGAAAAAAATGAATCTGAATGAGAGCCCCAACATGTGAATGTGTTTCTTCTTTCTATTTTGGATTAATGGTCCTCAGGCATCTAAAGCATAAGGTATCTCGAACTCTTATTTTTATAGTATGGAGGTCAGTAAAGCTTTCCACACTCTCCTGTCCTTAATAGATTTCTTTTCCATGTGTATTTAAATATGGAAATATACTCATTTATTTCTTTTTTATATAAAGCATTTGTTTGCACCTGCTACAAAACTGTTTAAATGTGATGATTTAAAGAAACTTCTCATTAGCTAAATAGCAGCATTTTAAAATCAGATGAATACCCATAATCTACATTAACATCCCTCTAGCATAAAATGAAATTTGAAGACTAAGGTTGACCAGGGGCCCGAAAATATTCTTCAGATTTCCTAAAGAAAGATCTGTCCTTCTGTAGTAAACCTGGCTACATTTTTCTGTCAAAGTTTTGCTTCTTTTTAGTGCTGAATTTATACTCCCTCAAAGCGTGCCTCATTCTGACTTCCCTGTCAAAGTCCTTTTGTTCTAGCATATATGCCAGATGTGATCTCATTGTTTTTAATTTTGTTTTGTATATGTGCATACATATGTGTATGTGATTTTATGTTTTATTTGCCCTCCTACTACCTATAAAATATGGCATTGTCTTGGGCATTCTGGCTGAGATGTGCAGAGAAATAAGGTACTTCAAAACTATGTGGATCAGTAGCTTTTTTTTAAAAAATGTTTTTAGGAGTGTGATCACATTACTTGTTGTAAGCAAAATAAAGTAATTCTAAACGAGGTATTTCCATAGTTGTTCCACATATCCATTCATGTGTTAGTTGATTCTGATGTATACCCTGACCAGGGATTGAACCTGAAAACCTGGCATATTGGGATGATCCTCTAATCAACTGAGTTATCTGGCAAGGGCTGAATATAGCTTTATAGATTGCTCTAGTTTTTGTATTCCAAATAATTCTTTCAAGTCATCATAACTTCCCCCTTTATTTAGTGAAGATTATGACTCCCAGTTAATTGAACTCAATTTAAGACAATTATAAGTATTTGTAGAAAAATAACAATTTATAATTCTTTTGAAGATGGTTAATTTTTTGTTTTATTTATATCCTATTAAGCATCACATTACAAAAATCTGATAAGTCTTGGTAAAGAAGTATTGTGCCTGTATATAATTGATGGCTATCATTGCAAACCGAAAAAATAAAACTAAGCAGAATAAAATTTCAAGCTAAGTGAGGAGTTTTTATCTCATTAAATAGAATATGTGTATAATATTCAAATAAAACAGACATAAAAATAAAAATATTCTAGTAACAACTAACAAGCTTAGGAAATAATATATTATACATATTTGATCATTCTTTGTCTCTTGCTCAAATTTATTTTCCATCCTCTTGAAAAAGTATACCATAATAATTTATTTAATATCAATCCATTTCACATATGCTATACACTTCAAAATATCTGTGTGTCCATAAACAATATATTAGTGCTCTGTTGTACATTTCAAAATATAAGACCACCATTTTGAGGCAGAAGAATATAGGACTGCATAAAACTTAGGTTGAACCTGGGCTACAGATAAAAGCCTTTGCTCCTTAGCATTAGCTGAGCAATTTTCTAGTAACAGGCAACAGTAGATTATCACCAGGAAGGGCAAGAGAGTGGAGAGACCACACCTCTGGCACAAGAACGTAGGTAGAGGTGAGGGCTGCGGGTAGTACAATGAGAAAGTTGTTTTTACTCTCCAGCCCCCACTCTAAGTTCAGGCAGAAGAATCTCACCACTAAATAAATTTGAAGCCTATATTGTCTTGAAGATATTCACATTAAAATAGATGGATACATGATAGACCCAGTTTATATCCCATACTACTAGCTTGAAAAAAGAAAAGATATTCCCATTTGCAGGCATAAATACTATTTTATTCAGTCTCTAATGTTTTATACATTATGACTGACATTCAATTAAAAATTATAAGAAAACAAAGACATGAAATATCAGAAACATTCATATATTATGAAGAGAGAAATCTCTAAATAGAGTCAGACACAGATATTATCCAGATGTTTCAAATATTGGACTCAACTTTAAAATAACTATGACTAATATGTTAAAAGATCCAATAAAAATTACGGACAGCATGCAGGAACAAATGTGGGATTGCAACAGAGATGAAAATGAGAAGAAGAGTTAAATGAAAATGATAGAAATGAAAGTGAAAAGTGACAGCAGTGAAAATAGTCTCAAAGGAGTTTATTAGAAGAATCAAAATTGAAAGTTGGCCTATAAAATTATCAAACCTTAATCAGAAAAAAATCAGCATATGTAAGCTGTAAAGTGATGAAAAAAGAGCATATATAGCTGTAATACAATATCAAATAGTCTAAGACATGTGTAATTAGAGCCTCATAAGGAAAGAAGAGAAAGAACAATAATGAAAGATTAAATCATAGAAGCAGAAGCTGAGGGAAATGCAAGCAGGATAAGTAGAAAAGCACATATACACACTCTTGATACTTAATGTTTACAATTTCAAATTGCTGAAAAAATATAAAAAGAACACCGTGCAAGCAGCCAGAGAATAAATGAAAATAAAAAATAGAGCTGACTTGTCCAAAGAAATTATACAAACCCAAAGACAGTGAATTGATATATAAAATACCAAAATGAAAAACTTTCAATAAAAAATATTATACCCAGCAAAAATATTTTTCAAAAAAAGAAAGGAAAATTGAACTATTATTTATTATTTTGCTTACATATACTTAAACTACTTATTTATGGCAACTGATTTTTATATCTTTGAGAATTCTCTATTGATATACATGACTAGTTTATTCATCTATTTTATCTATTGTATGATATTTATTGTATAAGTAAATTCAATTTTTAAAATCCAATTTTTACTGATGGACATTGAGTTTTTCCCCATATGTTGTTCTCTATTATAAATATTACTGGGTTATGGATTCATTGTAAGTATCTCCTGATAAATTATGCATGAGGGGGTTTTTTGGTTAATACTCACCTGAGGATATTTTTCAATTGATTTCTAGAGAAAGTGGAAGAGAGGGAAGGAGAGGGGGGGGGAAAGAGAGAGAGAGAGAGAGAGAGAGAGAGAGAGAGAGAGAGAGAGAGAGAGAGAAACATCAATGAGAGAGAGAGACACATCAATTGGTTGCCTCCCATTAGAGCCCCAAGAGGGGCTAGGGATTGAACCTGCAACCCAGGTACATGCCCTTAACCAGGAGTAGAACCTGCAATACTTTGGTCCATGGGCCAACACCCTAACCACTGAACATACTGGCCAAGGCTGTTTATTTATTTATTTAATTAGGTATGTTAAAAGATTATCTAGAATTGAAACAGTCTCACACCTTTATTATAAATCCAATTTGATCAATTTAAAAAATAAGTTGCTAGACTTGAATTGATGATAACATGTAGCATGGCAGCCATGAGACTGCCTACAGATTCCAACTACCAGGGAACATTATTGGTTAAAGGTTCAATCGCTACAGTCTAAATTGCAAAGAGGCCAGGCTTCACACAGGCCACAGGTTTCTACCAGACAATGATTAAAGGATACAATATGGATACAATATTGGAAGACCTGGATTTATACAAGTGCTACTGCTATTGGGTTAGTCTGAGAAAATGGGATATAAGAGTAGGATTTGGGAATGACTCTTTCACTGCCCAACAGACAGGATAGCATTTTGTTGGTAGATAGGGCATGCATATTACCGAGCAACGTGTGGTGGCTCAGTTGCTGAACATTTTACCAGAAGTAATCTAATGTAATTTCTGCATGGGGGGAGTAATATTGTAGACGTGGCTGTGCTGTAAAATGATACAGGAGTCTTTCACAGACACTCACAGATTATTCCTCCAGGGCTGTTTCCACTTCTTTCCTGGCTGCCAGGCATAAAAACTAAGGTTAAATCCCAGCATGATTTGGCTGGGGATGTGCTGGGCTTGATAAGGGAGTATATACTAGTAGATGATATCGCTGAAGAATTGCTAGATTTAAGTTGCATAGTTTGATGGGAATGAAGGAAGTACTTTTAAGATTGGATTTTTGAGGCTATTTGACCAAGAAGATCAGATTGTAATAAGATTTCATTGCAGTGAAGACACTTTTGCCAATAAGGTTTCATTGCAGTAAAGACACTTTTTCAAGACACAGAATTTCACATATTGGGGAGGGGAGAGGCAGACAGGGTAGGGAAAACCTTGCTGTTAAAATTGATCTTAGAATCTTGGTAAAATGATGGCCAACTTTCAGTGAAGTGGAAATGTCTGTTAGCCTGGCATATGGTAGAGGAAATAATAGATGGGGTGGGGGTGGGGAGGTGGGCAGTGGGCATGCTAGAATGAATATATTATGTAAAAGCCACAAGACCCACCAAAGGATTATGTTCAATGGGGAGACTCAGTAGATTCAACAGTCACCAAGATCATGAGGAATATACTGATAAGAAAGAAACTAGCATCACTAATGCTTTTGTGGATGGCTCTCCTCTGCAGGGGAGGATGCTTGGAGAGGCCATCAAGATGCCATGCTTGTCACCATCAATGTTGATTTGATGAGGCCCCTCAAGTATTAGAGGCGAAGTAATTAGCTATCAGGAGCCGGGAGGATTCACTTCCTGTGATGACGGGAAAGGTTGCAGAGGCATCCAAGGAGGCTTGACCCACAGGTGTTATAAAAAGGAATCACTGAACATCTAAGGGAAACAAAAACAGGTGGCCAAAGAGGGTGCTGTTTCACATCTTTTTTTTTTCTTTTTTAAGCAAGAATGAAGAATGCAGTGAGGTCCGTCCCCTTAGTAAACGTTATGCTCTTTTGCTCAGTTCCTAGACACACAGGCGAGTGCAGGGAGCCAAGGCTTACCAGAGCGGAGATACAGGCAGTTTACCATGGAAACCAGGACCGGGGTGGTAACATCTGAACTGTAACTGACAAATTGCTGGAAGTTCAGTGCCAATAGCTCTGAGAATTAAAAACTCCAGGGAGTCCCAGTAATGAGAGAGGGGGCCCACATTATTTAGGTTTTACCTAGAAGAGCTTGACCAAGTTCCTACAGTAAATATTGAAGAAAAGTTCCCTTGTCTTTCCAGCGGAAGGAAGGAGGGGAAACCAAATCATTTTGAAATGCATCAAGGAGGGGAAATCAAATAAGGCCTCCCCTCAGGGGAAACTCGTGAACCACACCTAACTTACTGGAGCTTTATCAGAGGCCCAGGACCTGGAGGAATGGAAATACCAAGTTCCAGTCTGCTCTAGCCTTCCATGTGGGAGAAGGGATAACCCAACTCAGCCCGATCTGGCTATGCTGGCTACCTAATGAGAGAGAAAAGACCCAGAAACACACGTGTGAAGCTCACAGTCCACAGGCATAGGCTCACTAAAAATCTGAGATCTAATTGTAGGACCATAGCATGCTTCCCTGACACCTCACCAAAACATTACTTAAGGCCTATTATAGCAACTTCTTTTACTCAGTACAACATGTTTGCTTATCAAGAAAAAATTACCAAAAGCAAAAAACACAATTTGAAGAGACAGAACAAGCATCAGAACCAGATATGGTAGAAATATTGGAATTGTTAGACTGGGAATTTAAAACAGTTATGATTAATGTACTAAGGACACTAATTGACAAAGTAGATAGTACCCAAGAACACTGTGTGGCCTACTTTGAAATACCTTCCTAAGGAGAAATCTTTATTTTACCATGAGCTTGTTATGGATTGAATTGTGTGCCCCATAATATATATATTTATATCTTTACCTAAATACCACTTACTTGGAAATAGGGTAATTGCAGTTTCAGTGGTTAAGATGAGGTCATATAGGCATAGCGGACCCTAATCCAAAATGATTGGTGTCTTTATGAAAGACAGCTATGTGAAGACAGAGACACACAGGGAGAAGGCCATGTGATGACAAAAACAGCGATTGGAGTTATCCATCTGCCAACCGGGGGATGTCAGTGAGTGCCTGCAAACCACCAGAGCCAGGGAGAGTCAAGGGAGGATTTCCCTGTAAGTTTCAGATGGAGCATGGCCCTGTCGACACTTTGATTTCAACCTTCTGCCTCTAGAACTGTTAAACAATACATTTCTGTTATTTTTAAGCCACTAGTTTTGGCTCTTTGTTACAACAGCCTTAGGAAACCAATACAGGGCCAAAGGGGTATTGCCAACCCAGGTCAGCTTTTATATTAGGTTTACTTCCAGATTTTAACCTGGCAACCTCCAGGTTAGAGCTTGTTTTCCATCTAGGAGCCTAAGGTAAAATAAGTGTGTACTCTTTTTCTCTCCCCATACTTACATACAGAAGGATACTTTGTGAGTCTAGGCTTTCACTGCCATAAAAATATATTTTTTTAAATTGATTTTAAAGAGTGGGGAAGGGATAGGGAGAGGAAGAGTGAAACATCGATGTGAGAGATCAGCTGCCTCCTGCACATGCTCTAATGGGGATCGCAAGCCTGCAACCCAGGATGTGCTCTGACCAGGAATCGAACCAGCAACCTTTTGGTGCACTGAACCACACCCAACCAAATGAGCCCCACTGGCCAGGGCTTTCATTACTATTTTAATCCAATATGAGGAACTTTGGTGTCAACTTGTCTGTTTGTGTGGGTAGAATTTCTCTCCTTGACTGGTCCAAAGTCTCATGTGTCTTTTATGTCCTTAAAACCCAATTGCCGTTGTTATTGAGATCAGAAACCATTTTCCAGACCTCCCCTATCCCATCCACTCTGCTGCACTCAAACCTCGTCAGAAAAGAAAATCCACATATCCTGTGAGGCTCATCTCTCTGAATTTTATCTCCTTTTATGTACTTATGAATTGTTTTCTGTTGTAATTTTATTTTAAAAATTATGAGATTACCCTAAAAGGGCTTTATTTGTAAGAATAAAATGCTTATCTCTTTGAATTTTATTTCTTTTTATGAGTTTCACTATTGTCTTCTTAACAATTTTCTAGTTTTTCTTTGTAATGAATGTTTCTCATTTTTCTAGATTATAATATTAACCTCAATATACTTTTTAATTAAAATAGCATGTATATTACATATATTATATATGTTTATATAATTTAGGAGAATTCTGCCCTTTCCTCCTAATGCAATGCTCGTCTCTTAAATGCACACACGCAAAAAACAAAACAACAAAAAGATACCTTGAGTATATTGCTATAGACTGATCATTTTGTGTCTCCCACAAAATTCATATATTAAACCCTAATGCTCAATGTGATGGTATTTGTAGATGGGGGCTTTAGGAGGTGATTAGGTCATGAGAGTAGAACCCACATGAATGGGATTAGTGCCCTTATAAAAGAGACTCTCCCTTGCCCATTCTAGGAGAGGAGGACATGTAGAAATGATGGCTGTCTGGAAGCCAGGATGTGTAATCTCACCGACACTGAACATGCTGGTGCGTTGGTCTTGGACTTTACAGCCTAAAGACTGTGAGAACTGTTGACCATAAACCACCCAGTCTGTGGTATTCTCTTACAGAAGCCCAAACTGACTAAGTGGATATCATGCAAGTTGTACAGAATGTGAAGTATAAGAGGTTCCCTGGGAAAAACTGAATCTTCCTGCATTGTCAACTTTTTATGTATTTAAAAACAAAATAGATAGGGAGTACTTGAATTATTTTAATAGATTTTAAAGAAAACTATAAGACTTCAAAGAAATATTATGCTTTTGATGGGCCATTTTAACCTGATAATACATAAACAAAGAAATATTCCCCCAAAGTTTTCATGAACACCCATGTACATATTCACATACATTTGCACACAGAGCCTCATTAATCTCTTGCTTTTTTTTTTTCAATCAGGGATACTTAATTGGAAAAGTTTGTAAAACTCTACCTTATAATATATTGAAATACTGACCCTTTCTGTTAGCCTAGAGGGCATACTGCTAGATTTAGAAATGGTCTTCTTAAAGATGGTGCTTGCCCATTGAAGGGAGACTGAGAATTTCCTAGTGTAGGCCACCAAATTGAACCTATATCAAGATCTCCTAAATACTAGATTAACTGGTTTCATGTTATTTTCTCCTCCTTGTTTTGTATCTACTGCTTACTCAAGTTTTATTTATGTGTCCAGTGTTGTGTCAGCTGGACTATGTACCTATATATACTAGTAGGATACAGTGTGAAAGGAAAAGCTGTGCCCAACTCTAATAACAGTAATTAGAATGATCCTCAAGAGATATCTTGCTAACCAAGAATGAGGATTGAAGCTGTAGCTATCTTGATTTACATAGTGATTTTCTCTACATGGCTAGCAATGAGAAACCTAGAAGTCTGCATGCATAGCCTTAGAGAAGCCACTTCTTTAGTATGAGAAAATTGAGACACAGAGATACTTCCCTAAAGTCAATAACAGCCAAGTGGAATCTCTCACTGATGAGAGACTGGCCCAGTATTTGGCTGAGAGCAACAGCAGCATGTGAACAACTACATTTCCTCTGCAGACAAATTGAAGAATTGGTGAGATTTTTCAGAAAAAGAAAATTACAATATAATAATTCATTGTTTCCTCCTTGGAAGCCCTGAGGAATGGGAACAGCAAGCCAGCCACAATGACTGTAGGAGTGCAGTGTGACCCTAGTTATGCATGTTATAGTTGTGGAGAGCATTCCGTTTATTCTCCAGCATCTGCTGACACCTCACACGCAAAGGAAAACACTTTTAGAGCAAAACAAGAGGAGGTGCAGTAGCAAGACAGCCACTGTCAACTGTTTTCTAAGAAAGAAAGTTCCCCACTTGGAAAAAAGGAGGAGGAACACTGGAATACTTTTGGGGTCTTGACTCTGTCTGGCCTGCAAAATCCATTTCTTTTCTTCTGTTTCCCTTCCCTCTCAAATTTCACAGGTCTTGTTCTCATTTTCTGTCTCAACAGAAAACTAATTCACAGGTAGGAAAGTAGACATTCCATGTTTATAGTCAACAATTTAAAAATAATTACTGTGATTACTAATTTTATGTTTTTGTTTACCCCCGCCAAATGTTTTAATTGCTTAAGCTATTTCACCTGTTATTTTTCTAGACTTTTCTCTTTCAATGCACTTTACTGAGCATTATTTTGAGTAAAGTATGACACCCCAAAAGTATCAGTATATTCCAATGTGGGATGATAAATACAAAGTATTATTTTTATAATTATTCATTTAAGTCCTCTATATTTAGGATAATGACATGCCCTTATTTACTCAATAAATGCCTGTTGTCCTGGTGTAATGGAAGACACTCTCCCATTTTACTTTTAAAAGGGACTAGCTTGGAAAATACATTACCTGGTTATTCCATCTATAATCTCATTGTTTATTTTTGAGTGAGGCATACTAAGTTATTTCCATTCTCATAAGTAATTCATAATTTGAGCCCCTTCCCACCTCATTTTCCCTATATTTCTTTTTGTATCCTCTAATTTCCCACTGACCAATTCCTCATCCACATAGACCATTTCTTGGTATATATTTTTTCATAAAACTCTATGTTATCTTCTGCTCAGGGAGTTCCTATGCTAGTCTCAAGTCAACAGGTTGCTAAAACATTTCTTGAGAGCATTTAGACATGTTCTAAGCTAAGGCCTTTGACTATTCTCATTGTCCAAAATATGTTTTGAGTTCCTTCAGTCTTTAAGTCCTTTCAGAGACTCAGATGTTAGATTCCAAGTAAGCACGATTAATGATATGACACTAGTGTTTGAACAGTTGCCCAATAGTGTAAAAGGCTTTTGACTGTTTCTGATTAATACCCCATAACTTCATTTCCTTATATATTCCCTATCAGTAAGTCCTGCCTCTAAGAGTCCATGCTAGGTTAAATGGTTAGAAGATGCCCTTTAATACAGTGCATCTCACATAAGTCTAATATCCTAACATATCTTCATATGAGAAACAAAAGAGTATAGGTACTTGGGCTAAGCAAGATTGCTCAGGAACTAATGAATAAATAATGATGTTTCATGAATAATTCAAGATGAACATTGCATGCCTCAAACAATCTTTATCTGCAAAACAATAAAATCTTTTAATGTGACCATGTGACACACAGTACAAATAGGAATGGGGTTAATTGTATCCTTGGAAGCATGTATTGTACTCTCACATTCTGCCTCTGCATGAGGATTTAATGCGTAGGTAAGGCCTTAGAATAATGAGAATTTAACACCTTGTTTGGAAGAGAGCATAAAATTTAATTTCTACCAAAGAAAAAGGACTCTGACTTTATGTTTTCCATCATCAAAGCAAATATTTCCATACAAAGAGGAATCAATAGCAAGATTGTGCAAGGAAATATGGTTTAACAAAACATCACAGATCTACTATTTACTAACTGAGATTTGGACAATTTCACGTGCTTGGTCTCAAGTTACTCAAACATTCATAACTACATTGACCTTTAACCATCTCATAAGGTTTTGGGCTCCTACAAGCTTACTATATTTAGTTACAGATTGCTTCCAAAAGTAAAAAAATTTTGTATCATGGTCTTTTTAAAAAAATCAAGTGAAATGTCAGTTTCAAAAGAAAATGATTGTAGAGTATCCAGGAATTTTTAAACAACAATATTAACAAACAAGCCAAATATAACAACAATAAAGAATCCAAGTCAGGAGACTTTGGGACTCCACAGGGAATGAAGTAGTCCCAGTTTCCATGTCCTCACTTACCTCCACCTCATTCTCTAGATACTTGGATAATTTTGAATTACTTGAGCTGCATTATGTACAAACTATGTGATTTTTCTTCTTAAGGGTCCATATCTATAAAATGAGTTTAAAAGATGATATCTTCATAGGGTTGCTTAAATATTAAATTAGGTAATACATGTAAAACTGTAAAATTCTTACTATAAATATGAACTATTATTGTTTTCTGATTAACATACCCATCACGCACTCTTGTGAATTACCATAGAAAAATTACAGGGTGAGGCAAAAGAAGATTTGCAGTTGCTTGCATGGACAATAAATCAATAATTGATTAATAATAATACAAGAATAAACCATGTTTCATTTACTCACAACTGTAAACCTACTTTTGCCAATCCCTGTATAACTCATAATAACGTACATATTTTCCATGGCTTTCATAATCCAAGAAATATGTTTTTTTTTTTTTTTTTTTTAAATATATTTTATTGATTTTTTACAGAGAGGAAGGGAGAGAGATAGAGAGTTAGAAACATCGATGAGAGAGAAACATCGATCAGCCGCCTCCTGCACATCTCCCACTGGGGATGTGCCCGCAACCCAGGTACATGCCCTTGACCGGAATCGAACCTGGGACCCTTCAGTCCGCAGGCCGACGCTCTATCCACTGAGCCAAACCGGTTTCGGCAAAATATGTTAAAATTAAGGGTAATTTTTTCCCAATTACATTAGTAAAGGATAGCTTTGTTTTTGTGTTCTTTTTAAAAATATATTTTTATTGATTTTAGAAAAGAAGGGAGAGGAAAAGAGAGATAAAAACATCAATGATGAGAGAGAATCATTGATCGGCTGCCTCCTGCATGCCTCTCACTGGGGTTGAGCCCACAACCTGGGCATGTGCCCCAACCAGGTCCTTAGGTTGACACACAACCACTGAGCCATGCCAGCCAGCAAGAATAGTTTTTAAATAATTTCCAGAATTTATAACATTTCTATGAAATTGGAATTTCAGTACCTTGCTTGTGAATCATTTATAACAATTTTAAAATGTAATTGGGTGATCTATAAAATTCATCATGTAAATCTGTACACATTTTTAACATAATAATTCCACTTCTGTAAATAAATTCAATAGAAAAAAAAACAGTAAAATTAGCAAAGCTAAGGACATCTCTTCATTGCTATGTTCTCTGAAATGGTGAAATAAACAACCTCATATTCACCAATACCATAAAAAAGTGAAATGATATATATTTATTTAAATTATAATAATAGACATAATATCATGACATGAGAAACTGGAATTACAGAATATTACTGTGTTATCACTTTAACTCTGGACATAGCCATATGAGAAAATACTAACAGTCAAATAGTAAAAAGTACACTACACTTATCCAAATACAATTATGAATTATTTTTCTCTATTTTCTAAAACTATCTTTGCAATGTTATATAGTGTTTATGTAATGAAATTAGTTTTGGATTCTTTGAGAGAAAAATAATCTTAAAATTTGGCAAAATAATAATTATTTATATTCAATTATGTTTTTAAGCATTTACCATATGCCAAGTTCTGAATTTTCAGAAGTGAAAGGAGGGATATATGTTTTAATGGATTTAAAGTCATTGTAGGAAGTGACTTTTTTACTGAACAATCAGCCAGAATTTGCAAATGCTTTTCATATCATTGTCTCCTCCTCAAAATATAGGTAGGAAACACATGAAAATGAGTATCCTATTCAGGTTGTCTTAGTCAAATGTCATTATCAATAAAATTTGTCTAAAATCGGTCCTCACAAAAATAAAAACAAACAGAAGTTAAAACTTTTATCAACATAGTTGTAGTCATATTCAGTCTAGTCTAGCAGTCCATAGTAGTGAGGTCATCGCTTGGGGGAGTTAAAATCACAATTCAGTTCCAAGTCCACAGAGATCCCAGGCTGGATTGCCCCCAGGACCCTGGGTTCCATTACACTTCCTGAAAACTTAAGAGGTTTAGAGTGAAGCTATTTCTTTTAGGCCCTCCAGACATGCTATCTCTTAACATTTTCTATTAAGTATCTGTCTTCATCGTTTTGAAAAAAAAATAAATAAAACCTCACGGGAATATGTGTTTGTTAATTTGTATGGTGATCTCTTGGAGTTATTCAGAATGGTTCGGCCCTCTATAAAATGTTTGGAGTATTAACTTTTTCTAAAACTTAACATGTAGCTTAGAACTGTGAAGCCTCTGTGTGTTCAGTCCGTGTTCAGTCATCTAATGAATGACTCGTGGCTCACTCAAGGTTCTACAGGCTGTAGAAGACCTGTAGTTCAACACAGCTAGTGACTGAGACCTGTAGTTTAACACAGCTAGTAACTGAGACCTGTAGTTAAACAAAGCTAGTGATTAAAAGCTGACTTGAGATAGGAAGAAAGGTAACAGAGAGAGGATGGATAAGTATGGTTTCTCTAGGGTTTCTACATTTACCAATAATATACATTTTTTCCCTGTCAACTTTCCCTTTTGCTTCAGATACTTGACAATTGAGGGCTAACTTTTCAAGCACATTAACTATAATTAGGACAATAAAGTGAGAGACAATAAGGAGGCAAACATGTGTGTGCATCTATAGTATGTTTATATACGCAGACATAATACAGTAACATAATACAAGTAATAGCTGCATTGTAGTCAAATAAATGTTTGCAATAGTTAATTCAAAGATGTACTTTGCATTGTTTTAAGATGGCCCCATGGTACCTCAAGTAATTCATTTTAAATAGGTTCTAACATGGATGGATATATACTCTTATACCAACAAACAGGGTTTGTTTGTGTCTTGTAATCATGGACAGTGTTGCATTTCTTATCTTTTTTAAAAAAAATATATTTTATTGATTTTGTTACAGAGAGGAATGGAGAGGGATAGAGAGTTAGAAACATTGATGAGAGAGAAACATCAATCAGCTGCCTCCTGCATGCCCCCTACTGGGGATGTGCCCGCAACCAAGGTACATGCCCTTGACCGGAATCGAACCTGGTACCTTTCAGTCCGCAGGCTGATGCTCTATCCACTGAGCCAAACCGGTTAGGGTGAGGAACACATTTCTTGAGACATAACACTGTTCAAGTCTGGCAGAATCACAATCAAAAGGATATTGAATGGGCATCAGTCATAACATTTCCAATCAGATCATGCTTAGTCCACCTCATGCTGAGATTCTCTTTCATTTTTGAAGCTCAGAATCATCTCTCTTTGCTGAATTCCAGAAATAAGAAACATTACTATTACTGCTGTCTTTCATGTAACTGACAAAGCCTTCATGGTATTGCTGAAATATGTTTTACGGTGTTAGATCTTTATAAAACCACATGCCCTATTTATGGTATTAGAAAATGGCTGATAATTATTTTCTTCACTAGAGGCCTGGTGCACGAATTTGTGTATGGGTGGGGTCCAGCCAGCCTGCCCCTGATAGGGCTCAGGGGGGCTGATTGGGGGTGGAACGGGCCAGGGAGAGGGGCCCCGCCCCCTGGTCGAAATCCTGGTTGAACTTCTGGTCAAACTCAAGGTCGAGGGGACAATTTGCATATTAGCCTTTTATTACATAGGATGAGAGTCTTTGGTCTTTCTGAAAACTATAATTATTGTCACGCCTGAAAATTTTTTTTCCAGAACCTAAAATCTATATAAGGTATATTTATAGATTAATCATAACATGTATAGCTTTCAGATAAATTTCTGACTTTTAAACCTAAGTAACTTTTTGGCTATAGAAACTCAAACTTCATGTCTTCATGAAAAAACAAGCCATTGCTCAGTACCAGGGGTGAAGTGGCTTTGTGAGCCAGTCATATGCTGTTTCTTTACCACAATGGTATATGCAACACAAACGAAAGATTTGTTGTAATCTTTTCACTTAAGTCAGCGGTTCTCAACCTGTGGGTCGCGACCCCTTTGGCGGTCAAACGACCCTTTCACAGGGGTCGCCTAAGACCATCCTGCATATCAGATATTTACATTATGATTCATAACAGTAGCAACATTACAGTTATGAAGTAGCAACGAAAATAATTTTCTGATTGGGTCACAACATGAGGAACTGTATTTAAAGGGCCAGAAGGTTGAGAACCACTGATTAAGAATTTTTACTAGTTATGTTTCATATAGTTTCATTAGTTTCTATTAATTATGTCTCATGTATCTGACCAATCTGGTTTTTATTCTTAACAGAACCAAGCACCTGTTTGTTCTTATGGAAACAATTTCATTTTCCCCCCAAGTTCTTCTAGAATTATTCTAAATCTCGTTGCACATGAAATATACCAAGTATGAATATAGTATGAAAATTGAGTCTTCTCAGAACAGGAATGTGGGTCTGAACTAATCTTCAAGAAATTTGACCTCTAATATCTTTTTTTTTAAATATATTTTATTGATTTTTTACAGAGAGGAAGGGAGAGGGATAGAGAGTTAGAAACATCGATAAGAGAGAAACATCGATCAGCTGCCTCCTACACACCCCCTACTGGGGATGTGCCCGCAACCAAGGTACATGCCATTGACCAGAATTGAATCTGGGACCCTTCAGTCCGCAGGCCGACGCTCTATCCACTAAGCCAAACCGGTCAGGGCTGACCTCTAATTTCAATCCTGCCATTCACTCCATATATAATCATAGACAAATCATGCAACTTTTATAAGCTTCAGAATAGTTGGCCTTAAATGAGTGATTTTAGCAAGATATTTTGTGTATTTTCTACAAGCTCCCACCTTTTATAATGTGACACCAAATAATTTATCTCCCAAGTTATAAGTCTTACCCAGATTAGGAACTTGGTGGGGTGCCTGTTCTGTTTTTCTCTCCACACAGAGACATGTATATATCAATTTCATATTTCTTGAATCATTTGGAACAGTGAATGTGGACTTTTTCCACAAATGTGTGCACACAGATGGAATACATGCATCTTATGATAGAGGCTAGAGAGACTATGTAAGTAAACTATAAGTAGAGTCACACAATACTTCATGCATATATATAGAAATATACGTACAGACTGTGTGTACATTGATTGCATGCACTTACACCCTTCTCTTGTTAACCTCATAAAACTCAGATTCCCTTGAGCCAGAATCAGAACATGACAGCCATTTAAGTGTACACAGAAGTCAGCAATGAGGAAAAGTAAATAAATCATCTCTAGTCAAACTCTGCTTCAGTGTTAGCACATAAACCAAGGCTGTCAAGTCTGTGGGAATTTTTGTTAATTTTACTGAAAAGTGGTTAAAAAGTAATGTTCATTTAATGGTAATTCTACTCAGTTCACATTGAGACCTAACCGGTTTGGCTCGGTGGATAGAGCATAGGCCTACAGACTGAAGGGTCCCAGGATCGATTCCGGTCAAGGGCATGTACCTTGGTTTCGGGCACATCCCCAGTAGGGGGTGTGTAGGAGGCAGCTGATCCATGATTCCCTCTCATCGAGGTTTCTAACTCTCTATCCCTCTCCATTCCTCTCTGTAAAAAATCAATTCTCTCTCTCTCTCTCTCTCTCTCTCTCTCTCTCTCTCTCTCTATATATATATATATATATATATATATATATATATATATATCATTCAACTTCACAAAAGGCAGACAAACAATACAATTAAGAAATGGGCAAACGGAGGGGGAGACAAAATGGCAGCCGAATAGGCAGACGGGTCCTGCATCTTCTCATGGAACAGATAAAAGAAACAGCTGAATTGAATAACATCCACCCAGAATTGGCAAATTAAACACAACTGGTGAGACAATCTGTGGACTGGAAAGAGGTGGGATCGGGGATCTGGGCTGGAGGGAGAAACGCACGCAACCGGGACTCGAGTCTCAGAGGGAGACTGTGCTGCACCAAATCCGTGTCCCTTGGGGGACAGTGTAGGGCTCGGTTGTGGAAGGGGGTCCACAGGGGTACTGGCAGCGGGGTCTCTAGATCTAAGCCCACAGCCATGGAGGCTGCACCCAGAAAGGCAGTCTGAAGTTCTGCACCACCCATGCAGTGCGGGG
>NW_005871080.1:2657797-2659787 GCF_000147115.1 Myotis lucifugus
AAGAGGAATGAAGAAGAACCAGGGAGAAATAAAGAATGACATCGCTGCAATAAAGAACACAATAGAAAGCATCAACAGTAGACTAGAAGAAGTGGAGGACAGCATCAGTGAGCTAGAAGTAAAGGTAGCAAAAAGCATCCAAGCAGAGCAGCAACTGGGGAAAAAAACAAACAAACAAACAAACAAACAAAAAACTTAAAAAACAGGAGGAGAGCCTAAGGGAGCTTTGGGACAACAAGAAACAAAACAACATCTGCATAATAGGGGTCCAAGAAGGAGAGGAAACTGAGCAAGGAATAGAAAACCTGTTTGAAGAAATAATAACAGAAAACTTCCCTGATAGTGGGAAGAAAAAATTCACACAAGTCCAAGAAGCTCACAAAGTCCCAAACAAGATGAACCCAAAAAGACCGACACCAAGACACATCATAGTTAAATTGGCAAACACCAATGACAAAGTAAGAATCTTAAAGGCTGCCCTGGCCGGTTTGGCTCGGTGGATAGAGCATCGGCCTGGGGACTGAAGAGTCCCAGGTTTGATTCCGGTCAAGGGCATGTACCTTGGTTGCAGGCACATCCCCAGTAGGGGGTGTGCAGGAGGCAGCTGATCGATGCTTCTCTCTCATCGATGTTTCTAACTCTCTATCCCTCTCCCTTCCTCTCTGTAAAAAATCAATAAAATATATATTTTTTTAAAAAGAATCTTAAAGGCTGCCAGAGAGAGAGAGAAAGTTACCTATAAGGGATCTCCCTTTAGATTATGAACTGATTTCTCAACAGAAACACATCAGGCTCGAAGGGAATGGAATGAAATATACAAAGTGATGCAAAGCAAGGGAACTGCCGTTTCACCCAGTGATCCCACTTCTAGGGATAGATCCTAAAAAACCCGAAACACAAATCAGAAAGAATATATGCACCCGTATGTTCACAGAAGTGCACTTTACAATAGCTAAGATCTGGAAATAGCCCACGTGCCCACCAATAGATGAGTGAATAAAAACGCTGTGGTACATTTATACCATGGAATACCATGCAGCAGTAAAAAGGAATGATCTCTTACCCTTTGAGATAGAATGCAAGGACCTGGAGAGTATTATGCTAAGTATTAAGCCAGTCAGAGAAAGACAAGTATCACATGATCTCACTTACATGTGGACTCTAATGAACAAAATAAATTGATGAACAAAATAGATCCAGAGACATAGAACATGGAACAGACTATGGAATCTCAGAGGGAAGGCAGGGGTAAGGATGGAGATAGGGAGAGATCAACCAAAGAACCTGTATTTATAGTATATTCATAACCCATGGACACAGACAACAGTGTGGTGAAGGCTGGGGAGAGGGTGGCAGGTGTAGGATGGAGGGGGTCAATGGAGAAAAATGGAGACATCAATAATACTTTCAACAATAAAGACACTTTTTTTAAAAGTAAAATTTTACAGTGAAAATTTCTTTCTGCAATATGTTAGAACATTGTATTAGTTAAATTACACTAGAATTATTTTCATTTAAGTGCATAGATTTTAAGGTGGCATTAAGTGGGGACAGATAAAGTCAAAAGATAGGACTGATCTGAGGACATATTTTTATTAGCTAATTTTTTACACAAATAAAAGAGACAGATATTGAGAAAACAAGCATGGGAATCTTATGAAAGTTATAGGAATAAATAAAATGTGGAAATTTTCAATTTTTTTACTTTGTTCATTTTCAAACAACCTTTATAATTTTTTCCAGAAGTCTTGAGAATTAAAGCCAATATAATTTTGGTGTGGAGAAAGAAAAATAAAATTTCTTGGAGGTCCAGGAGCAAGTCATATGTTAGTTGCATATTTGTGGTATTTCAGTGCTGAAATTCAATGCTTTGCTTGTAATAATTAGTCTTTTTGGTAGTGTATTTTATTGTATAGATCTTAAATGGTAAAGTAGTCATATTTAGTCATAATTGTCATTTGCTATGGGTTAACTTTTATGTGTCAAGCTG
>NW_005871080.1:2659887-2703076 GCF_000147115.1 Myotis lucifugus
TCTGACTCCAAGCAGAAACATGGATCCTTCCCTGGGATCCTCCAACTTGACCCACCGCCCTGCAGAATTTTCGGACTTATAGCCCTTCACAGTCATGTAAGCCAATTTCTTAAAATCTCTCTCTCTTCCTTTCTCTCCCTCTCCCTCTCCCTCTCCCTCTCCCTCTCCCTCTCCCTCTCCCTCTCCCTCTCCCTCTCCCTCTCCCTCTCCCTCTCCCTCTCCCTCTCCCTCTCCCTCTCCCTCTCCCTCTCCCTCTCCCTCTCCCTCTCCCTCTCTCCTCAGTTCTAATTGTCTGGAGAATCCTGACTAATATACCATACCTGGCAACATCTTGTACTACACTCTTGAGATTGACACTAAAGTTTGCCCAAGTGAGAGTGTTCTATAAGAGTGAGTCCTTCTAGAGCAGTGGTTCTCAACCTTCCTAATGCCGCGACCCTTTAATACAGTTCCTCATGTTGTGGTGACCCCCCAACCATAAAATTATTTTTTGTTCCTACTTCATAACTGTAATTTTGCTACTGTAAACAATATGTAATTATATATGTGTTTTCCGATGGTCTTAGGCGACCCCTGTGAAAGGGTCGTTTGACCCTCAAAGGGGTCGCGACCCACAGGTTGAGAACCGCTGTTCTAGAGAAACGACTTGTCTCTCTAAGGATGGAATTTGGGAAATGCTAGAAGCATAGCTAATTATCATTTTTCACATGAGTGTACTGTACTGTGGGGGCACAATCTCAAAAGCAGTTAGGATGCAGTTGTTTAGGGATTTATGTAACAGTTCTATACCTTGCATTGTATCTAAAGTAAAATGAGTAATTATTAAGGAATGTGGAGCTTTAGCATAATTTAAATCATTGATCAATTACTCAGTCAGTCATTCTATTTCCTGCTGTGACTGTTGGGTGGTCTTCATGGGAAGGTTCCAAGGAGAATGGCACACAACAAACTAAAATAAAGTCACAGTGTTTGAAGGAACAGGAAATGAAGCTTACGTTATCTTTATACCAGAGCAGGTATTTTCAACCTTTTTCATCTCATGGCACACATAAATTAATTACTAAAATTATGCAGCACACCAAAATATAAATTTTTTGTCAATTCAACCAAAAAGGTGTAATTTTGATTTATTTACACCAGACAGTTATGGTTGTGTTGGCTGTTATCATTTTTTTATTTGATAATCTAAGGGAAAGAGGTCAGTGCCTCTAACGTAATAGTCAGGTATAGCATGTTATAGAAATTCTTGCAGCATACCAGTTGAAAATCACTGTACTACCTGCCGAAACCGGTTTGGCTCAGTGGATAGAGCGTCGGCCTGCGAACTCAAATGTCCCAGGTTCGATTCCGGTCAAGGGCATGTACCTGGGTTGCGGGCACATCCCCAGTAGGAGATGTGCAGGAGGCGGCTGGTCGATGTTTCTAACTTTCTATCTCTCTCCTTTCCTCTCTGTAAAAAATCAATAAAATATATTTAAAAAAAAAAAAGAAAATCACTGTACTAGAGTCTAAACATATTATAAGCAAATGCCCAAAGACTAAAAAGGATAGTAATTGAAAGTAATGTAGTCTGTTACATCTTGTCTCCTTTCATTTGTTCAAAATGTAAAACTTTAAGCATTTTCTGTTTTTGGTTCTTCTCTCGGTTACTAAAGTAATTTTAAATATTCCTTTTTAAAGTATCTGAATCCTAGTTGATCAATGTTTTACTTGTCTACATAAAAAATTAGGAAGTGAAATGGAATAATGTTACTTTTCCCTTTCATTATTCCCTCACTTTAAGTTTGGTAAGTTTGGTAAATTATGTTACTACTTTTAATTTGTCTAGTAACTATATCTATATTTTAAGTCATAAATCAAACTTCTAGTTTTTTTCCACTACACTCTCATATATCTACCAATATTCTTCACCTCATCCTCAGATACTTTTCAGTTATATATATTAATTTGCACTGTCAGGTTTTATGCCATATATGTTGTTTGTTACTCTTTAATGTCTATAGACATTGAAAAAGCATATACATCATTTATAATATTGTTGCTCTATTATTCAGTGTAGAGTCAGGTAACATATAATATATAAAATGTTTAAAAATGTTCTTGCTTTATTTCAATTTGACTTATAATTGGTTCTTCTTGGGCAACTCTGTTTTGCCTGCAATTTTAATCACTTTGTAATTTTTAAGACAATAAACTCTCCTACCTCATTATATAACTAAGAATGTTCAGATTCATAATCATACATTTTCTTTTTAAGTTCCCCCTTTCTTCATGAAAACATTGAACTAAGAAACTCCTGGCTTCTTTTTTCTTTATACCTCAGACCTGTGGCCACACTATCAGTCTAAGATTTCTTTTATATTTCTGATTGAGTTTAGCTTCTTCATGGATCCTATGATACTGACTACCATAGACTCCTTGTTTAATTAATTGGAGGACATTGCATAATTTTTTTAAAGCAAGATGTGCTAGAGTACCATTTCTAAATTCTTGACTATTTGAAACTCATTATTTTGCCTTCATACTTGATTGAAGATGTGTTGGATGTTCTCAGTTGCATTTTCAATTACTCTGCAACTATTCTTCAGTGGCACACTCAAAACCTCCAGTTCATTAACCTTTTACTTTGTCCAAATCCATCAACCCTCCCTTTTTTTATCCACTTTAGGTCTCATGATCCATCATTTTAAGAACATTCTTGCCAATAACCAGCTTCCACCTTCCGTCTTTTTACCACACTTATTTTGTGAACATTCAAACTTGGATGATCCTGGATCCATCTCTGAGTATCTAAGCATAAGTGGGGAAATTTATATAATAGAGCATATTAATCTTACTGTAAACATCTTAACACTAACTTAAAATGATTTTTCAATTTGCATTTTATTTATCTGGGCACGCTCTTGCAGCTGGATCCTTCCCATCAATAATTAAACATGCTCAAGTGTCTCCCATCTTAAAAGATAAAGTCACTGTCTCTCTTGAGCAACTATTTCTTACTTTCCAGCAATCACATTCTTACCTTTGCTACAGACTTCTTTTGTGCGGGTTTCAGCTTTCTCAATGCTGGTTTACATTAATATGCTATCTGCTTTAAAATTTCATCAAAATCTTTGGTCCATTTAGGCTCTTCAATTTCACCTTTGATATTATAGATTTGGTAGATTTTTTACATTCTTCTAAATGTAGTGTATGTGGGAAAAATAAATGCTTGTTTTCAGATTATTATCTTGCATTTGTATACTGCATCAATATAGACTTAAGGGAGATGAGGAGATGATATAGAGGACACATTTGTTCTTTAAGTGAGTAAACCTGTGTTACAATAAACATGTGACAGCATGATGCAAAGTATTTATAATAGGGTTGCTTTGCACTGGAACTATGTACAAGTAAAGAGGAATGGAAATGTAGATTACTATGATGAATATGCAATTTGTTTTATTTTTTGAAAAAAAAAAGATAAAGAAACTGAAAACTTTGGTTTTATTTTAGTATATTAAAGAAATTAATTTCTACTCTATCTTCCTTCCCTAATGGCCTTGTTTTTCTTCAAACATTAAACTGGTCACATAGAGAGTTACAGTTCAACCAAAGTAAATTAGACAAGCAGTATCTCTTCTCAATAATTGTTTTTTCATTAATTTCTTGTAATGCTCTGAAAAGTATTTCAATTTGAAAAGTATGATAAGATTTTGATTGAAAAATTCTATATTCAGTAAAATAGGCATCTTCAGGTGTTCCTAACCCTGGTATTTACATGAGACAATGCAATAATAAGAAGACCTAGAGTACAATTTATACACAAAGTAAAGGTAGTGCTGTTGGCAGACAATTTTAATAAATAATACATAGCTCAGTATGATACCACTTTGGTTGCAAAAAACTTCATAACTTTTCACAAGTCATATTTATGATATAGAACATGGTAATTCAGCTTCCTACTGAGTATGTGATTTCATTTTAAGTTAAATTATTTGTAAATCATTGACCACACTCAGAGTCTATGAAGTAACAATGAGCTTGTCATGTGCCCCTATAGGAATGTAAAATTTTACAAATAATAATTTATATATATGATTCTAAGATTATAATAATAACATTCTTAAAATACATAGAAACAGGAGACTTTATTTAAATTATTGTGTTATAATGTTTTTTTCTCAAAAACACTTGTGTTAAAAATTTTGGCATACTAATTATATGTTGGTAATAATTTAAGAAATCACCCCTTGGAAACTTTATTTTTACGCTAAACACCATTTTGAAATTGGTGCTTTATAAAAACCCAGAATATATGTTGGCCCTTTTATCCAATTATAACTTCATTTTTCTTCAGTTAATTTTAATGTCATATAAGAATATGATTTTCTAGTATGTAGTAATTTTTCTGGTGTACTGTAACTTGCTTATCCAATCAATATACATATAATGGATCTATTCCTATTGAATTGGTATCATTGTGTAATACCCTGGGGACCTTCTGAGTGCTATCCTTAGTGAGTAAAGAGACACTACAAAATATGGGAGAATGCTTGGTACTTAAGTCACAAAAACACTATGGATGGGGTCCAAGTCTTACCAAATCCCACCCTTTGGCTAATGGTTCCATTGAGAGTCACTTTAATCAGCTTCCTTTGACACATGCAAAATCGCAAAATCAGTCTATGAAATTTCACGTTTATGAACTTGATAATGCAAAAGGGGTGCTGTTATTGCCTAAACAAGTTCTGGTGAACATTTCAGTTTCTGTGGTTATTTCTTGTATGTCTCTGGCACCTACACCACTCTGAGAACCTAAATACCTGGTCTAGAGTAATTGATGGATTTTTGAGAAAAGAGTATAAAAGTGACCAGATGTCACCTAGCTTTTTGTAAAGTATCTATTTTGGTTTCTTTAAGGAGATTCTGCAATATAACTAACCCCAAAGTAAACCAGTGATTAAAAACCACAGCCAAAAATTATACTGCTCATCATGACATGAGATTTGACCATCCTAGGAAGTGTCTTCTCGCCAAGACCTTGATCTGATCATTCACTTTTCTCCTCACAATTTAAATAATTTATGTTTTGGCACATAAGATGACACAAAATATCTTACATGAAATTTTTTAGAAATCCTTTTTTAAAATGTCAGAGCTAACAATGCATTTCTTTAATTTTTATATTTTTACACAGAGTTTCATGTACAAGTTTTGATATTTTAAAAGACACATTGACCTTTGATCATGTAATTCTTTAAGAATTGAATGTTTGCATTCTCCCAAACTATCATCTTGTCTTAATTGTCCTTTTATTGCCTACTTATAACAATTATTGCTCCTAATATTAAAATATTATGTTAATTGCATTACTACTTTGGTGTGATAAGAGAATACTGTGAATATAAGGAAGTATTCATGAGTACTTTAAGATCATCTTTTTAAAAATCTAATATATCTTTATTTATACATATTGTATGTAAACAATGTGTATATTACATACTTGTAGAAAGAGATAATTAGCATATATTACATATGTTGTCTTAGAGCTATAAAAAGTGAAAAAGAGATTAAGATCTATAGTTTCTAAATCTATAATGACTATACCACATATCCTAGACTGAGTTTCTAAGTTACAAAGTCTAAAAATTTTCTTATTTTTATACTTTGCCTTTATTCCTTTTAAGATTAAGTACAAACATGTTAAATTAATTCAGGACTCTAATTTTGGTCTTGATTACTTGCATTTAATATTATTCTATTAACATACATTACATGTGTGCAGTTAGCAGTAATTTAATAATCTTTTTTGTTTAAAATTTTTAAGTTAAAATATTACTTTATTCACAATCAATGCTACTCGTAGACATTTTAACTATAGACTTAGAATAGAAATATTATGGTGTTTTATTCTAAATCACCCCTCATCCCAATGTGGTATTACCTCAAATCAGTATTTTGAAAATATTATAAATGTTTATGATGCGATAAGTTTAAGTTTTTCCCCACAATGATGCATTTCTTAACTTTAGTAGAAATTATAAGTGATAAATTTTAGCATTTTATATTATACTAGAGGCCCGATGCATGAAAATCTTGCAAGAGTAGGCCTTCCTTTCTCCTGCTGCCTGCACCGGCTTCCTTTTGGCACCTGGGACCTAGGCTTCCCTCGCAGCCCTGGCTTCGTCTGTAAAGTCGTCCAGAAGGACGTTGGTCTAATTAGCATATTACACTTTTATTCTTATAGATATATATTAGGATAAGTGTTAATCTTTCCAAAGTGAGGTGAGGATGTTTTTTCCTTATTGGTCTTTTTGCTCTTGGAGATGTAGTAGTTCCCAGAGTTTTGAAGCTTAAATATTGTGAGGTAAATAAATAAAAGATAGAGTTAGTGGTGATAACAGGTCTACCTGTCACTGATGATTAACCTCCATGTTTATATTTTGGGACTTACTTCTCTCTGTGAAATATGTCTATTATCTAAGAATTGGGAGGCTATCATTTACACCCTGTAAGCACACCACTTAAAAGGAACAAATTAGTGATTTCACTTGGTCAGAGAATATCAAAGCCAAATGTGCATTTGTGTAGTGTTTAATTAAAGTCAATAAGTGGCTCACCTAGGAAGAAGGGTATTGATGGGAAAAGGCCTCTGAACTCTAAACTATCATTGAAAGGCAGAGGAAGTAAATGCATGTTTTTCTAAGATATTCAAATGGACAATAGGTATATGAAAAGATGCTCAACATCACTAATCATTAAGAAAATGCAGCCCTAGCTGGTTTGGCTCAGGGATAGAGCATCAATCTGCGGACGGAAGGGTCCCTGGTTTGATTCCGATCAAGGGCGCATATTCAGGTTGTGGGCTCGATCCCCAGTAGAGGGCGTGCAGAGGGCAGCCGATCAATGATTCTCTCTCATCATTGATGTTTCTATCTCTCTCTCTCCCTCTTTCTTCCTCTCTGAAATCAATAAAAATATATTAAAAAGAAAATGCAAATCAGAATCTCCATGAGATATCATCTCACACCTATTAGAATGGCTATTGTCAAGAACACAAGAGATAACAAGTGTTGATGAAGATGGTAGAGAAAAGGAAAGCCTTGTGCACAGTTGGTGGGAATGTAAGTTAATTCAGCTATTGTGGACTATAGTATGGAGTTTCCTCAAAATATTAAAATAGGACTCTCATATGATCCATCATTTCCATTTCTGGGTATAGATCCAAAGGAAATGAAAATAGGATATTGAAGAGATATTTGTACCCCCGTGTTCCTTGCAGTATTATTTACAATAGGCAAGATATGGAAACAACCTATGCACCTGTCAATGGATGAATGCATGAAGGAGATGTGGTACATAAACAATGAAATATTAAACAGCAATGGAAAGAAGGAAATCCTATCATTTGCAACAACACGGATGGAAATTGAGGGCATTTTGCTAAGTGAGATAAGTCAGACAAAGACGAATACTGTATGATCTCACTTATATGTGGAATCTAAAACACTGAACTCATAAAAACAGAAAGCAGAATAGTGGTTAGTAGGGGCTGGTTGGGAGATTGGATGGTAATTGGGAAAATGTGGTTTAAGGGTACAAACTTGCAACTAGTAGATAAATTAGTCCAGGAGGTCTGTTGAGCATAGTGATTATGGTAACAATACTATGTCAGGAACTGCAGAGCTGCTAAAAGACTACATATTAATTTTTTCTCATCACAAAAAAAGAAATGAAAATTATGTCAAATAATAGAGAAGGTAGCTAATGCTACAAATGGAAATCATATTGCAATATATAAAGGTATCAAATTAACAACTTGTATAGCTTAAACTTATAGAACGGTATATGTCAATTACACCTCAATTAGAAAAGTTTGGGGGAAATGAGCAAAACATTTCACAGTAGCTAAGCACACTTTTGACTCCATGTTCTATAGAAGGAAATAAGAAGATATATAAGAATAATTTAAAGCTGGCAGGTTTCTGTTCCTGGAACATAACTTAAAAAATAGTTTTAAAAGAAGGAATTTGAATTAATAGTTGTCTTCATTTATAAAATACAGCAAAACTCTTCAGGTCTATAAATTGCTATGAAATTTATATCATATGTTGACTTTTCTTCTGACCTTCAAATGCATTAGAAAAACACCATATTTCTCAACTTTTTGTTTATTATTGCTCTAGAAGCAATAACATGTCCTAGAAGCCTTTAGACATATTCGTCTAATCCTCCCATGACATTTTAGTGTGTGTACTGTGTATTAGGTACTATATGCATATCTGTGTGTTACACATAAAAAGTCTCAGATTTTTTTCAACCCCTAAATATTATCCCTTCAGGGCAATGTTGCCCTTTTTGAGGATCCCTGAAGCAACTCTAAACCTGTGAGTTAAATTTAGTTTTTTAAGGCATCAAAACCATGGATATCTATTTTTTTAACTGGAGGAGTTAATGGAGGGAAAAAGGGGACATATGTAATACTTCCAATAATAAAGATTTAAAACGTTTAAATGCATAGTAAAATCAAGTCATTAATGCTAAACTAAAATTCTAATGTTTGATAATTAAAAACAGTTCTTTCAAATTATACCATTACATTTTTAAAAATTAATTTTTTGGCCTAAACGTTATTCTGTATGAGATTTTCACACAGAAAAATTCTGTAACACTTGGTTCCACTCTGAGTGACATACAAAAGGGCCAAATCATCTAACTTTGAAACTAACACTGCATTTTGATTTTAAAAGCTCCCATGTAAGGTTTTGTCCCAACTTGGCTATGAAAATGGAAGCTGGCTAGTTCTGCTTTAAGATATGCATGAGCCTGATCATTGGCTTTCCCGTCTTTTCCTCCAGTAAAAACTGTTTGACTCCACACCCACAGCAAAGGGAAGGAGAGTTTGATAGAAGTCGAAAACTAGAAGAAAGTTACCATCAGAGCTGATTGAAATAAATATGCTACATAATATAAAAAGGGAGGTTGGTAATTACTTTTTATCACAATGATCACATTTCTGCAGTTTCAGAAGTCTAAGGCAGGCAGAGTGTGGTTGTATCATTAACTGGAAACTCCCTTAGTTATTCTGTGGGGGCAGAAGTAATTTCTTATTGTGACTTGTGCAACCTGATGATCACTGGAGAGGCACTAATATAACACTCAATGAGGAAAATGGCCATTTGAAAAGCTAAGTGGCTAGCCTCCATCTCCAATACAGCCCCAACACTATTGTTGATGTAATCAAATTTTAAATATCAAGGAAAAGATAATGTTCAAAATTACATTTTAGTTTATATGTTCATGGGTCTTTCATAAAAATAAAAATTAACTCATAATAAGACACTATCAGTGCTTTTCAATTTTATTATGATATTTGGCTGAGAGAAGATGTTTTAAAAAGGTTTAAATGCATAGAGAAAGACAAGTATCACACAATCTCACTCATATGAGGAATCTCATGAACAAAATACACTGATGAAGGGAGTGGATCCAGAGCCATGAAAGCATGGGACAAAGTGTGGAATCTTGGAGGGAAGGCAGGGGAGGGTGGGTGGGTGGGATGTGATCAACCAAATAACTTGTATGCATATATGCATAACCCATGGACACAGACAATAGGGTGGGGGGTGGGGGTGGGCTGGAGGAGTTAATGGAGGGAAAAAGGGGACATATGTAATACTTGCAATGATAAAGATTTAAAACGTTTAAATGCATAGTAAAATCAAGTCATTTATGCTAAACTAAAATTCTAATGTTTGATAATTAAAAACAGTTCTTTCAGCTTGGGACATAGTGATAGGATGCAGTGGGAATCACTAAATCAGTATTGCCCAATTCTACCGTGATAAACCAGACCTTCCGTCCTTCCCTCTCTTTCATATTGAGTCAGTTACCAAGTATTAATTAAGCAGCTACATGCTACCAGCAAAATAACTCATTTTTTTTTTCACTCCTCCTTTGCTCACACATGGTTTGCTGCAGAAGGCATGGGAGGACTTTCCCTCTCTACCACTTTTGACAGTGATGAGGGGTGAAAATGGCAGGAATGTGCATGGACAAGTCAGAATTGAGACCAATTAAAACAAGAAAGAAAATTAAATAGAGATTTTATGATTATTTTCTCCCTTTCTCACCTGTCTGACTTGAGTTTTCTGCCCTCCTTTCATATCTGAATATAGCCTTCTGGGAGAATAATTTAAAATGAGATCTACTATTAGAAAAATCTTATGATAGGAGTATTTCACTTATGTCAGCAATTAGTCAATCGAGAGCATGATTTAAATCCATATAACTTAAATTGAAACATATATTTTCATTGAAATAACTGTTATGGTACAGATTAAGCACATAATCCTTGGATATATTAATTGTCCATTATATATATATAGAAATGATTTTTAAATCATTCAAATTCACTTTGCAACATTAGCAAGTTAATAAATGGAGACCAGGCTTGAAAAAGAAAACCTTTGCCTCTTTATTGAGAGCTACAATTGGAGGGGGCTGTAATAGTGCAAAAAGGAAAAAAAAAAACACACAAAAAACTTTGGATAAGAAAATCTGCATTTAATATTAGGTTTTATTATCTTAAATAATTATATGATCTTTTATAGGTTCCTAAACATCCCCAAGCCTCAGTTTCCTCACCAGCAATAGCAAACAAACAAAAAGTATAAAATTATATCACTGAATTTTTATGGGAAAATGTTATATAAGCATAAAGCATCAGAATGTCATGCATGGTCAAGGCAGCAGAGAAGGGCTTTGTAAAACAGAGTCTGCACTAGTCTGGCACCTGCAGGGTTTTATGATAATTAAACTTAGCCACTGTGTTAGATAGTAAAGATTTTAACTCCTGGTAAGTGCATATATTTAGTTACTTATTTATCCCTCCATCCATCCTACACACAAATACTTAAGAGTATCATGTATGTTATCTTGTGGAAGTTGCTATATGATTCAGGATAAGGTCAGCTGTGTTTTAATGGTAACAACCAAAACATCCCACTGGAGTAACACAATCAAAGCTTATTTCTAGGAGAAACCAAGATGGCAGCATAGGTAAACACCAGAAATTGCTGCCTCGCACAACCACTTCAAAAATACAACTAAAAGACAGAACGGACGTCATCCAGAAACACAGGAAGGCTGGCTGAGTGGAAATTCTACAACTAGAAGGAAAGAGAAAAGCACACTGAGACTCAGAGGAGGTGCGGAAGTAAAGTGCAGAGGTACGGAGGCGCACGCGGAAAGGGCTGGCAACTGAGGACGCCGATGCCTTTTTTAGTCGGGAGGGAGTCTCAAGCTCCCGACTGCTCTGAACTCCAGTTCCGGGCGAGTCTCTGGGGACCCATACTCATATGGGGAGAAACTGGACTGTCTGGCATTGGTCGGAACTCGAGGGTGGCTTTCTTTCAGAGGTGCTTGCAGCAATTACCACGGGACACTGAGACCCGGGACCTCTTAGGGCAGGGCTGAGGAGCAGCCATAGCTGTTTCCTCGGCTCTGTTGATTCCCTGAGATCCTGCCCCACCCAAGCTGTACGCAGAGGCTTTGCATATGAATGACCTGGCCCTTTGCAATCTAAAATTACCTAACAAACTGCAGCTGGGTCAGAGAGACCCAGAACATCCAAAAGAAGGCCCAAGGCCCCACAGCAGCTTGAATTGCTTCACAGCTGGGCCTCATCTGGGCACCTCCAAACCCCAAACAAAGAAGAGGAATCTCTCCATAGCTCCTGCTGGGTAGCCTCAGGCAGAGGCTAAATTAGCACCTCCTTAGAGATCCAAGTGCCAGTGTACTCAGTGGTCAGAGTGGGACCATCCAGATCACAACTCCTCAGATCCATAAGGGACACACTCAGGGGGCAGACTCAGTGAGCACCAAAGCCCCACTGAAGCAAGTCTTGCCCCAGAAGGGTGTCTCCAGCACAGAAGTTCTCCCACTGTAGACACAGCTGATTCTCACAGCCAATTGGCCTGGAGGTCAATTCCTCCCAGTGATACCTACAACAATCAAGGCTTAACTACAACAAGACTGTGCACAAAGCCCACAAAGGGGTGCACCAAGAGTGTCCACCTCAGGTAATTGGGGATTCTGAGCCACTGGGCCCTATTGGACACCTAGCACAGAAAGCCACTCTATCAACACAGGGAAGCATAAAAAATGTGGAGACAAAGAAACAGGTCACAAATGACAGAAATGGAGGAAAGCAAACTACTGATAAAAAAGCTTATTTCTAGCTCATATAACAGTCTATCAGGTTTCCTTGACTCTTCTCCAAGCTATGGCTTTGAGTTAGAGACCTGGGTTCAACTCCTGTCTCTAAGGTGTGACTGAGAAATTACTGAATCTTTGAAATTACCAGTTCCATCCTTTGTATTTTGAGGACAACAATGGTAGCTGCCTAGAGAGAAAATTAAACAAAATAATATGTAAGCACTTTGCACCAAAATGGCACACAGCATGAGCTCAATCAATGGGAGTAATTAGTTTTTGGGGAACAGCCAGGGTGAAGGTAATAATAAACCCATTTGAGATATCTCAAGGCTTTCTTTCACTTCTAATCTTTATGGGAGCAAAACTTCAGGTTTACAGATCACCCACCTCCACTGCCCACTGAGACTGCCCCTTCTGGTATCTGACTGTCAATATGAAAAGCTTCATTCTTCACACCTGTGCTGTACTTTGGACACCTTAGCAATTCTCTCTCCTCCCTGGTATTTCTGGGATAGGCCAACCCGACTCCAGAATGCCCTGGTTTGACTGCCTTTTCTTCCTTCAGAATGACTTTCCTCTTCATCCAACCGGGAAAATCACTTTGGGGAGTTTCAGTGTTCCAGGCTCTGAGTCCTGATCACAGT
This sequence comes from Myotis lucifugus, assembly GCF_000147115.1. Lineage (NCBI taxonomy): Eukaryota > Metazoa > Chordata > Mammalia > Chiroptera > Vespertilionidae > Myotis > Myotis lucifugus. Next base: position 2,672,733 of record NW_005871080.1, read on the forward strand.
GCATCTTTAGGTCCCCGAATATTTTAAAGTAGTTTTGCCTTATGTGCTTGCCACCCTTTCTGACTGAGGAAACTAAAAAAGACAGCCTTGCCTGGCCAGGGTGGCTCAGTAGTTGAGTGTCCACCATGGACCTGGAGGTCACAGTTCAATTTCCAGTCAGGGCAGATGCCTGAGTGGAGGGCTTGGTCCCTAGGAGGTGGTGTGCAGTAGGCAGCTGATTGATGATTCTTTCCTAATTAATGTTTCTATCTCCCTCTACCTTCCTCTCTCTGAAATCAATAAAAAATATTAAAAAAAAAAAAAAGACCGCCTTTATGGTTTGTGTTTCCCTATCGGGAGCCATGTTGGGAGATCTACCAAGCTTTTATCCCCCACCCAAGACTCCAAGCCATTCATTCCCAGTCAGCAAAATAGACCTCAGCTGGGGCTGTAGGGGAACATTCACCCTTGTTTGGCTCCTTTACCCAAAAAAAAACACCAAGCACAAATTAACAAGTTTACAAAGAAACAAACAAAAATTCCATGGTAGAAAGTCTATGATGAATATGACAACCTTTCCAGAAATCCAGGAAGGGTTAAGTCGATACCAGGGACTGTGACCTCCCTCAGGCTGTTCTGTTCGGTTTTCTTAAAGGTACATTGTATTAAGTGTTGTATGTTGAGAAAGCAGGAAACTCTTTAAACCTCCCATCAGACTGTACAGTTCTGTGAGGAGAGCTGCTGTGTCGTCTTCCTATGTACCCCTCCCACCTTGCTCAATGTTTGACACATAGTAGGTGCTTGACACACATATGTGTTGACCAAACATTTGCCACACATTTATCCTTGCTTCCTATGGCGATAGCTCATACAAAGATCAACCACATATGTAATAAGCTTTCCCAAAGGAGTAGTTCTACTTTAAAATTGGATTTCCAAAGACTACTAACATTTAGTAGTCTTAACCTTCAAATGTGGAGGATGGAAAAGAATTGTAAATTGTAAACAAAATGCTAAAGGCAAGCAGACTGGCCCACAGATGAATATAGAGAAACTTTAAAATGAATGTTATCACTACAGCATGGCATATTTTCCCACAGCATTTTAAGTTACTTTAAAGTTGAGGAATTAAACCATCAAAACAATTGTTCTAAGATCTTTTTCCAAGTTGTATTTCAAATTGCATCTTGTTAATAGAGGATAATGGTGAGAAAGCCCCGTCCTAAGACTGGAGAGTCACATAAAATATATAATTTTGCCCAGTGGTACATTCCGGCCAGAGATCGTTCAGTAAAAGAAATGAATATATACGAAAAATGTTCAGAGATAATTATGCTAGTTTTTCAGCCTAAATACCTTGGAATTTGCAAAGACAGCTCAGAGACAAAAGGGATACCACTAAAATTCAGTGCAATAGATTTCTCCATTCGCAGTGACAGGAACATCTCTCTCAATATTACTTAGCTAATGAAGGAATAGATCTGCTGTGAAGTTCCTAGGAGGCTCATTTTCTTGAGTACAGTAGTAAAAGTTAGCTGATGAATGACCTGAAGTGCTTAATGTTTCTCCTTATAACTTCTGAGCAGCAAGGCGTATCCAGGCAAGTACTGAAGGAGTTACCCTCGGGAGGCCCTGGTGTCCTTGCAGGTTGTCAGAGGCAATGAGCCAGGTTTATTTCAAATGGCTCCTTAAATGAACATTTATTTTGTGCCAGTAACACGTTTTTGATTAACAGCTCCTTTTGACTAATTTGCTTCCCAAAACAGCCCAATAAAGGACTCATTTAAAACATAATTAAAAGCATGTTATTGCTAGTAGTTAATACTGATTAAAACAGGCATTAAGACAATAATCGTTGGAGGAAAGTAAGCACCCCATAGTCAGAACAGCATCCATCCTTACTGTTTTCACGCTCACGTACAGACATGGCGACCTGACAAGTCAGAGCAAGGGCTCATTCTTTGTGGAGTCATATGAAAATGCATTCTGTTTTGTTTATTTTAATAAATGAGCAGGTCTTTATATAGGGAGGGTATTGATGTTTTTTCCTTATGGGAAACATTTATGTAGTAAGATACTTTTAATTAATTTGAACTGAACTTGGCTGTACATGGGTAGCTTGGCTCTTCTTGTATATTAATGGGATATAAGCCCTTGTTCATTCTACTTGCTCTCAGTACATAAAACTCCCTTAGTCACATTTTGGATTGAATGCAGTGAATGTTTTTATTACTTTATTTGACCCATTTGTTTTCATATTGCTTCTTTTTCAAATAATTTTCTGTTGTGTTGTAAAAGAAAAATAAGCCCTTAGATGATGTCTGATTCTTTTTTTTAATACCTTTTAAAACAGAGCAATGGTGGAAATTAATACTATATGAAATAAGCACATTAAGATTTTGTAACAACTTCTGTTTTTGCATTAAATGGTATCTTTTCAAGAATTGTGTAAGTAACATAAAAAGAGCATGTGTTTTGTATGAGTGATTATTTCATTGAACACGGAAATACAGAAAACAGCTACCATTTCACATGAAATATTTTTTCTAAAAATATTTTTCTTATGATCAATTTTATATTGAAGTATAACCTCTTATTTTTGTAACTATTCAGGAAGGCATGCGGTGAAAATAATGACAATTCAGATTGCGTATACTTGACCGGAGCGAAGCTGCCTGTAGCGGTTAGACATATAATAGGTCACCTTAAAAATTGAGCATAAAATATTGCAGAGATAAAACTACACCAACAGATTTGATCATTTATTTCCGGTTCCTGTTTCGCTGCAGTAGCCCCTGGACAGTCTCCCCTACAGAAGTCACCACCAGGCGCCTTGGCCAAGTGCATTTATCAAGGATGATTTGTCTTTGCCTTCATGGATCCAAACAGGGTCAAGAGTCACTATGGTCACAGGAGGCCAGTCTCCAAGTCTTGTAAGGTTTGTGGAGATAAAAAATGTTGAAAACTAACAGTAGCAACAACAACAAAGCTTGATAGACAGTATGTGGTCTAAAATTGTATGGGCAAATATGTAACAAGGAAAAGAGAAAGCTTTATGCATATGTGATAGAGATATATTATTGTTTTTTTCATTCCATGTAGGCTTTTTACACATCTCATCTCTAGATGATTCCAGGAACTTTTGAAAATGTCTCCCCCTTCCTACTTTGGTTAACCACTCACACTGCCGTCAAATGCAAATATGATCTCAACCTGTCCTTAGCTAAAATCTCTCCATTATGCATATGGATTCTTTCTGACAGGGCATAATTCTTTAATTATCTGACCTCCACCTATACTTCCAGTCAAATGTTCTGATCTGCTGTCTTGTGGGCATCATGACACCTCCTCACAGAACCAATCTGCTTCTTCCTTCTCCAGATGTGCATTCTGTGTCCACCTCCCCTTTCGTATACACGTCTCTTTGCTCACAGTCACTCTGCGTGAAATGTGTTGTGTTTTGTTTTGTTTTTCACATTCTTCAAGGATCAGACTTCTATTCATCTTCAAGTTGCAAGTTATCAAACATTAAGGACATCATGTGCATTTTAATTTCAAATACCAAATATTTTGTGGCGTAAGTATATCCTATGCAGTGATTTTGCCTACCCACAGTTACAACTAAAACAAATAACTACAATAAAATTTGACATCTCTCCTAAAAAAAATAAGTCCTTGAACTTGAATGTGTTCAGTTTTTAGTCATATCAGCTAGTGAAAACTGGTACATAATATTTTTTTAATTTTATGTATTATTAATATTGTGTTAACATACATAGCTATTTCTAACAGTGAATAAAAATTCAGGTAATATTTTGAACTATCAGATCTGCTTAGATTGATGGGTTAATCCCAGGGACTTGGCGATTAATATACAACATGGGCTGGGTTTCTTATGTAATATAGTTAAGAGTCTGGCTATTTGAATTGCATTTCATCAAAATATTGTTTTCACTTTATGGCAATAATTTTTTTAAGGTGAAAAATTGAGAAAGGCAGTTGTTTATAGTGAAATTGCAACCAAAGCAGCCTTCTCCAGATATTAGGGCCATGGTATGGCAATTAACTAAATAGTACTGTATTGTTTTGCCTGCAAATTTAGCTGCTAAAAGAGTCAGTGAAACCTGGAAGAATAGAATCTGTTCTATTTACAGAAATGTGCTTGCCTATTTTGGCAACTCACTCAAATTTGTAAAATTGTCTTTTCAAGTGAAAACTTTTCATTCAACATTGAAAAAAAGCTGGTGGTCTAGGTAGAGAGTGTGGATAAAAGTATTGGCAGAGGGAAGGGAATAGGATTTAGCTTTTTTTCCCCCCAAGGTCTTTTGCTTATAGCAGTAACTTTCATATACATATGAAGAAAGTGATATATATATATATAAATATATATATATATTAGAGAGAAAAAAAGAAAAATTTGAGAACCAGCAACAAATAAATTTGATGTCTCTAATTGTACTTAAAAATCTATTGGTCTGATAAATGCATTGTAATAATGCATATTTTTCCATCTGTAAATGAGAATATAATTCATTTATTTTGAAGTGGAATATTCATGAGAACATCTATTATCTATCTATCTTATATAATAAAAACCCAATATGCTAAGTGTCCAACTGTTCAACCATTTGACCAGTTGCTATGACATGCACTGACCACCAGGGGGCAGATGCTCTGACCAGTAGGTTAGCTTGCTGCTGGGGTCCAACCAATCAAGACTGGATGAGACGGGCTGGACATGCCCTAGAGCCCTCCCGTGGTCCCTTCCCGGCCCCAATCGTGCACCAGTATGGTCCCTCGGCCTGGCCTGTGCCCTCTCACAATCCAAGACCCCTCAGAGGACATCGGAGAGCCTGTTTTGGCTGATCTCCACAGGCCAGGCTGAGGGATCCCACCAGTGCACAAATTCATGCACCGAGCCTCTAGTATATATAAAAAGAGGTAGTATGCAAATTAGCCAGGATGCCATAACAGTCACAACTGGCTCAAGAGGAGGCTGCACGCACAGCCCGGTCATGCCTGCCAGGGCTTGGCGGCAGTGGCTGCAGTGAGCAGGCAGGCCCGCCCGCAGAGAGCAGGGAGCAGAGAGCCGGGAGCAGGACGGGCTTGCCTGCTTACCAGGGCACGACCACAGTGAGCAGGCAAGCCTGCCCGCAGAGAGCAGGGAGCAGGGTGGGCCTGCCTGCTTGCCGGGGCTCACCGGCAATCCTGCCTCTGTGCATGAGCTGCAGAAGAAACACCTTTTCTGACTGCTCATTGGCTAAGCTTCCGGTACATCACTCACAGTGTTCTTGGTAACTTGCATAATGAGAATCCAAGAAGGTGACCTAGGATTTTTCTATCTCACTCCTGGAGGAATAAATGAAGGTCCGCTGCTGGAGGGGCTAAGAAATGTCATATCCTGCCATAGCTGGGTTGGCTCATTGGATAGAGCCTCGGCCTGCGGACCGCAGGGTCGAAGTTCTATTCTTGTCAAAGGCACGTACCTAGGTTGCAGGCTCCTCCCTGACTGGGGCCCAGGTCAGGGCTCATGCAGGAGGCAACCAATCAAAGTGTCCCTCTCACATTGATGTTTCTCTCTGTCTTTCCCTCTCTCTTCCATGTTTTCTAAAAATCAGTGGAAAAATATCCTCAGGCGAGGATAAAAAAAAAAGAAAGAAAGAACTGTTATATCCTATGAAAGAGACATCTTGAAAATGCCTAAAGAACATTGTCATTTTTTCATGGTGAAGGGACTGGAGTCCGTGTTGATGAAAACACCTTGGCAGCTGCGGCGGCTAGCAGTGGCAGCAGCAGTATGATGGGGGCAGTACCTTCCCCTGATCAGCCCGGTCCCCTCTTGCAGAGGGAGGCCAGACTATGGCTTAGGCCCGCTCCCCACAGGCAGTGGGCCTAAGCCATTAGTAGGACATCCCCCGAGGGCTCCTGGATTGCAGAGGGCACAAGTCGGACTGAGGGACGCCCCGCATGCACGAATTTTATGCACCGAGCCTCTAGTTTAAATATATTTTACTATGATAACCAATAAAGTGTTATTATTGACTATTGCATATTATCAAGATATTTTGTATGTGGAAAATTATACTTGTAGTTATAACAGATATTATATTAACTTAAATATATCACTGATTAAATTATAGTTATATTAAAAATATAAACTCATATAGAATCTGATCACACATGTATCCCATAGCTAACTTTTTGATAATTCACAAATTGTATTTCTTTTTAGTTTTTTGATGACAAGGCTAGCTTTTCTGCTTGACATAAAAAAAACAAAAAACAAGTGTTGGTAATTTTAAAAAGCCTTGTGAATATCAAACCCAGCTTTACAAGCTAATGATAACAATAAAGTTTGAAGTTTCTTCTAAGACAATTAGTCTTTGGAAAACTTTTATGCAAATTTTACTTCACAGAAATGCCTCTCTTCAGAAAGTGGCCACAAATCTTTACACTCAACATATATTTTAATTCCTGAGGTTCTATAGAGAAAGATAGTTTCGGTGATTATTTCAAAATAATATCATTTTTATGGGCTCCAAACAATGGATGCACACCTAAATGTTTTCCATTCTCAAAGGACTTCTTCCCAGACCTATAAATGCCAAATAGGCATTCACTGACTGCCCTTTGAAAACAAGCAGATGATGTCTAGTTGGAAGAAACAGACTTTTGGCCATAGTAAGAATCTAAGGGACTGTGTGTGGTTTGAAGGAAGCAAAGAATGATGGAACTAAAATGAGCTAAAATGATGCAGTTGTCAAATGAGAATCTGTTCCAAAATTAAGGTTTACTGAACCATTAATTCCTCTGCCAGTGTATTGGTGGGACATAGAAATTCTATGTTTTGGAGAAACAGCCAGAGGAAAACCAGCTGAAGCAGCAGACGGTGTGCTTCATTCATAACTTCACACTTTCTGGCTTGTCTCTTGATGTCCTGTTCTTAACACGGTTAGGACACATCCTCTTACATTTACTACCCAATTAATTGGAATATAAAGAGTTCATCCTCTATTATGTGATTTGATTCTTTACCTTCTATCTAAGAGAAGTTCTTACAAGAATTCATCCATTTTAAATGTAAAGAAGAAACTAGGGCCAACATTTTTTTTTTTTACTCTCATTTCAACTTATGGGCAATACTGGAATGGATCCTCTAAGGCAGTTGTGGTTCACATGTGAGAGAACCGATCCAATTTTAAGGGGGAAAAATTGGCTTAGTGGGTGCAAGACTGTGGAGCCATGGAAAATAATCATTCACAGAACTCGTGACAGTTTCAATCACAGGATCCCTGGCAATGACTAGAAGAAATTGCAGGGTAAGTATTCAGGAATGATTCAGAGATTGATGCAACCCCAAAGGATGATTTCTTTGTTGCTGATTTCAAGTGTGAACAACATCAAATATATCATCATTAAGTTATTTGTCCTAAAAGCACCTAGGTATACATGTGTGTACATATATATGAAATTGTATGTTTTGTGAGGAATCTGGTCTCTTTTTATTTTCCCTAAACATGTTACTATAGGCAGGAATTAAAAATAAAATTCTGCTAGTAAAATAAACCTGATGTTGCTTTCCAAGGGTTTGTGAAACCGATGTTGAATTAAGACCATACTATAACACAAAAAGACCAATCCTTTATACCAGTGCATATGTAACTCCAAACCAAATAGTTACAAAATAAATTGGCAACTGGCATATTCCTTCTACTATGCTGCCAGTTACGGAATTGGGATAAATGAAACCTAAAATTTAGTTATAAATGAAAGCCAAAAGTATCTGAAAGAAGTAAGAAACTGGGCAAGAATTTATTTTCATAATATGATGAAAGCTTCTTTCTTTTTCTGTATCTTGTTTCCTAAACGCTCATCTGTAGATACCGGTTTCTTACAAATTTTTATCAGAATTTCAAAGTAACACTAAAAGAGTTAAAACAAAGTGTCTGCTCAAGTTATTTAAAGCATTTCATGTAAAAGCAAACAAAGAAAAACATAACTTGCATGTTCTAATTTCATGGACTCACCATCCATTTAGTCACTATAAGGACAGTTGTCCCTCTTACTTGTGAAATGTCTGCCTTCTCTTGCCCAATAATACCTATGTGCAAAGAAACCTAGCTTTTTCATGAAACACTTATTAAACCCACGATTATTTGATGACAACACATATGAGCATCATGCTCCGAAAATTGTGCAGTACCCAAACTAGACTTACGTGGACATGTTTTAAACTATTTATTTTTCTATACCTTTGGTATTCCTTGAAGAACTTGCACATCTCTTCCTGCTGCCTTAACAGTAAGGAAACCCACATATCTAGACATGCATCCTGAAAATAAAACCCTCTACAAAGTGATGGCTCACCAGGAAATTCACCACCTTCCCCACTGGTTACAGAGTGTTTTGAACCAGATTTCGTTCCAATTTTACTGGAAAGCATCACACACATTTGGTAATCAAAGTGTCCTCTAAAATCAGAAAGTGTTATTTGAATAGTTACCCATATAGTACAACTCATTTTAGGATAATAATCTAAGAATATATTTAGAAATGTTCATATGTGTGCCACATTCTCAGATTCCTATGGAGAAGCAAGTCCTGTCAATTCTTAATATAGACATTACTGACAAGTAACATATAAGAAACAGATACAACATTTTCCTGGCAAAATAACTCCACAAAACTAAGGACTGTGTGTTCTTGGACTTTTAGAATAATTCCACAGCAAGATCTGCTGTTACAGTGAATTTATGAAACCTAGAGTGACCTACACACATGTTGCTATATTGAAATATCCAGAAAGGGATATTATGTATTTCATACATATAGAAGCATAGATTGCTCTATGCGTTAATCATGGCCATTTGTGTGCATTTTTTATTTTTATGACCTAGGCTTGGAGCAATCTTTGCAAAACAGACCCATAACAAACACGTAAAAACGGAATAAAAAGCACATTCCCCCATAAAGTGCTTGCACAGAACAGAAATGTAAAATTTTGGCCCCCAGTCAGGTTTGTGTGGTATGAAAAAATTCTTATATTTAAATTCCCTGTATTTTACCAGTCTTTTTGTGTAAAACCGTAAGTGGCGTTGACTGTTTATGCCGGTTGATGTGGCCGTGTGACGCCTTTCAGGTTGGGGAGCTCTCACTTCACTGTTTCCTATCAGCCTCCGTGCCTACCAGCATGTGGGGCCCATTTGTTTCTTCTGCACAGAAAGAACAAGGGGTTTGGATTTAATTTGAAATCTTGACATAAGGTTTAATTTGCTAAAAAGGGGAGCTGTGCCATTGTAAATCTTGGAGGAGACACTAAGGTTGTGGGGGCTGTCAGCCCAATCGTTTTTAAGCTCTGTGTATTATGTTTGTTAAAGAAACTGCATTTCTATACAGACCCCACTCATCTAATTGAGTTGATGCTTAATTGCAAATATAATTCCTTTTTTAAAAAAAATTCTGATGACTGTGTTGTTTTTTTGAAAGGATGGATTATAGAAAATTTTCGTATGGAATGTGGATTCATAGTAGATGCACAGATTAGATAAGGTGCTCTGAAGATGAAATTCATGAAAGGGCAAAGGTCATCTTATGTTTTACATCTCAATAAAGATAGAGAAGAAGGAAATGCAAGTAGCTCCAGCAGGGTGAACTCAACAGAAATACAGGAGATTCCTAACTGGAGGAATTATTTAACACTGGGTGGCATTTATGTGGAAAATTAGGAAATGTTTGTTTTTCATAGTTTTTAAAAATTAAGGCACACTTATGTTGACTGATATATTTTCCTTGGATGATTTCTTCTTTTTTAATGGATTTCAGAGAAGGAGAGAGAGATAGAAACATCAATGATGAGAGAAAATCATTGATTGGCTGCCTCCTGAACACCTCACACCGGGGATCAAGCCTGCTACCCGGGCATGTGCCCTGACCAGGAATTGAACCCTGACCTCCTGGTTCATAGATCGATGCTCAACCACTGAGCCACACAGGCTGGGCTACTTGGGTAATTTCTTGATAAGGAATGGAGAAGTGGGATAATTCTCACCCTTGGGGCTTCACTGCATCCCTCATCCCAGGAATATATGCAAATGAGGGGCTTCAGCTCTGAGGATGCCTGAAGGGGACACTCCATCACACAGTGGACAGTAACCATGGATAGAAAGTACCTTCAATGCATGGGCCATGTCTGTACCATTGCTGCCCTTCCTAAAATGCCCAAAACTCTGCAGTTAGAAAACAACTATGCATACATGTCACTTTTACTTACTTGTAGAAATGCTATGTCTGTGTGTGTGCATGTGTGCGTGAGGTGCATGTTGTACTGTGTGTATGTTTAATATTAGAGAAGCAACATAGTTGATATTTAATATCACTGTTCTGGAGCCATACTGTGTAGGTTTGTATTTCAACCAAGCCGTTCAGTATTTCCTGTGATTTTCATAAGGCACATACATTCTCTGTGCTCTAGTTTCCTCATTTGCAAACTTGACACCAGTCACCAGATATCTAGCAGCAATAAAAACAGCCATAGTTCCAGTTCTAAAAGATTACTGAAAGAGAAGGCCCGCACAGACAAGTGTGTGAACAAAATGTAGGCATGGCATGATTTTAGAGTTTCTTTATAATAGGACAAAGGTATGTGTCAGGACTGAAGCAAATGCATTAACCCCTAACACACACACACACACACACACACACACACACACACAAAAGGTATACACAACTTTGCCATAATGAGCTAAGAGTATTTGGTGTTGATTATGAATAAATGGAGCATTTAACATGTTTGGATTGCTTACTATGTGCCAAGTACAGATTTATAACACTTCATGGATTTTGTTTTGTAATTCTCCCAGTCACTCTAGGCAGGAGTAACCGGTGTTACTTTTTTACATATGAATAACCAAGGCCCAGAAATGTCCACTTGTTTCCTCAAAGTCGCATAGTTAGTCATAGTAAACCCTGAGTTCAGGAGTTGAGCCTAGGTGTTCTGACTTTCCACTGCACGCTGAAACTATGGTCACAAGATGACACATATGACTACGGCAGTTGACACTCATTCACACAATGTGTGTTTGTTGCGCACCTACTTTGTCCCAGCCCTCGCAGCAGGAATGGAATCACAACTTATGAGAAGACAAAGCGCTCGTTCTCACCACTCCGGCCATGGAATTCTTCATCTTGACTCTTGCAGATTTCGGTTATTTACCATCAGTTGTTTTGCTGTAAGGCTATGGATTGTGGTGCCATGTAACAACGTGATTTTAATTTAAGAAGCATGTATTAGCGTCTTAATGTTACTATATATATTCTGTTTTATAACGCAACTGACGGAGGAAGGTTGTGGCGTTTTGTCTCATTTTTTAGCCAGCATAAATATATACCCCTTACTTTCCCAGACTCTAGAGCAACATCAAATTAATTTAAAGTGTGTTTCATTTTGTTTACTTTCTCTGAGACTCTCTTCTTGCTGTTAATAATAATAATCACTCTTTCTCAGCTCTGCGATCAGCTAGTAAATTTCACCAGTTGATCAAACTGGGAAAATGGGATGAAATAGAAATCTTACTTACATTTATACTACTTAAAGTCCTACCATAAAACAGTGTTCCTTTCAACTCCTTTAGTTTATATCATGTGGGAAATTATGCCCTCCATGCACCATGGCAGTATAATACAACTTTGAAAAAGAAAAAACAAAAAAAGCCTGCAGCCCAGTAGCATTAGATTGTGTGCTGCTTTGTTAACAGAGGCTTTCAATATATTTCCAATATTTCAAACATTTAAAACATCCCAGTACAAATAAAAAGTGCATGGAATATAGTTTTGCTTTACAGGAGCATAGAAACCAAACCTTCAATACTGAGTGTAATATACAGTGAATTCAAGAAAAGAATGGAAAATGGGGAGGAAACTGATATATTACCTCGCACTGAGATAGACCTTTCCTCTAATATAATGAAGAACTGAAAGGCATCCTTACATAGACATGATGATGCAAAAATCATGATGCTGGAGATTGTAGCCACGATGCACAGAGATGTACATGAATGTAGACTACCTTTGTTATAAAAACAGTGCACTCTGGCTCCCTCTGTATGCCTTTGTTGGATATAATCTTCAAGTGTTTATTTCCAAGAGTTGTGATACATTGTGGTGACCCTCCCACTTTCTCCCAACCATTTCCACTTCATAATAAAGTCTGGCTTGGTGGAAAGGTGTTATCCAGGACTATTCGATTGCAAAATCAACTGTTCTCTATCCAGGTGGTAACATTAGACTTAAAATATTTTATTCATTCAAGATAGATATACTGAATAACAAGTACTAGTAAGTGTCAGTCACGTACTGTCCCATGCACTCACAATATATATTAATGAACAAAACAGACACAATCCCTGTCTTCCTGGAATTTACACTCTAGTGAGAAAACCACCAAAAAAATCGACAGGTTAATACACAGTATACTAGTGACCCGTCATGAGAAATTGTGCTAGACCCGGGACCCCTCCCCACCCACCTCTTCCACCCCCCATGTCATGGGACCGCCCCGAGTCCCGGAGTCCCACCCACGTGGCCAGGACCCCGGTGCCCCCGCAGGGCCACAGAAACCCTGGTGGAAGCCATGTGGAGCGGCTGCTGGCCCCACCCCCACTGCCCCCACTGCCTTGCCACCATCTTGTGATGGAGTTATGGCATGAGGGTCAATTTGCATATTACCTCTTTATTATATAGGATTACTAAGTACTATAGAGTGCTGTAAAGGAAAAGAAAGTTAAGGGGATAGAGAGCTGGAAGCAGAAGGTAATATTTTATATGCTGGTTTCCATGAAGACCACTCTAATATGGTGACTTTTAAAAAATATATTTTTATTGATTTCAGAGAGGAAAGGAGAGGGAGAGAGATAGAATCATCAATGATGAGAGAGAATTGTTGATTGGCTGCCTCCTGCACGTCCCATACTGGGGATTGAGCCGGCAACCCTTGCATGTGCCCTTGACCAAAATGGAACTTAGGACCCTTCAATCCTTAGGCCGACACTCTATCCACTGAGCCAAACCATCTAGGGCTGACATGGCAACATTTAGAAAGAGACTTGAACGCAGTATGACATGTATACATGGGGCACAGGGAGTTTTCAGGCAAAGGAAACCAATTCAACCAGATTATGTCCCTTTTCCCCCCTACAACAACTATATTTACCCATTTATATGTCAACAATATGGGAAATATTATATTCTCACTATATAAAGTCTTACGCCTTAGAGTCAAAAGGAAAGGTTTTGGTGAGAAAATTCAGTTTCTAGTATGTTTGGCTGTAGAGATAGCCTAAGAGAGAGAGAGAGAGAGAGAGAGAGAGAGAGAGAAAGAGAGAGAGGGTGTGTGTTTCTGTAGCCAAAAAGGCTCAGTTCGAATCCTGCTGTAGACATTTATTAGCTGTGCATGGCCTTTACTAAGTCACTTACCAGCCTTTTTCTGGGATGTGTGAAATATTCAAACCATGCCCACCTCAGAGGACTGAGGGGAGGATTAAGAGATGAAGAATACAAAATGCACAGGGCTTTCCTTGGCCAACTGCAAACGGTTGTGACCCTGATTCAGATGCCCCCGTCCCTGTGATAGATTGCCAAAACACAGGCATGACAATCATACACTGGAAATACCTTTCAGTTACTCAAGAGTCTAGATTTCTGAACTGAAATTCTAACACTAAAATGTGCTTCCCAAGCTTCATCTGCGTAGGGTAGTGTCTGGATTCCAGAAGGGAGACATTGTCTTTGAAAATCCATCATGTTTGAAATAGTCTGCTAACTCTGCTAACTTCTTTACAGCAGGTTAAGTGTGGAATAATCCAAAACAATTGAATTAATTAATGGGGAGTAAATTCATCTTTAAAATTTTTTTTTTGTTAAGTTTTTGCCTGGCCCTTATGACTCAGTGGTTGAGGTTCAACAAAGAACCAGGAGGTCATGGTTCGATTCCAAGTCAGGGCACATGCCCAGGTTACTGGCTTGATCCCCAGTGTGGGGCACGCAGTTGTTTCTATCTCTCTCTCCCTCTCCCTTCTTCTCTGAAATCAATAAAAATATATTTAAAATATGTTTGTACTTAGCAGCTCTGCTTTGGAGAACTTTCATGCAGCTCATGTACAAATTTCACATCTATCACAACAAATTAATAAGAGCTGTTACATATATTATAAGACAATGTTACATATATAATAGGGCCAGTGGTCAACACATACGTGAACCCTATTACTTCTAACCACTGGTGAAATCAGGGCAGACTACAGATGAATCCGTAACACTCATTTTATCACATACTAGACTAGACCAATACATTTGACCAGACATCATAGTTAGGACAATTCTTGGAATTATTTATATAGATCCAAGTGATTGACCATTGGCTTGAAGAGTTAATAATATACCAAGAAACGGAGTCAGTGGCTGGTGTTGGCTAACTGTTGTTTATTTATTTAATTTTTTTATTATTTAACTTTAAAAAATTATTATTTTTTTTTAATCCTTACCTGAGGATATTTTTCCATTGATTTTTTAGAGAGAGGGAAAGACAGAAATATAGATGTGAGAGAAACACATCAATTGGTTGCCTCCTGTACCAGCCTACCAGAGCCCAAGCTGGGGAGGAGCCTGCAACAGAGGTATGTGCTCTTGACCAGAATCGAACCTGGGACCCTTTGGTCCCTAGGCCAATGCTCTATCCACTGAACCAAACTGGCTAAGGATTTTTAAAATTATTGATTTGAGAGAGAGAGAGAGAGAGAGAGAGAGAGAGAGGAACATTGATTTGTTGCTCCACTTATTCATGCATTCATTGGTTGACCTTTGTATGTGCCCTGCCTGGGGGGTCGAAACTACAGCCTTGGCTTATTGGAAAGACACTCTAACTAACTGTGCTACCCGACCAAGGCTTAGGTAACTGGTTTTTGTTTGGGTTTTTTAAATTGGCATATTGTTTATTTATTCTGCTCCATTCACTCAACACTGACACTGTTACTGATCCAAAAACCATATAACAGGAATGTGCTCAGTGTAGAAAATGCTTGTATTTACTCAATTCCATATTTAGAAGCTTTTTAAAAAGTGCAGTTTTTGACCTGCTAGGCTAAGTTGGCTCATCTCTATCATAAATTTTCTTTAATTCACAGTTTAAGGTCCTGGAAATCATCACAAATCCTTGAGAACCATCATAGCCTTCTCTGCCAGTTGAGAAGCAAAGCTTGTACAGTGAAATGATTTCAAAGAATACAAAACTTTATTTAGTTTTCCTTCAAAAGTTACAGGTATGCAAGTAGACACTGAAAAAAAAAAGTGCCACTTCAACCATGCTTCCAAATATTCAAATAAATTATATTCGGTTGAACTCATAGCTAACGTGGGGTTCTTAAATTAAGATACTCTTTTACTTTGTGGACCAAGTTTCTTGTTAATATAGTGTATATTGTAGTGGGAAGTGATGGTGATTTCACAAAGGGTTTTTTAAATTGGTAAAGTAAATTCCAAATAAAAAATGTATTTTTTTTCTTTGGTCATTTAAAGCTGGACGGAAGTGCTCTAAAAGGAGTCAGCTTTATTTTTATTTCAAAAAGATTTCAGGGTTATGTGTGCATTGTAACAAATCAAGTCATACAGAAGGGTTCCTAATGAAAAGCAGCCACCCAACTCATCTTTTCTTATTTGTCCTTTTCTGTTTTCATTCTTCTATAGGTTATCTTCTAACACCAGTTATGTTCATATCTCCGTTTCCTAATTTTACAACTTGAGAATATCTGTTCATTTCCTAAGAAAGACTGGATTTATCTTGCTCTATTTCATCTCCCCTCATCCTCCTCCCAAAGTTTGACAGTTTTATCATTACTTTGAGTTCTTCCATCCTTTACCTTGTAATTGTGAATAATATAAGATATATATAATTTTCTTATAGAGCTATCAACTCCAGGCAGTAGTTCAAACTACCTTTTTCTCTACAATTCCTCTATCTCTTCTTCATTCTTCTGATTCACTTTTAACTTGTCAAGCTAGTTAATAGCTACATTCTCTTCACACACAAGTAATTCTTGATTGTTTTGCCCATAGGTTGATTTTTAAAGTTGAAAACATGTTTACAGTGTTTGCATTACTATGACCATATTGCTCAGTGCCAGAGCAAATAGGATTAAATTTCCTTACCTAAATGTCAAAAGCCATGATGCCTGGGACACAGATAGAAAAATATTTCTGCTACCAATGTCTCCTGGCTTCTTCTTTTCTACAGGCCATCCAAGTGCTTAGAGTCACTGTGCATTTTAGTTGGGCTTCTCTTTGGTTCATACTATTTTGTCTTCTTATTTTCTTGAGAACTTTAATGTTACTCTCTCTCTCTCTCTCTGTATTTATCAAAATCATAAAGTTTCCATTCTTTAACACATGCTGTCCTTTGCAAAGTCCCCTGCTTTTGTTTTTCCTAGAAACCTCTTATCTGTGCTCCAATTTGGACCTGCTCATATTTAGACCAAATGTGCAGCCATCGGCCCAGACTTGCATTAAGAATTGCCTGGGCTATCCCCATGTTCCCCACATCCAATATCTTCCTCTTCTTATTTTTCAGAAATTAACTTTTTTTCTGGAACACATATTTAAATGACTCTTTAGAAAAATATATGTGGAAGGTAAATGTTTGCAGACCCTGTCTATTGAAAATATCTTTATTTGACACATATTTGAGTAGGTATGTCATGACCTAGAATTCTAAATTAAAAAAAAAATGTTTTTTCCTGCAATGCTTTATTCTTCAATAATTTGGTAATGCTGAGAATTCCAATTCAGTTTTAATAAACTGTTTTATTTCTTTGGAAATTTGTTGTATTCTTATCTTTCTTAATTTTTCATAAGAATAGTAAATTATATATACTTGATTATATATATATCCTTCTGAATATTAGATAATTTTTCCCAGCTTTTTTTCTCACTTTTCTTTTTCTAGAACTTTTTTTTTAGTTGGACTTTGATCCTCTACGACTAGTGTTATTTCCTTTCACACATTTTGTTAATTTTTCTGTCCTGCATATTTGGATAGACCTCCTCCTCCTTAATCACTTATCACACTCTTTTATTCTCTGATATTTTTTCTTTCTTTTTACACAGCATCTTGTTTTTGTTATATTGACATAAATTTACCTCCAAGTTCTCCATTTATACAAGAGAGTTTTCTGTTGTTTGTTTCCCTTTTGTTTATTAAATTGCCTGTTACTTTTCTTTTCTCCATGATAAGCTTTTCCATTTTTCTTGGTGATTCTCTTTAATGCTGTTGATTTCTCACGCATCTGATGATCTATCTCATTTGTTCACATTTAAGAACAAAGAATGGTTAGCAGACATGGGTTTCTTCTTCAAATATGCAAACATGTGCATACTCCTACTTATGCACCTTCCTTGAATAGTTAGTAGGACTTGTGCACATGAGTAAGAAGGGTCAACTGGCAGCCTGCATTATGGATTTACCAGGCAAAGTTCTGGGCATGTGGCCACATATCACACACCGGAATGGTCAGTTTTATTCAGAACTTCAATATCCACACTAGTCTTCTTACTATTTCTTACTGTTCCTCAGATATCTCATTTAATTTATTTAGTAAAAAAAAATGCTCTATTGTGTTACCCCCAAAAGGGCAAATGCTGGACTGCCTGGGCTTTGTGTGTGTGTGTAGGGGGGGTTGGGGGGGGGCGTTAAAGCGCTGCTTGGCACCACCATCTCAAATATTGACCTTTAAATATTTGTTTGTTCCAGCCCCGCTTCTCATTTTTACCCTCCATGTAATCTGCTCCTTGAGCCCAAAGCCACTTCTATGGTCTGATGGGAAGATGGGCTGTCATCTCCCAGAGCAGCCTTTTCTTAGCAAACCCTGCTCTACTCATTGGTTTAGAGACTTCCATCTCCTTTCATTTCACAAAACCTCATTGAAATATCTGTAATGATGTTGATAGCCAAGTGTCCTCTTTGGTTCTCTGTTTATTAATTTTATATGTACTATGTCTTTTCTTTTTCACGTAGGCCTCAGGAGGAAACGGAGATTAATCTATATTCTTAGTATATCATCTTGAGTTGAAAGTCAAGAAGTGATATGTAAATGCTCAGGTTTCTAACAGCTCATTTTGAAATAAATAAATATTAATGACATACACATTTAAAATTAACTACAACAATGAAGCATATGTTTCTTTTTTCTAAGAGAATTATAACAAGTTAACATAAAGCTCTTGGGAACAAAATGATATTTTTTTTAAGAGAAGGCCAACAAATAGAAATTCTCCTTTAAGGTTTTTTTGTTTGTTTGTTTGTTTTTGTTTGTTTGTTTTTCATTTCAATCATGAGATTTGCCCATAACCAATGAATGGATGTGATTTGAAGTTCAAAGGCTGAATCATTTTTCAGCATTAGAATCTCCAGATCATAAAGATGAGCTAAATGACTGTGCTTCTGTCTGTGTTTTTCTTTATCTTTTGGAAACTAAAGATACTGCCCCTGTTTCATTGCCGAGGTTTAGCCAGGATTATGGGATTTCTGAATAAGGATGTTTTAGTGTTTTACAGGAAGCTTTTTATCTGACTCATCAGTATATGGCTTGTTAGTTATCAGTGCTGTCATCCTGGGATCTTCTGCTCCAGAATTTATATTGCGATAGCTCTTATTCCTAAAGGGATATGGAAAGTGTAGCTCGATGAGCTGCTTCTGTGCCAATGAACACAATTTGGTTTCTGGTTTTACACTGTAGTGAAAAGGGCACTCATTTGGTTCACAGGTATTAATTTAAGCATTGCTTTAGTGGAAGCATGGTTGAAGGCAATGAAAAAGTTACTGGTTTGACTTGTTTCTGGTGGTTGAATATATCTGATAATTTATTCTTGTCATAAATGAATTTTGAATGATATCATAATGTATTATATTGCATTATTTTATAATTAAGCTATAAAAATATTCTTACTTTAGTAATGATGATATGATAACTTACTGCTAGAGACCATGGCCCATAATGAAATATGCACATTGCTTTTTCAAAGAACTTACACATATGCCAACATTTTATGTTAATTTTCTAATTTTAACTACTTAAATGTATAAGGTATCTGTTCCTCAAGAAGATTCAGAATTGCAAGACCATGAAGTAATGGCTGTGCAAAGTGACTTCTAAATAAGGGTTATTAAAATGTCACATGAAACAAATTCTCTGTATTTATAAAGATTTATTTTCTCTGGGAATCATACTTGTAAACAATTTGCATTATCTAGGGAGTCAGCAATTTGAGGCTTTATTCCGTAGATGTACTGTGGGGATGGAAATGTGGAACTGTACCTTCATTGGCTCTGCTATAATATAAGTTAGAGAGGAAATTTGTGACCCCAAATTGGGTGTATATATTTAGTTATTGTAGATATATGGTCATTGTCCTGCTCTTTAGCAGTGATTTAAGGTTTCACCAGTTTTTCCAATTGCATTTCACTTCTTGGAATTTATGTCAAAAGTCAAAGGTCATGATTTTTAGCTATTAATCTTTCCTCTCTGGAAAAACAATCCAACTGTGTTTAGCTGGGAGGGCTGCCTCAAGCTGGTGACTATACAGCACTCCAGTTTAGAATGCTGCAGTTTATGTAACCAGTCTCCCTTATTTAGGTTTCAATGACAGATCTTTTTATTTTGTTTATCACCAAATAACCATGCAGACATGTCATGATGCAGCCTGGACATGCTGTGTGGTCACTGGATGGGGTGTTTGCTAGATTGATTTTTGGTCAAAGTGTCTTAAAACTTATTAACCACATTTTATTGTTATAAAGTCCCTTAAAACTTATTAAAAGCATCTCATTGTTACATACAGCGATAGAGAAAAATGCTGCAAATGGTGTCATGGCGAAATGTGTTACTGGAAATTGAAGTTCCAATTTTAAAATTAGGCCGGCATTTCTATGTGTTTGTCATATTAGAATAATTAAGTTTTTCCTACAGCTTAGAATGTAAACTTTCAGCAAAAGTATACTCTTAATTGAAGTTCCAATTTTAAAATTAGGCCGGCATTTCTATGTGTTTGTCATATTAGAATAATTAAGTTTTTCCTACAGCTTAGAATGTAAACTTTCAGCAAAAGTATACTCTTGTTATATTTTGGTAACACAAATGTTATTATGAAAGCACTGTCGGGTTATGGGCTTTTCCGGATAATTATGAGTAAATGATCATTTTCTAATGAAATCATCCTCAGCTTGTGACTCTCAACTGATTTTTCCATCTGGTGTTTGTCATGTAAAGATGTCCAGTCAGCAGTATTAAGCAGTTTGAAAAATACCAACCAAACTTCTGTATTTATAGAGGGTCCTCATTCAATAGGGTGCTTCCAGTTTCTCTCTCTCTCTCTCTCTCTCTCTCTCTCTCTCTCTCTCTCTTTCTCTCTCTCCCTCTATCTGGAGGGCATCTCTATAATCATTGTCTATTTCTTATTTATATTACATGGAAAATATAAATGCCAATTTAAACAGATTTGTTCCTTGGGTAATATTGAAATCTGCAAAAAATAGTAGAGATTAAATCACAGGACATTTCCTCCTTAATGCCAACTTCTAAATCATCCTCAGATGATACATTTTTGGATAAGCACATCCCTTCTACCACCACCTACAACAACCTTATCCTTTTGAATCAAGCCTGCTCTTTATCCACATGATTAAGTGCAAATATCTAATTAGCCCAAGTACCAGAGAATTCCTTTCTCTAAAGCCTTTTCCATATTTGAATCCCCATTTCATAGTTAAAATATTCACTGCTCACAGTTTCCAGAACCCTCAAATAAAACAAAACAAATAAAACAAACTTTATTGAAGTAAATATTCAATTATGTGTTCCTTGCTAGGTGTTTCCAGCTGCCGAGTTTGCTCCCCGATGCATTTTCCCTGTCCTCCTGCTCTGCTCTGTTTGTCTTGCAGCAGGGCCTACCTCCTGCAGGAGGGGTTTCCCAGATGACATTGAGCAAGGTTTTACTGGTGAGAGGCATGGCTGAGAGGTGTGAGGGCAGTAGTGGGGGAAGTGGAGGGATCTCCCCCAGGGGTACTGTCTCTTGTGTGGCTCATTTCCAACTGGAGGAGCCCAGAAGGGTTCCAGCCTCCTCCACATGAACATGCCTGGCACTTCAGTCACCTGCCTGGCCCCTCATCCCTTTAGTGTAGAAGGGGGAGACACTACCTGTTGGTGCTACTGCCCAATTCACTACCTTGTTCTGACATTGGGTCTCCCTTCCCTGCACAGCCTTTGGGCCAGAGACAGCTGCCCCTCATCTGGCCTGGCCTCCTGGTCAAGACACCTTGGCACTGTGACTCTGAGGCAGGGAGTATGGGTGGAGTATCCGTGATAGGTGGTTTGAGCCAGACTCCTTATGAATGAATTTGGGACAAGGGGCCTCTGGCACCCAGGGCACCCAGGTGTGCGACTCCCATAGAACTCCTGAGATCTTGCAGAGATTGGGTTTCCCCTGGGAAGTGTGGTCTCAGCTGCATCGCCCGGGGTTTGATTGGCATGCAGGTATTCCAGTGATCTGGGGGACTGAAAGTCTGTGACCCCCTGGAGGTTCTTTGCTTCCTGCAGGAAAGAATTCAAATGCTGGCCAGTAGAGAATTCAAAGTGAAAGTGAGTTTATGACTGAAGCAGTGAGAATGGGCAAGTTCACAGACAGAGCAGCCTCTCTTTAGTGGAATTTGCTTCCTTTACTGAGGTTCATTTAATTGGGTTGGGAGAGGGGAGAACGGTGGGGGTAGGGCGGGGGAGGATATCAATAAGAGAGTGGAATATTCAGGATCTTCCTGGGAAAGGGGTGGAAATTTCTCAAGGGAGCTCAGTTGGCCATTTTGTGTCTTTTTATGGGCTTTCCATTTCTGATCATGGTGGTATGCAGTGTGTCATTTAGCATGCTAATGTATTACAATGAGCGTATAATGAGGCTAGGGGTTACCTGCAGGTGAAATTAGTCACCATGTTGGATCAAGCTGGTCTCTGCCTGCTTTAAGCCATACATCTGGCGGACGCTGGTCTTCCTTCTTGACAGCTCCTGTAGATTTTCTCGATTGCAGCTGTGCTACCACATACCCTATCTCACTTCCACCCTCTGTGGTCCCTGCGACTCAGGGCATCCCGGAGCAGCCTTCCCGTGACCCTCCATCAAGGCCTGAACTTACTTTCCCGCAAACACCTGAAGTCACATAGTGTGCCCAATTTGCTTTTCTGGTGTTAAAAAGAAAATCAGAGGCCCAAATTGGAGTCGCTGTGCTAAAGCCCATGACTTCAAACTTAGACTTAGACTTACACCTAACCTAATTTCAGTTTCAATCTACTCTAGAAATATAATCTTAATTGGTCAGTCTGGTGTAATCTGGTCAGAACCAATGAAGTAATCTGTCACATGGTTCCTCTCCACCCTTTCCCCACAAAGTAAGCAGAGGCAGTCTGTCTTATAAGACCCCTGCCTTCCTCTAAGGAAAGGTAACCTTGGCTGACACAATTCTTTCTTCTACTTTGCTAATAACTCTTTTGTCCCACTCAGTTTCTGCCCATAAAAAGCCTTCCATATCGTACAGCTTCTCAAAGCACTTCTTTCTTTACTAAATAGATGCTCCCAATTCATACATTGCTCAATAAAGCCAATTAGATCTCCAAATTTACTAGTTTGATTCCCCGCCCCCCCCCACCCCCCCCTTAACACTACAAAAACCCACACTCCACTGACCTGGGCCATGCTCTTCCTCAGTCTTCTGCATCCCTCATAAAGAACATATTTTTTTCAAGTTTATTAAATTGATTTCTCAAAATTAATTTATTTTAAGTTCCCTGTTAAATATTAAGGTTACAGAAAATTTCTTCCTCAGGAACAGAAAAATCTCTTATGCCTTTCGTCCCAGATAATCTCTGGATCTTCTCACTCTACCTTGATTGCCTTGGCAACCTCATCCAAATCCCGATGTCACCAATTACCTGCCTTACAGTCCCTGTGTTAGGTGTTCAGGAAAGTGTGTCTTTTTCTGGGTGGATCCTAACAGATGTAGGAGTCCACTCATTATATTCCCAGGTGACATCAAAGAAAGGCAGGATAAGAAGATCTACTGTGCCATTAACTTTGTCCCATATGCTGCAGGCTTGCATGCATTTCTTCTAGCAGGAGAGCTGCCAGAAAATAGGGTAAAATAAGTACAATGTGTGATATGTTGCATGGAAATATATGCAAGAGAGGAAAAGAGAGCAGGGGAAGGGAATGGGAAGTGAGATTATTGTTTCAAAATGATAACGGCAAAATGGGATTAAAAGAGACTTTGTCTCATGAGATTATCACCTTAGCTGTGTCTCTCCAGCACTGGGGTGGTGCTTGGGACAAAACAATTCTCAAAAACTCTTAACTTGAAAATATGAATGTGAAGACGGGAGTGATGTGTGTGGACTAGAAGAGTTGGCAATGGTTTTATGGAAGAAACATGATTTATCTATTGGAGCCCAGAGTGGATTTGGAAAACATTATTTTTGTGTAACTGCTCCTAATTAAATCAATACTCTTCTCTATTTTATAGCTTATAGAACCTTGGTAAAGACGACATGAAGGATGAACTGCATGTCTCTGCCTATTACAACATTGCTTAGAAGTTAATGATTTATTTACAAGTTAAATAGAGGCATGTGCATATATGTGTATGGAAAGGTAAAGAGGAAATGAAAATTTTCTATTACACATGATTTTTTCTAAATTCAATTCTACTATTTTAATTACAATCACTTCCTTTTAAATTTTGCTTTATAGAAAGATAGATTTTAGTCTGTAATAAGTACAATAAACTCTAAGGTGCTTTTTAATTTGGTTCTATTGGAATTTTA
The DNA here is from genome assembly GCF_000147115.1 of Myotis lucifugus. NCBI lineage: Eukaryota > Metazoa > Chordata > Mammalia > Chiroptera > Vespertilionidae > Myotis > Myotis lucifugus. The sequence goes on from NW_005871080.1 coordinate 2,696,615, forward strand.
TGTTAATCTATTTATTCAGCAAATATTTTTTTGAGTGCCTACAGTGGGCCGAAGACTATTGTAGTTCCTGAAGATATAACATTGAGACAAGAATGTCCAAATAATCCTAAAATTTATGTGGAACCACAAAAGACCTTGAATAGCAAAAGCAATCTTGAAAAAGAACAAATTGGTGGTATCACATTCCCTGGTTTCAAACTATACTACAAAACTATAGTAATCAAAACACTATGCTACAGGCACAAAAACAGACACATAGAGCAATGGACCAGAATAGAGAGCCCAGGAAAAAAAAACATGCTTATATGGTCACTTAATCTACAACAAAGGATACAAGAATAGACAATGGGGAAATGACAGTCACTTCAATAAATGGTGTTGAAAAACTGGACAAAAACCTGCAAAAAAAAAATGAAACTGGGCCACTTTCTTACACCATATGTAAAAATAAACACAAAATGAATTCAAGATTTATAAGACCTGAAACCATGAAATTCCTAGAAGAAAACATAGGCAATAAACCTTTTGGCATCAGTCTTAGCAAAATTTTCCTGGATATGTCTCCCTGGGTGCAACAAAGCAAAAATAAATAAATGAGACTACATCAAACTAAAAGGCTTTTGCTCAGTGAAGGAAACCACCAACAAAATGAAAAGACAACTTGCTAAGTGGTATAAGATATTTGCAAACGGTATATTTGATATGTGGTCATTATGCAAAATATATTAAAAACTCATAAAACTCAGCATAAAAAACAACATTCTGTTAAAAAAATAGCAGAGGGCCTTAGTAGACATTTCTCCAAAGAAGATAAATATGACCAGAAGACATATGAAAAGATGCTCAACATCACTAAGCATTAGTAAAATGTAAATCAAAACCTACCTATGTTAAGTGAAATAAGTCAAAGAACTATAATTGATTTCATTTATATGTGAACTGTAAACACACACACACACACACACACACACACACACACACACCAAACTAACAAACAAAACAATAACAGATTAGTAGATAAGAAAGCAAACTGCTGGTTGCCTGAGGAGGGAAGTGGGAGAGAGTGAAAAAGGTGAAAGGGAAGCAGAGCTGCAAACTGCCAGTTAGAAAACAAATAACTCATGGGAATGTAATGTACAGAACAGGGATTATAGTCAATATTGGAATAACTTTGTATGATGACAGATGGTTTCTAGACTTATTGTGGTGATCACATCATAAGATTTAAATGTCAACTATGTTGTACACCTGAAACTAATATAATATTGTATGTCAAATATGCTTTAATTAAAAATGCAAAATAAAAAATGTCTGCCTTTATGGGCTCACTTTTAGCAGAAAAGATGGGGAAAAAAAGCAGGATGAAATGTAAACCATCTGGCATTTCAATAGTAATAAATGGTAGGAAAAAGAAATAAAGCAGGGGAGGTGGATAGGAAGTGCTTGTATGTGTGCTCCAATTTTAGAGTATTGATCAAAGAAAGCCTCATGAAAAAGGGAAGGTTTCCATAAAAATGTGATGGAAGCAAAAGTGATAGCCATGCACATATGTGAGGGACGTGCATTCGGGTGGAAGGAACAGCAGCTGCGAAGGTGTGGTGGCAGGAGACAATGCCAAATGACACAGTGCCTGGAATCACCACCTTGTTTCCTTTGGGATTATAAAACTCATCTATGTAATACACAGAACATGCACCAGTGAAACTGACAAAATCAACCTTTCCCTCGTGTATTCTTTAATTACCTTGATATTTTTACAATAGATTATTTTTCAATAATTTTTGTTATTGAAGAAATGATGAGCAAAGTAGGCAAGAATTTTAAGTTGACCATTACGCTTTTGAACATATATTCTCATAAAAAAGCAATAATTATGCAATAATATATGTATGTGAGTTATAAAAAAAAGCTACATATATATTCATATGTATAAATACAGATGCACATATATATGTGTATATATACATATACACACATATATATACACAAATCCCTTAGTTTGATACTTTGTTAATATCTTTCTTATGTATAATATTTTGATTAAGCTTATTGATATTGTTATAATTAACCTAGTTATTAATAACAAGAAGGGAGCAAAGAGAAGGCCAAACATTATAAGCAGGCCATTTGGGCAGCTTCACTAGGAAGCTAAAGCTTTGCACTCCCCAGGGAGCCACTAGTCTATTCTCTGAAGATTGCTGGGGGAAGGAACTAGATAGGAAGGAGAATAGATGCAAGCCCACTAAAGTTTGGGTGATGTCAGAAAGGTACTTGGGATACTGTTATAATAGCCTGGTTTTTTTAACAAGAAAGGAGCAAAGGGGAGACTAGATAATATAGACATGCCGTTTATACAGCTTTGCCAGGAAGCTGCAGTTAACATTCTCCAAGCCTGTTCCCCCCAGATTGCTGGGGGAAGGGACTGGACAATAAACATATGCCCAGGACTAGTAAGATCTGGGTGACATGGCAAGATGCTTGTCTATCAATCACACTTGGGAGGGAGTCAATGGCCAGAATAGGTGTGGCCACTGCAAGGCTCAAAATCTAAGATGCATAACCCCTGAACGAAGAAAGTTCCATCTCCTGTGTTCTTGGCCCTCTTGCTCTCTCGGGACTCCTGTTGCAGGAGGCATGCTCAGCCATGTGGGACCCACACAGTGGACAGATGGACTGGAACTAGCCTAGTTCTACACAGGACTCAGTTCCACCATGGAATGGAAACTCCGGACACTGGCCCTGCTTTTAGCTCCACTGAACCCCCCAGTGCATATTTTCCAGGACTGGTTTAAAGACAATGGGACTTTGTAAACCAAGGGATGTATCTCTGTGCAAATAAGAACCACTCATTCTCCCATGCAGTCTTAGAAAATTCCTTTTCTCAAGATATCACAAGAATCCCATTCCCATTAGTGACAGAGAAATTCCACCCACTCAATCCTCTTTCCTGTGTCAATCATACCTGGGAACAGGTCATTAGCCAGAATGAGCGTGGCTACTGCAAGAGTGAAAATTTGGGATATTTAATCCCCTAAACAAAAAGAGTTCGCTCTCTTGTTTTTTTTTTTATGCTCTTGGCATATTGTGCTTGATTCCTGGATTGCAGGGCTCTCTCGTTCTGCTCTCCTACATCCACCCGCGTGGTCCATGGCCATGTGGACTCTCTCACACAATGGACTAATGGACTGCAGCTAGCCTGATGCTGAACGGGACCCGGTTCCCACATGGGAAGGAAACTCTGGACCCGGCTTTGCTTCTAGATTTACTGAAACCCCAGCTACACCTCTTCTATAACTGGACTAAAGGAAATGGGACTTTGGAAACCCAGGGATATAATTCTGTGCAAATAAAAATCACTCATTTTCCTGTGAGCCTCAGAATTTTTATTTTCCCCTTAAGATGTCAAGAATGCTATCCCCAGCATCCAGTGGGGAAGAGGATACCCCAATTTCTCTGATAACATTATGATGATCTAGGACAGTGGTTCTCAACCTTCCTAATGCCGCAACCCTTTAATACAGTTCCTCATGTTGTGGTGACCCCCAACCATAAAATTATTTTCGTTGCTACTTCATAACTGTAATTTTGCTACTGTTATGAATCGTAATGTAAATATCTGATATGCAGGATGTATTTTCATTGTTACAAATTGAACATAATTAAAGCATAGTGATTAATCACAAAAACAATATGTAATTATATATGTGTTTTCCGATGGTCTTAGGTGACCCCTGTGAAAGGGTCCTTCGACCCCCATAGGGGTCGCGACCCACAGGTTGAGAACCGCTGATCTAGGAGGTGGCATAAGGTCAAATGCTAATTAGAGGATGAGATAAGAATTTTTCTAGTTTTGAATATTAATAGCAAAGTAAAGTTTCAGATTTATCAGAAGAGTCAACCTGGGAGTTTATAAATTCCTCAAGAGTGAAAATATTGATAAAGTATTAAGGGAGAGCTGATAGGGTGATATACTTATTTTACTGGAGATGTCATCTGTAGAAGGCAATTAAGCAAGCCCTGTCTCTCTTCTGACTTCCTAGCTGGTGCACATTGCTACTATTCAATGAGTTAAGAAAAGAAGATTTAAAATAAAACCAAATTCAAAAAAACAAATGGGATTACTCAGAGTGACAGTGAAAATGCCTATGTGGAAAATACTTCAGATCAATCCCTCAGAAAATAAAACCTCTGTTTTTTTCAAGAAATGCTGTGCACGTTGGCAGTGCACACACAGGCACACCCCAGATCTCTGCACTAACTTATATGAGGTGTTAATGGCCCACAGATTAACATCCACACCCCTTCAGTTTGAAGAGTGATTCAAAGTCCTGTCAGTTCCAGATACCTAGCCAATCAGGAAACCGAAGGATTATCACTGAATGACACACATTTAAAGGCGGAAATCTGATCCACTTTTGGAAGAAAATGCTTCAAAAGAACTTCAGAAGTATTCAAGTTTCATTTGGTTTTCTTTCTGAAACTTAGCAAGTGCTTATAAAGTAAACTGCTTTTGATTTTGTGCCTATATGAAAGCATATTTGGTAAACTTGCAAGAGGTATTTTCATCATAAACTCCTGTTTTCCTCTTCTAAAGTCTTTCCTTGTGGGGCCTAGAATTTCCATGTCTGGTTTTATTTTTAATGGAAATTCCCTGGAAAAAAAAAGTGAAAAATCCATAGAGCCGATAAATGCTTGGGAAATTTGGAGTGAGAACATAGAGGTCTGCTTCTGCTGTCTTTATCGAAAATAAACGTGATTTCTCCTCTCATTATTGCTCAAACGTAACATAATAAACCACTTCAAGGTTCCCACCAGATTGGACCTCCAGGGAGAAAAGGATGTCACAGCAACATAATCCAACAATATGAAAGAAGTATTGAGTTAGTTGGCATATGAAAAAGTTTCATATTACGGAGCAGGAGGTGATAGTGTCTCAGCATGACAGAATTGAGTCTAAACAGGGAAATCTGTCTTCCATTTTTGTCACCTCAGAACACAAAGCCAAATTGGAGTGACTTCATAGAAGAGCAGCAAAATGATCGGGGGACCGAGGGCTTGATTTATGTGGAAAGATTAAAAGAGCGCAGAGTAATGTATATTTTGGCTAAGTGATTGCTAAGAGGAGCATGATAACAGTCAGCAAATATGTGAAAGATGTAAATGCCTCAGGAGAGGACGAATCCTCTGGCAGGATGCGAATGAACTGCACAAAGGGTTGAGAGGAGAGACTCTGAGTTAAAAATGAGGAGAGGGAAAACGCTCATTGTGAGAACCGATCGCATCCCTAGAAAATCAGTGAGCCTCCGGGGACATTGGAAATATCCTAAAAACAAAACACAACAAAGCCAAACACAAAACCAAAAAATAACCAGTTGACTTACAGAAGGAACAATTCTTTGCTGTGCAATCCTGTGGAATCAGTGATCCCTTGAGTCAAGGGAAGAAAGGATGCACAGACATGTGTATGTGTTTTGTGTGTGTGGTGTGTGTGTATGTGTGTGTGTTCGTACTCACAGGGTACAGGGAGTTGGGGAAAGATGAGGGAGTGGGGTTAGTTGTACTTTGGTTAAAAGGTAGGCAACACCAAAAATAAGAACAAGAAAAATATTTCCTAGCTGCATTAAAATAGAGAAATTTTCAAATGTTATGAGTGAGGGGAAAAACATCTCCTGTTGGATTTTGGAGATTGACCAAATGCCAGAATCAGCTCAAGCTTGCCTTGCCCTTACATGACATCATTCAGAGGATGCAGGTAATTACAGCCCAGCTCGGCTGCCTGCACTTCCTAACCTCAAGGTTGGGGGTTCAGAGCACATGCCACTTTCGGAGTAAGTTGAAATTTTTTATTTAAACACTTCTCATCCAACCATAATATAAAATCGTCTTTGAAGCAGTTTAAGTCTATAACAGCCTGCAGTGATGTTGCATCAACCTTTGTAAATGTAAACAATATTGATTTGGAGAAATGGAGAAAAGAGGTGTTTTCATTCTCAGGCAATTCTTCCTGGCCCTCTGGCTCCCTTCAACATTGCAGATGCCAACTTGTGCTAGTTTTGTAAAGGCAACATTTACAGCCAAATCTTGCATTCATTTAATAAAAGAAAAAAGGATGGGGGACAGGGGTTGAGAAGGGGAATTTCATCTCCCTCTGCCTTCCTTCCCTCCCTCCTCGGGTTTGCAGCTAACCAACAGGAAGGCTCTTTACCTCTAGCAGAAGGTCAAGTGCACAGGCCGCTGCACAGGCAGGGCTCTGCGGAGTGACCAAGTGCTCCAGCTGCCATTCTCATGAGACTGAGCACATCTGCTCGGAGATGTTTTCAGCATTCTCTGACCTGGGGCATGGGAACCTCAGAACATTTCCTAACCCAGGTCTCATTAGCTTGATACAATTAGATTACTGAGAATGCAGTTGACGAAAGGCGCATATTATTTATAATTTCCATTAGCAGTAAAATTGCTCCA
>NW_005871080.1:2703544-2719471 GCF_000147115.1 Myotis lucifugus
ACAGAAATAACTAAATTGGTTCTTTTCAAAATGTGCAACTAGTAAATAGCAAATTGAATGGACAAAATTAACTTTCTGCCATAGAGATAATTTCTTAGCTTTTTTATCTTTACCATATATGTATGAGATGATTAGTGAAAGGTTTGGAGTGGGCCGGGATTGCGCACCTATGACATGAGGCCATAATGTATCAAAAGAGATTTTATTCCCAACACCTGGGTGCAGGTGGGCTGAGACCGAGAAAGGCATCAGCGAAGAGAGCAGGGAGAGAGACGTTTTTATTCATTTATGCTGGCTGCAAGCCGCTTTGCTGATGTAAGGGTCTGGTCCAGCCGTGGGCAAACTACGGCCCGCGGGCCGGATCCGGCCCGTTTGAAATGAATAAAACTAAAAAAAAAAAAAAGACCGTACCCTTTTATGTAATGATGTTTACTTTGAATTTATATTAGTTCACACAAACACTCCATCCATGCTTTTGTTCCGGCCCTCCGGTCCAGTTTAAGAACCCATTGTGGCCCTCGAGTCAAAAAGTTTGCCCACCCCTGGTCTGGTCCGTCCTTGGTTTCTCCCATGCCAGATGTCTTCTGGTTATCTGAGCTATGCTCTGCTCAAGGCTGCAAGCTTTCTGCAAGATATCTGCTAAGCACAACAAGTTACAAGTTTTTCTCTGCCCCGTTTTATTCTCTTTAACGCTTTCAATTTGTTATTAAATAATTCTTAGTAGAGTAAAAAAGTAGAAGAAATAAAATGTTCTTTTTTTTTTTCTGGAGTGAGCCAAGAGCATTTTCTCCATAGTCATGCCATTCTACAGTGTTTCTGAGGAATAAATCCAAGCTAGTTTGGGCTATAATAAAATACAGCTATGAGGAATTTAGAAATCACAGGATAGATCATTCTCAGTTCTATGATTCTCCCTAAAGGAGGACCCAAATTTATAAAGCTCCATATCATACTTTCTGAGAGGATGCTTATAGTAATCATAAGGAATATTATTTGATGCACAAATTATAGAAAGAGAACATCAAATTAGGTTTATCTTCACTTTTATATTTGAATAATCCTACTATGAAAAAAAATCAGTTTATAGTAGTTGGTAAAGTTTTATTTACTTATAATAAGTGCGGGGATGAAATATAGAGCATGGGGGAAAGTAGGTTTACAATTGTGAGCACAAGAAACACAGAGTTTATTCTTATACTAGAGGCCTGATATAAGGCCTGGTATTCTTGCACAGGTGGAGTTCGGCCAGCCCACCCCGATGGGGGGCCCCTCAGGCCGGGCCGGCAGTGGGGACAGGCCACAGGCAGTTGGCCGGCCGGCCCTGCCCCCAGTTGGGATGTTCAGGGCCGATCAGGGGCCAGGCTGTCTGGGGGTTGGGGGTTGGGGAGAGGGTCTATCAGGGCCCAGATCAGGCTGGTTGTTTGCCACAGTGAGTGTCATACCCACCAGTCATTTCGGTCGTTCTGGTCGTTCCGCCGTTCTTGTCACTGGGCTTATATATATATATAGATTTATTAATTATTGTATTATTTTCCATATTAACAACTGTTAACCTACTTTTACCCCACCCTGTTTTGGGGGTTCAGGGAATTAAAAATAAAGCCACTTAGCATTTTTAAGATTAGGAGGAGTTTCTCAAAGCTTAGGTATAAGAAATAGTAGGATTTAGGCAACTGAAAAAATGGGTGAAGTGGGAAATGAAGTGGTAGTGGAATGGGGAAAATGATGCACAGAGAAAGACTGCAAGAAAAGTGTTCCAGCCAGGGTTCACTAGGTTATAAATCTTGGAAGTTTATATTTTGATACATAATGACAAATTGCCCTCCAGAAATATCAATTTATATTTTCACTGAAAGTGCACAAGAAAGTTTGTATTCCCACAAGTTTTACTATGGCTAGAAATCTTAAGATTTATTAGCTAACTATCTCATGTCTTTTGTTCAACACAATGGAGATTGTGGTTTACACAGGATTAACATGGATTGGACACAGCCTTGTTCCCTAGGCACTTATAATCTAGTTGAAACAAGAACTAAGAAGCAGAGAACAATAATGAATTATGTATACTAAGGGCACAATTGTGAAATGCATTTAAAAATGGTGAGAGGTCTAAGTATTAAATGAAATTAGTAAAAAAGCCTACAGAACAAATGAAGAAAGTAGAGAGATTATGAATGGAGAGTGTCTCTGAATTTCTGAGATGACTTTTCAATTTAATATGCTTGTTACTATTAAATTATGATGGCAATTGCTTTTGCTGTAAATGATCATTTTCAAGCTAGAATGTCTTGTGAAAGAATCATATGCCTAGCAATTGTGAGATGTGACAATTTTTATCAGATATTTTCACCTAAATTCTTTATTATCAATAAACAACATGATTAGAAAATAAGCACTGATTCATTACTAAACAATATTATGGACAAATAATGAACTCTTCTCACTTATCTGTTTTCATAAACTAAGGAAAGCATAAATCCCAAACACCTGCATTTGAAATGATTTCAAGTGAGAAAATCCATTCTATATCCAATCTTTCACATTTATAATTTCATAAAGGATAGCTTACTTATGTCTGCAGTCATAATTTACACTGAAGACAAAATATATATGAATTAGAATAAAGGCAGGAGCTAACTTTCCAGAGCCAGATATCATCAAATTGTCCAAGTTTGTGCGGTTTGATAGAAAGAACACAAGCTGTGCAATCAAATTTGAATAGTTAGCTTCTGAGTTTTATAGCATGGACTACCTAGACTCTAGGTAGTAGAGTAAGGCATTGTATTTCTTTGGAGTGCCATCTTTGACCTTGGAAATTGGAGATCATAATAGCTCTTTCACTTGTCATGAGTAATTTGTTGATTATATCTTCCACAGTTCTGGATATATTGTAAGCAATTAGAGAACAAAAGTTATTTTGTAGAAATGACTTAAGAGTTGAGTGAATGACTTTGGAAGGTAGTATTTATTAGAGTAAACAGTTCAAGTTTAAAACCTAAAAGGATATAGTATAACTTCTATATTTTTTCCTGGGTATAATTTCTGTTGTTTAATCTGGACAAGCTTAAATTCACACAATTTAAATTCAATCCTTATATTTTAGGTCATAGAGGAAGGGAGTCTCCACATTAACTTTTATTGGAAATATTAAATCTAAACAGGCCAAGTTGAATTAGTTATGAAATCTCTATCACTGCCTCTTGAAACTCAAATTGCATGCATTTTACTTTTTAAAAAGTTAAATATTTTACTGATAAATCTATTTTATATTTGTTAAAAACAATTTGATCATCTGTAGGACTGTTAGTAAACCTACTAATTCCCCCACTGATTTGAGCTAATATACATTCAACTGTTCCCTTTTTATTACCTTTCTATATCTTCATTGTATTGGTGGCTACAAAATTATTAATATTTTGTTTGGTGGATAAAAGTGAATTCAGAATCATTAGAATTCTGAGACACTGCCCTGACTGGTTTAGCTCGGTGGATAGAGCATCGGCCTGCGGACTGAAGAGTCCCAGGTTTGATTCCGGTCAAGGGCATGTACCTTGGTTGCGGGCACATCCCCAGTAGGGAGTGTGCAGGAGGCAGCTGATCGATGTTTCTCTCTCATCGATGTTTCTAACTCTCTATCCCTCTCCCTTCCTTTCTGTAAAAAATCAATAAAATATATTTTTTTAAAAAAGAATTCTGAGACACTGAAATAATAAATATTAAATATATATAAATGTGTTCTGATAAATATGTCAGCAATACTCACGTTACAGAGATTTAGTATTCCTTTTCACTGGCATATAGTCACACAGGCTGTTCAGTACATCCCCAAAAGAAAAGTTTCTTCTCACATGACTACTATCCATCAATATGACCAATATTTTCATGTTTGTGTCCTCTTTTCCTCAGTGATCCTTGTTTTCTATATGAGAAAGACTATATTTATTTTTATTTTCTACTATCAAATTTAAGACCATGCCATCTCACTCTGAGATAATTGGGTAGGTCAGGAATCAATTTGTCAGTTCTGTGTGTTGCCAGTCAATAGGGCCTTACTAGATCAGGTTTGACCTGAAACATTAGATTTGAAAGTATAGGAACAGGACCTCAGGATTTGACAGGTAACCCGATGGGAGATTCCCTCTAAAACCTTGTGACAATTAACTATTAATGATTCATTTAAAATCATTTGAAACAATTACTTTTTTCATTTTAAATGCAAATATCTTTGGTAAGAAATTTTTAATGCTATTCACACCTAATTTTTTAAAAAATCCTTCCACAAGGTATGTTTTTATTGATTTCAGAGAGAGAACAGATGGGGGAGAGAGTATGAGAGAGAATCATTGATACATTGCCTCCCTTACATGCCCTGACCAGGGATCAAACCCACAACCTAGGTATGTGCCCTGACTAGGAATCAAACCCTCAAGCTCTTGGTGTATGTGATATTACAACCAACTGAGCCACCCAGTCAGTGCTCACAGCTTATTTTGAATGAATAAGTAACAGCTTTCTTTTCTTTTTTAGATTAGCTTCTATACAAGCAGGAAATTGATAAAGTATGAGAAATAATGTTGGCTTTGGGTGTTCTGGGTCATGCACAACCTCTGAGTGCCTAGAATTCTAGACAAGACAGTACAGATCCATTTATCTTTTTTACCCTTGTATGCCTTCTAGCATTTAGAACAGTGTTCATGAGTAGCTGCCTGAACTGAATCAATTAGGAAATGTAGGCAGGAAAACTTAGGGAATTATTCTGCTTTTTAGGTAATGTCTCAACTTGGGAGCACATAAGGGACAGGATGGAGGGGAGCCAAGAGGCAGATGGGGAGAACAAGAAGAGGTGCAAGGGTCAGAAGATAGTAAACACATAGCAAGGTTTGGCACATAGCAGGTGCCTAAGAAATGGTTACTGAAGGAATGAATATGAAAATTTGATAGACTCAGATTTAAAAAAAGGAGAGAAACAAGGAAAGAAACTCTGTTTATGTAACTGAAGCTGGAGGTGGGAATAGTTGAAAAGAGCAAGAAAAGGAGATATGACCCAGTAGGGAAAGCATGACAAAAACAGGGTAGACTCACCTATCGAAAGTCCTTTCCAGGATCCTTTGCTCTGTGAGGTAAATACTTGGCTGCCTCCCTTCATTCTCTTCTGCCCTTACTAACTTGTCATCTAGTAAGAAAGCCCTACTCATTGAATTTAAAACTATTGATCTATTCTCACTGAGGCATTACTGCTTAAGGACTTCATCCTAACTGTTGGATCAGTAAGATAAATAGAGTCAAACAACATATGTTTATGATCACTGTATTTCATTATAAGGCATATAGATAACAAAGATGGAGTAGGAACAGATAGCTTAGGACATACAACACTTATTCATGTGGACTTAGCTAAAAAATCGCTGGGAAAATGTATTTATCTTTTTTACACTTGTATGCCTTCTAGCATTTAGAACAGTGTTCATGAGTAACTGCCTGCACTGAATCAATTAGGAAATGTAGGCAGGAAAACTTAGGAAATTATTCTGCCTTTTAGGTAATGTCTCAACTTGGGAGCAGAGAAGGGACAGGATCTGTCCATATGGTTATCTTGCTGAAATCCATAGGTTATCTGCCTGATTTTATATTCACTTTCCCCATGTAGACACCTCCTCAGTAATGGAAACTTTTTTTTTAATATATATTTTATTGGTTGTTTTTTTTTTTTTTTACAGAGAGGAAGGGAGAGGGATAGAGAGTTAGAAACATCGATGAGAGAGAAACAGCGATCAGTTGCCTCCTGCACACCCCCCACTGGGGACGTGCCTGCAACCAAGGTACATGCCCTTGACTGGAAACGAACCTGGGACCCTTGAGTCCACAGACCGACGCTCTATCCACTGAGCCAAACCAGTTAGGGCAGTAATGGAAACTTTTATTGAGTAATCAAAGTATGGCCTCAAAATTCACTTAGCAAGAGTTTAGGAGCTTCTGGTCCTTTTCCCTTCTGGACTATTATTTTGAAAATCTCTTTACACACACCATTTAAGCTAGTTCTATGTAATAAAAAAAGGTGAATAGTAGATTATGTTAATTAAGCGAAAGAGTAAAAATCCTCAGATAAAGATTCAAATTTCATTTGAAAAGACAAATATGATCCACATGGGTTCCCACCACTTTCTACATGGACATGGCGGTCCCTTAACTATAGTTTGTTTTATGCTGTTTAGGAAATGAGAGAGGTTACAAAGGTTTCAGGAAGTCTAATGGGATATTTCCTCAATCTTCCTCACATGGAAACAAAGACAGTTCAAAGTATGGATTTGCGTCTTTTATTGTTCTTGTACCTGTTTATCCTAGCTAGACGAATACTCGCTAGGTTAAAGGACATGCTTTAACCCAGGCACTAAGGGCCCTGTGTTTTGATCCTGACACTAAGTAGACAAGTTGTTTTATTGAAGTTTTTTGTTTATTTGTTTGTTGTTTAATATTAGCTCTCTAAGCAGTTACTGTAATATAAAGGTTGTCTAATGATAGGCCTATCAAGCCCCCTACCTATCTATCATTCTAACATATACTATCCTGTGGTTACATTTTTCCTTGCATATTGATACCTAGGTAAAGTTCCATTATCGGATACTTTTTGAGTTAAATCATGCAAGAATATATCTACTGATATAATTGTCCACACAGGTAATATAAGTTATCCTTATCTCCAGATCATGAAGATATTACTATCTGAGCATTCATGCTTACAGACTGAAATCTCAGAGGGAAGGCAGGAGTGGGTAGGTGGTTGAGAAGAGATTAACCAAAGAATTTGTATGTATATAAGCATAACCCATGGACACAAACAACAGTGTGGTGAAGGCCTGGGGTGGAGGGCAGGTAGGGGCTAGAAGAGGTCAATGGGGAAAAAAGGGGACATCTGTAATACTTTCAACAATAGAGATTAAAAATAAATTAATTAATTTGTAAAAAGTATCATTGTTGCTGATTGGTTCTCAAAGACATAGTCACACATTTCTAATGAGATTTGATGATCCTGACACATCTACTTGTTTAAATCCTCAAATATGTTTACAAAATGTATATGTATGTATAAAAGTTACTGGTGATGTGTGGCTCAATAAGTCAATAATTGTAATATTTTAACATTAGGAACATTTTATCTTCTCACACTGTAAGAGAGACTGAAGGGTTGAAATTAGGCATCAGAAAATACAGAATAAAACTATAAAGACCTTCTTGTAATACAAAATTCATGGAAACAAAACTCTAATTTCCTGATGGATATATTATATTAATGTAATGGATACCTCAGTGTAGTTAAATTGCATTAAATGGTTATTAATGCTTGAATAAACTTCAAGGAAGTGGGTACTGGTTGAAATGGGATAATATTTTGTTCTGCTAAATTATACATTAATTGGTATTTCCTCTCTTGTAAAAGGACCTAAAGGGTTTAATAAAATATGTGGTAGAAACATTATTTTTTTTTCCTTCTTGAGATATTAAGTCAAGAGTTTAACTGGAAGTGTTTCAAACCTTTCCCAGAAAATTCCTCAGTGTTTGTGATGACATGGGTTTCAGGGACTCCCAAAAGTAAATAATTAAGGCTTTTAGTCATCCAAATAATGATAGACTGCATCATGGGGGGAAAAATGTTACAAATTGCAGTTGAGATTTCTTTTCTTACAGCTTGTTCCACAGAGAAGGGGGTGGAGGAGAGAGAGAGGGAGGGAGTAAGGGGTGGGGGGGGCATTCCATAGGCAAGTATAGGCCGGCTTTGTTATTCTCAGGCTACTTCAAAAGCTGTATTTGATAATACAAGGAACAAGACCTTGCAGTTCATTTCCCTTTTATCAGATTATGAAAAATACCAGAAACCTCAAGTTTTACCTGAGGGATGCGGTGCTTCTGCTATGCACGGGGAAAACAGCTGCAACCAAGCACTTGAATCTGACCAGGCTCGAGTCTTGTTTTGAATTTGAATTTTTAAAAGCAGAGTTAACTCTGTAATAAAATTCGGCCCCTGCCCCCGGATGCTTACAAGCGGGACAAGGTACTTAAAGACCATGCCGTTTTTAGCACTCAACACAAGTGAAACTAGCGCCGGGGGCATGTCAGGAAAATTAAGTCTGGGAACTTAGAACGTGTGCCTAGATTTACAGTCCAGAGTTAGTGCACTGACTTCTATTTAAACATTATTTAGAAGTTTCGGTGCTCGGTTCCTGTCTTGTGGGAGGCACATCTCATTTTCTTGAGGATCAGCAGCCATACAATGTTACTCAAGTGCCATACAAAAGAGGAAACACGGGCCACTCAATCTAAAATAATAGACAATGTGGCCCAGTCACAGTGACTGCATCACCAAGATGAAATATTTGTAGCACTGTAAAAGCTAAACCCATGGGGCTGGCAATTCCAAGTAACTAAGACCAACAGGAAGTGACCCCCAGCTCCACGGTGACACTGCTTTCACATGGAAGCATACTTATCAACAGGGAAGTTAAGAAAAGAGAAACCACGGAAAAGAAGGGAAGAGTCATTAATCAAGGCACTGAAGGGGGAGAATGGTACATGCACTTCAGGATAAAGAGGGACATTGTGAGGTCAGTGTAAATTCATGGTCATTTAAATCTATCACTGAAAGCTATCTGTACCCCCAGGCCATTCAGGGCAGCCTGTATTTTCTTTTTCCCTATTAATTTGTTTAGCTAGAGAGAAGACTGGGACTACCTTAAAAGGATAACACCTCAGCTAAACCCATATAATTGAGATGCATCTAGACAACTGCCTAGCACAAGCCAGGAAAATAAGGCGTCCTCAACTTTTAGTGTATCTGTCAACTGACACAAACATTCATGGTTCAGGATTTCAGGCTTTGTATTGGATCTGCCTTTCGGAGCTTCCTCTTTCTGACATAATTCTCCTCACAGGCTACCACATTTGTTATTTTTAAAGACACACTTTATCAAGACAGGACAGAATCTTACTTTTTCAGTGATTTAAACCTGAGAAGTACCTGGCTTCCAATAATTCTAGTTGTTTGTCATCTAGTTTACACAGATGGAAACTATTGTTGTTTCTGCGGTGTGTGGATGTTTCAAATGGAAAATCCTGTGTCATTATGTGTTCTCTGGAGAAAACATAAAGAAATTATATTGGTCTCCAAAGACAGTGCACCTAATAATAACACAGCGCATGGGAAAATAGCATCCTTTCTCTTAGCACGTACTAGACTGTACAGAGGAAATAAAAGATATATTTCCATGCCAGGACTAAAGTAAGCATACTGTTTCATCTACAAGATTTTAATCCAAACAGTCATGTAAAATATTATATTCCCCAGTTAAAGTAAAAACAAACTAACAGCAGTCTTTAGACTGCTCTAAATCACTGCAAGATGTGATTGCATTAGCTCAGTGGACAGGGTAGACCTCTTGCTCTACCACCTTACTAGCTGTGACCTTAAACAAATTACCTCGCATCCCCATTTGTAATTTTTCTCCTCTTTAAAATGGGGTAACACCTACCTCCTAAAGTTGTGGTGAGTGAGACTTTCATAGTATATATTTAAGTGTTTTTTTTTTCTACTTGTTTTTTAACAGCCTCTAGTCCTTGTCACATAGGAGTGTATATTAAAAAAAATGAGAGAGAGAGAGAGAGAGAGAGAGAGAGAGAGAGAGAGAGAAAGAGAGAGAGAGAGAGAGTAATTTTGCCCTGGCAGGTGTGGCTCAGTTGGTTGGGAGTTATCCCATGCACTGAAAGGTTGCCAGTTTGATTCCTGGTCAGGGCACATGCCCAGGTTGCAAGCAATCCCCCGTAGGGGGCAATTGATGTTTTGCTCTCATGTCAATATTTTTCTCTCTTTCCCTCTCCCTTCCTCTCTCTCTAAAAAAATCAATAAAAATATTTTTCATAAGTAATTTTTTTATTATTTATGCTGAACTCACTCAAAACATTTCATCGTGACTCTCTAGTGCTAGCAGGTAATATCTTATTTCACAAACTGTACTAATAAAAGTGCTTTTAAGTTAGTACTTTTTAAATTAAAATTTTAGTCTTCTTTTCCCTCCAAAAAGTCCATAAAATTGAGCAAATTCTTCTATTATTAGACATTTCACACCTCTCCTCCCAATTCCTCTGAATAGAAAAGGTCATTACATTACCTCACCAAGGAAGGCTGATTGTTTCCTTAGTACAATCCAGCCCCATCTTTCCCACCTTATTTGATTTAACTCAGAAAATGTTCTACATCTGGTGCTTACCTTCCCGCCACAAAGTCGAAGGTGCTTCCTCCCAGTAGTTTTCTAAACAAGAGTAATAATTTTTGGTGTTCAAAGGAGTATGGTAATGGTTGCCAAATATTTTCAGTCTCTAAAGGTTTATAATATTTCCCTGCCTCATCTCATTCCTAATCTCATCCCAAAGCTATGGCAGGTCTAGGGATGCATTGTCTAGACCAGTGGCCGGCAAACCACAGCTCGTGAGCCACATGCGGCTCTTTGGCCCCTTGAGTGTGGCTCTTCCACAAAATACCACGTGCAGGCACGCACGTACAGTGCAATTGAAACTTTGTGGCCCATGCGCAGAAGTCGGTTTTTGGGCTGGGCAAGTCTATTTTGAAGAAGTGGTGTTAGAAGAAGTGGGGGGTGTCGGTCGGTCTGGTGACAGGAGACGTGATACAGGCGGGCCACGGGATACACAGCATGGGGTCGACCTCAGGGAACGTACCTCAATCAGATTGAGGACGTTTTTAGCAAAGGCCAGTTTAGGAGTACACTAATTAAGTTAATAACGATGTACCTACCTATATAGTTTAAGTTTAAAAAATTTGGCTCTCAAAAGAAATTTCAATCGTTGTACTGTTGATATTTGGCTCTGTTGACTAATGAGTTTGCCGACCACTGGGCTAGACAACTGCATTAAACCTTGAAAATCTGCTCCTCACACATTTTGACAGGTGGCATTACCCCCTCCTCCTGACCTTTGGGGACTTAAGTAAAGGTTTTTCTATATCGGACTCTTGTAAAGGATAAAGCAAGCTGGGGAATGTGTAGAAGGAAGGTTCTCAGATGTAGAAGCATAAGTTTAGTAAACAACTATGATACAATCTGAATAACTGAGAAGTGAGGGGAAAACAGAGAGTGAACTTTTTTGGCACACAGGAAATAGTAAGTAGGATAAAAGAAGGAAGAAAGGTGTTAGCATAGGAAAGTATCATTTATTAAATAAATTTCTGGACAAACATCTATATATATAAAAGCATAAGCAAACAGTCGACCTGTCAACTGGTCGCTATGACATGCACTGACCACCAGGGGCAGATGCTCAATGCAGGAGCTGCCCCTGGTGGTCAGTGGGCTCCCACAGCGTGAGCCCCACTCAGCTGACCAAGCAGGGCCGGGATGAGTGGGAGTGGCTCCTCCCCAGATCCCTGCAGGCCATGCAGAGTGACCCCACCGGTGCATGAATCTGTGCACCGGGCCTCATGCAGCCACATGATTAAGAAAATATTAAAAATGAAAATCCACTCAAGAATTTTATTCAGATAGCTAAAATAAAGGAAATTCCATAGGTCACTTTTTAAAATATTGTTATCACATTTCCTTTCTGTGACAAAAGAGTTAACGTTTGAGAAAATAAGAGTTTCACAGTGGAATCAATCCCCGGATAAAATCATTTAGAAACTTCTAGAAAGGGAAAAGAAGGCTAGAAAGAAGAAGCATTTGGGGATGTGCATCTTACTGGTTATTATAACTGAGGGACTTCAGAGTCACAGTCAAGCATACAGAAAATGAATGCTCTCTTATGATTGAAAAGGGAGATGTGCGCTCCAAGGAAAACTGTGCAGACAGACAATGAGAGAGCCTATGGACTTGCAGCGACGGACACTGTCACAGCAGCCTGTCTGGTCATTTGTTAGTTCCAACTGTTAAGCTCAAGGGTCAGCAATTCATAGCCTTTTTACAGCATTCAAGTTTATTGCCTTTGCTGGAGTCAAAAGGGGCAAAGTAATCTTTCTAATGTGTTCAATGGCTTTTGAGTGAAATTCTAGCTATGCAGCATAAAATCTAACACAATATTCAGCTAGCTGTTGGCGTACGTTCTCAGGATATAGACTGCTGTGTAATATGGTGCTGGGCGCTCTAAGTACCAGAATGGAGTTCCGAGCACCTCCCTGTGTTTCATCTGGAAGCAGAAGGCAGATATTAGGCCAATAAAGAGGTTAATATAACTATGCAGAGTGATGGAGTGCAGAGGTAACAGATGTCTGACATGCTGTTCTGTCAAGGGAAATTTGTGACTATGAAATGCCAATTATTAGTGGCCTAATAGTGATAACTTTAATGATTTAGAGCATATTTTAGATGATAATAATTATGGAAGCCATGGTCTTTCCATTGTGAATTTGACTTTTAACCTGTTGCTTCTCATTGAAAAAATAAATGTGATTGAAGCTATTATGTTATTACTACATTCTAGGACAAAATGAATAAACCTTGTTTCACAGAATGACAGATCACCGAGTCATCATCCACTCAGACAAAATAGCAGCAGACAACCACTCAGATAGTTAGTGCTTCCCAACAGGATATTTTTTCAATGTTTATTCCCTCAAATCTTTTTGGTTTTATATCTGTTAGTTCTGATCCAATTATTAAAAATGTATAACTATTATAGATAGGAAATCAATTTGATTTTTTCTACTTAGAATTGACAACCAACAGAGCAACTATTCATTCAAGGTACTGTCTTAGTTCGTCTGGGGTAGGACTGGGAAAGATGGGCAGGATACAGAAATGCATACTGTGCTCACCACAGTCTAAACCTACTAAACATACACAGAAAATTTAGTAAGTGAACTACCATTAGATGAACTAAACGTACATAGAAAACTTACTAAAATACCAACATTAGATGCCATTTCAACAGCACAAAGGCAACCACAGAGCAATTCAAGGTAAGTTTCCATTTGAAGAACCAGGGTATAGAATGCTATGAATGCAAAGTGGAGGCTGCAGTGTCCTGGGGTGGGTGGGCTGAGAAGACTCCTTTGAAGACTGAGGCTACCACTATCATTAATGGCAGCTAGAACGAAGAGAACGAGAAGAGCATGCTCAACATGACCACAGAGTCAGGCCAGAGAATGCAGAATGTGCTTCCTAATATGGACATAGTCATAAATAATGAGGTTCAGAAGTAGGATGTATAGCATTTTATCTATTTTTCAAGTTAAATTCAAGCTTGTCTAGGGGGTAGTGGAGGGTGGATCAGCCCCCTCTGAAAAATCAAATGATCAGAATTAAAGATTATAAGAAAGTATTAAGGGAGGAATGGAAGGAAAGGAATCCATCAAATCCACAGTAAATATGCATTAGAATAGAATGAACAAAATAAAGTTCTACCCTATCCCTTCCCCACACAAACACAATTGCTGTGAGAGTATAGGCCAGGCCAAAGTCTTACACTTTTTGCCATTCATAGTGTATTAATTTATGAAAAAGAAAACACATTCAACTTCTCATTATCAATGCCAAAAATGTGTTTCTTAAGACACAATCAGCTTGAGGGTATACAACAAGACTGGACAGATGTCAAAATGAAAGGCATTAGAATACATACGTCCAAATTACAATTATAGTCACTATCAGGATGACACTGGTACAAACACATCAACATGGGCTGTGCGAATGGAAGCTGCTGTTTGAAGTACAATCCTGCACTTGTCAACATAGGGCTGCCAGAGCCATAGGGTTGAACATGTCCAGGTGGCTTACTCACGGGGTGACACTTTCACATAATGCATGGTGCTCTGGTATGCCTTTCCTAAAAAAGCTGAAAATCCAGGCTAGCCCCTTAGAGGCTTAGACACTGGGCTTCTTAATGTTTCTTTGTTCTGATGGCCATTTGGGGAATTTATAAGGCCTTTCTCTTCCTATGTGTCAAAAACTTTCTCTGGGCAATGCTTTTTAAATAATATTCTATTTTGCTAGTATGTGTCTGCACTAACTACCTTGTACCATTCTCTAGTCTGGCATTAGAACTAAGACACTTAAGTTTTAAGATTTAACCAGAAATGTTGTTATTGTATTTGTTTCCACTTAGATTCTTCAGGATTAATAGGTTTCCTCTCCCATTTTCCTATAATTCTCTATAAAGGCTCAATTTTAAGGGTACATTATCCAGTCTCCTCACTTCCGGTAGTGGCTTCTCAACTATTTAGCCTTTAGGGAAATAGAAATCATATTTTTCAACCTCATGAGATTTCTTCAGTCGTCCAAGAAGAACAGCTACTCCAGCTTAATTCAGTAAACAGAGAGAAGTACTGTGGGCGAACCACAATACTTTAGGATCTTCTGGAGTTTCCTCAAAGTACTGCCACCTCCACACCCCTTCCATCAAACTTGTAAGGGAATTTGAAAAAAAAAATCTCCGCTTGGAAACTCCTTGAAGTTCCAAATATAGGCCTCTACACATTGGTTTTAATTAATTATCAAAGATAACATAAGTCATCCTAGAGGTCCAGTTGCTAATCCTCCTACTCGGCTTTCATCTAGGACATGGACAATTCATTCATGATAAAATTTAATTTTAGCTATAATTACAAAAGTTTGAAATTAAATCTCACTAGTGCTATGCTACTATTAATATGGACAAAATAACTGATCTACTTAGGATTAATGCGGGAGACAAAAGTAAGATTTAATTTTTAACTTTTATAATTAATTTGAGGAAATGTGATAAAGGATTTTGTTTCAGAGAGAGAGAAAGAGAATGTTTCAGAGTTTCAGGGAACACATTCCAGCAATCCCTCAAACCTCTTATATCCTTAAAGAATATTGTGTAAGGTAATATGAACTGTAGCTCAAACTAAAAATAACATGTTACAGTTTCCAAACTTGAGGAGTTGAAACTTGAGCTTATAGTACATTTCTCTTCAACAATTAAAGAAGAGGGGAGTATGGGACAGAATTCTGACTGTATAAGCCAATTATATTGATAATCAGGTGATCATTAGAGATACAATACTGTTACCAAAGGGGCACCAGCTATTCAATTACCGTGCCACATTTAGTATTTCTTCATGCTGCTAATATTCTCACTGGTATATGAAATTCAAGTTAGTAAGCTTCATTAAATTAAAATAAACTGATAAGCATATTAAAAACCAGAGTCTTAGACATATTCAAGAAAATCTCAACACTTGTTTTTTTTGGTTCCTGTTTTTTTTTCTATTTAATGACAATTGTGGTGTTTGGAATAAAACATTCTCAAGTCTCAAAAATAATTCTAATTTATAGTCTAAAGGAGAAGTAAATAATAGAGAGAGAGAGAAAGATTTGTGATGTGCTCTAACCACAGAGCTCTAGGAGAATATGGACAGGAGGGTCTTTCAGTAAATCTCATGTGAATTACTCCAATGAAAACTCCCAATGAGTGAGATCATGTGATACTTATCTTTCTCTGACAAGTATCACAGTATCTCACTCATTTGTGGAATCTAATGAATAAAATCAACTAATGTACAAAATAGATACAAAGACATGGAAACTTGGAACAGACTGATGAATCTCAAAGGGAAGATGGGGGTGATGGTGGGGTGGGGAGAGATTAACCAGGGAATTTATATGCATACTAGAGGCCCAGCACACAAAATTCTTGTGTGGGTACGGTCCCTAGGCCTGGCCTGAGATCAGGGCCATCTTCTCCAGCTGCCTGCAGCCAGCCCCGCCTCCCACTGCCACCCACCCTCGGTTTCATGGTGTCTGACAGCCGTGGGAAGGGACCAAGACGTCGGCTGTTCCCACCCTCTCACTGGCTCCGCCCCGCCGCGGGTGGCCATCAGGCGTTCAGAGCCTGCCGGAAGGGGAAAGAGACCAAGAGGTGGTCAGTGCACCATCATAGTGACTGGTCCAGGGGTCATTCTGCTGTTAA
>NW_005871080.1:2719880-2787274 GCF_000147115.1 Myotis lucifugus
AGGAAGAGAAAAGAAAAATCTTAACGAGTAATAGAATGTAAGTGATGTCGCACCAGTAAGCTCCGGCAACAGGGACAAGCTACAGAAGTTGATCATTATGAGAGAAACACTTAACTACAACTTCCTTTTGCCTCAGACATAAAGGTTACTGGAGATTTCTTTTGCTTTCCTCTTCATTGTGTATGCCTATTGCCTTCACTGTTTTGGTAGCTTATGAAGTAAACCCAAGATAAAATGTGGTGATATAAGGTTTAGATATGTTGAGAAAGGAGAAGAGAAAACGTCTTAAGTCCTGTGGGTGGATACTACCTGGTTTTAGAAACCACAGAAAGAGAACAATTAGATTATTTAGTCATAAAGCTCAAGTTCATAGTCCATATCTCTCTTATTTTAATGAACTAAGTTTATAGTTTAAGAAAAATTGAATATTGATTTATTGTAGATAAATGATATATTTGTTATATTGCTTGAGAAATTCCAAATGGCCAAAAAAAGAATGGAAAAAAAGTTGAAAATAATGTTGAATTGTGGAGTAACAATATAATTATGATCAATGAAATCCAATGATAAAATATATAAATAAAACATATACTTCTCTCATTGGCTAGAAAGAGGAATGTTGTTTTGGCAAATAATAGAATGTATGGCCAATGGTTAAATTACTGGAATATTAGAAAATTATAATTAATTTTAAAAGATGTGTAGTTCCCAAATAATTGCAGAGGAAGCACTGACTGCTCATCTAATTAGCATTAAATAAAGAATTATTCAAGGATATATTTTACAGCATTTTTGTTGGTGGTAAATCATTCAAACATAATCCTTTAGTATAATATGCCAGAGTAATGAAAATTCAAAAATATTTATTGATGATTTTTTAATTTATCCCTTTAAAAATCATATCTCTCTTATTTAAAAAGACTGTAGTTACTGAATTCTCTTCCACATGTCAATGTCCTATTAATTGGCACATAAAGGAGATTGTTGAAATCAATTAAAGATGGAATGTAAACCCAAAGATGAAAAGTAGTCACTGACAAAATCTTAATGACTTCATTTGGTGGAAGAAAACAAACATTTGACTTTCCCAGGAACATTTGTTTGATTTTAGTATAGCTCATTCCTAAAAATGTGAAATTGATATAGCTTTTTATCAAGATTAGATTAAACTAAAAATTTGGGATAGTAAGCAACAGATCAGATCTTTTCTTATAAAAATCAGTTCTGAAGTTTTCTTTATAATTTGTTCTCTCCACAACTTTGGTTAAGATGATAACATGTTCTGAACTCTTCTCTCAGATTAAAATACAAGTCTAATGATCTTAAAGGCCAATTATATTCAAATGAAGAGATTCAAATAAACGAACAATTAAAATAAATCATATTCAATTTGACCTAACAGGACTCAGGTATATTTTATTTTGAATGATTGAAGACATTTTCTTTGGTTGTTAGAAACTTTAACTCTAATCTCACTTTTGGTTAGCCAACATGACGATATAGTGCTATTTTATGGATCTATATGTCTGCTCTTATGCTAGTACTACGTTGTTTGATTATTATAGTTTCATATCAATGTTTTAAAAATGGGAAATAGGAGTCCTCAACTTTGTTCTTTCTTACCGCTCAGATTTTGGATATTTTAGGTCCTTGATTTTCCATTAGAATTTTAGGAATTTTAAAATTTCTCTGAAGAGGAAATCTGGGATTTTGATAGAGATTACATTGAATCTGTAGATCAATTTGGGTAGTATTGTCACCTTAAAAATATTGTCTTCTGATCCATGAACATGGACTTTTTAATAAATATTTAGATCTTTAATTGTGTTCAATAATTACTTGTAGTTTTGTTTGTTGTATTTCTGTATTCACCTTTTATATCTTTAGCATTTGTAGTGATATCCTCTCTTTTATTGATGTTATTATTAATTTGTCTTTTTTTTCATGAGTCAAAGTTTATACTTTTCTTGATATTTTCTAAGAACCATCTTTTGTTTTTACATCATTATTTTTGTGCTTACCTTTAATTTTTCATTCATTTTGGTTTTTTAAATTTAATTTGTTATTCTTTTTCCACTTTCTCAAGGCGGAAGCTCTGATTATTTATTTAAGACCTTTATTGTTTTCAATCAAACATATACTGCTATCAGTTTTCCTCTTAACACTGCTTTATCTGCATTACTCAAATCTTAACATACAATAATTCAATTGAAATGTTTTTATTTTTCTTTGTGACACATTTTAATAACCATTAGTTATATAGAAATGTGCTGTTTAATTTCAACCTATTTGGAGATTGTCCATATATCTTTCTGTTATAATTTCTATGTTAATCCTGATATTAAAATAGAGCTAACTTTGCATGGTTCTCATTTAAAAAAATTTTTACAATTTGATTTATGGCCCATAATATGGTCTATCTTAGTGAATTTTCCATGAAAACTTGTAGGAATATTTGTTCTATAGTTGTTGAGTTGGGTGTTCTATAAATGTCCCTTAATTTCTAGTTCAGAGATTAGCAAAATTTTTATTAAAAATAAAAGCAATAAATATTTTAGACTTTTCAGACCAAGAGGTAAAATTGAGAACATTATGTAGATACTTATATAACCATTTAAAAATGTAATAATTTTAAAGTATAAAAACCATCCTTAGCTCATGGGCCATACCCCAAAACATGGTAGCTCAGATTTGATTGGCAAGCCATAGTTTGCTAACCCCTGTTCTAGTTAGTTGGTGGTATTATTAAGTTTTTGTGGGGTTTTTTAATCCTTGCTAATTTTCTACCTGCTCTATCAATTACAAAGAACACAGTGTTGAAATCCTGGCTTATAATTGTGAACTTTCTATTTCTTTTTCATTACATCAGTTTTAAATAGTTCTTATATTTTGAAGATTATTATGCATTTGGAATTTACTGAGCTTCTTGAATATGTAAATGTATGCCTGTCACTAAATCTGGCATGCTTGTAACCACAGTTTCTTCAAATATGCTTTATCCCACAATTTCTTTCTCCTTTTCCAGAAACTTCAAGAAAAAGAAAATTAAACTTTTAAATATTATCTAAGGCTGTATTCATTTTGTTTTCCATCCAGTATTTTGTTTGTTTGTTTGTTTAGTTTAGACTGGATAATTTGTATTGTTCTGTCTTCAATTTTACTATCTCTTTCCTCTACCATCTCTGTTCTGCTATTGAGTCATCCAGTGATTTTTAATTTTAGATATTATTTTTTTTCTAAAAGTTTTATTTGCTTCTGTTCTGTAGTTTCTGTTTATCTGCTTAGAATGTCTCACTTTCTAGTCAGCATAAAACATAATTATAATAACTTCTTTAAAGTCTTTGTATGGCAATCTAATATCTGTATCATCTCAAAATTGTCATGTGTTGATTTTCATTTTCCTCAATAATTGATCAGATTTTCCTGATTCTTGGTTACTATTCTGGGCCTTGATATTGTGGGTAATTTTGAATTGTATACTGGACATTTGAAAAATATGTTTTGAAAAACTGTTTTTTCTCTTAAAAGCCAGTGTACAATGCTGAGTTTTGTTTGTTTCTTTTATCAGACATTCAACTCATATAAAGAATGCAAGTCAGACTGCCTTGCATTCCAGTTGGTGAGTCTAATGAAAGTTCAGTTTTCAAAGTGTTTACTTTATCTTTGAATCCAGCTATCCCTAAGCAACAGAGGATGAGCAGGGAACTAGGGCAGTCATTTATATAGCTGTTCACTTTTCAAACTTGGCTTTGCTTTGTGGGTCTGTTCTGCACATGAACACTTGGGGGAAGTTCAGGACATGTTTTGGTTCATACAAAAAGAGGTTTCCCAGCTCATGCCTCTATAGGATTTCTCCAACACTTGCTTTTTTTTGTTTTGAATTCTCCAGACAAAAAGATGCCGTTCTTTCAGTGTTTTAGCTTCCCAAGCTGTTGTGCGTTTCCATATATTTGGACTTGTCCTTGGGGCAATGTATAGAGAGAAGAGATGGAGGAAATATTGGGAATTCTACACACTTTGCATAACAAGACCCCTCTTCTCTGTACAGGGATAGGTGTTTTTCTCCAGTCTTTAGGTACTTGTGCCACTTCTGCACTGCAGTGTTGTAATTCTGTAATGGGGTTGACTTTGGAGCAGGAAACAGAATTTAAAAAATGAGAAAATGAAGAAGTATCTCTACTCTCTTGAGCTCACAGTTTGCTTCTCTCTTGGTATTCTGGCCAGAAAGAGGGATTACCAGAGATTTTTTTTTATAATGGTCTCCATCATACAGTTTAATTTGTCTCCAAGTACATAGATAAAAAAGAAATAAAAACTTCAAATACAGCACCACTATATTGGTTGTTATTCAGGTTTTAATGCCCTTCCCCATTTTCCTGTTCATGTTTACTTTTCAGATTCCTCAGTTGCTTTTTATATTTTGTCAACTGCAGTGTGCTTACTCCAACTAGAAGGCTTACATCCTCCCCTTTTCAATTATAAGGCTGCCCAGATACACACACACATTTTAAAAATAGAAGTCATGCAAAAATTACAATTTTATACATTTTCATAGTAAATGTTCTAATTTACTTAGTTACTAAAGTACAGGGTTTTCTTTTTTCTTTTTTTTTGGTTAACATTAGATAGGGTTGGGCTTTTGGGAAGAGAGCTCACATTTATGAATGTTTATTGTCTCAAGAGTGATAAATTGAAATTGCTTTTTCTAAAGAAAATATGTTTTTTTTCTAGAATCTTGATTTTCTTAAAACTCTTTATGGAACTTCAGAAACAAATGATCATAATTGACTAGTTATACTGTGATACCTGAATAAATTAAACAATATTTAATGTTAATGTTTTATGTGATTTTCAATTAGTTTTTAACCTAAGAAGATAAACTGGCCAAATGTCTCTCTAGTGGACATGCAATATTGCTGAAGAATATTATAAAAAAATGTTTACATGAATTTTAAAATTATCTGGTTGCCTACAAATTAAAAAAAATCCAATATATATGTCAAAATAAAATTTATTATTTCTCAATGATCTTGAAAAGACATCAAACCTATTTAAGCATATTTTTAAAATAATTTCAGCAACACCTCCCCCTAATGTGTCTTACAATGTAATCTTTGCATTTAAAAATTATAATTAAAATCAGTAAGATCCAAATACCCGAGACATTAAAAATCAACCCCTGTGCCATGGAGTAATTGGGGCTAAGATAAAAGTTATAGTCCACAAAAGGCTAAATATTGATCTGTTCAGTTTACATCCATTATTGCTGATCTTTCAGGATTTCAATATTGATTGTCCACTGCAGTTACGATAAGCTAGAGCAAAAGCTATCCATATTGCAATGTTGGGCAAAAGAAATAGCTTTAACCTCAATAAGCCTGTGGCCTAGTTAGAAAATGCCATCCTCCTTCTAAATCTTTAGCCTGGCGATGAAAAATTAATAATTTATTAAAACATTTTATTACAGGGCTTTCCCTTCTGTCTCCCTGGCATGGTGCCAGTGTACACTATGAAGTAACAGTTGGAAAATGACCTCCACGTCTTCAAATGAGTCGTTTCTTTAGTTTGGCTTAATATTCATCATTTATTTTAAAAAATACAAAAAGTGTTTCTTAGGATGGCTAAACTTTCATGCTCATTGTGGCTCCTTGCCAGACTCTGAGATGATATCAGAGTGATGTTACTACGACCGTGCCAGCCATCTTAACATTATAATGCATTGCTCTGATGATATATTAAACATTGACTTGAAAATTGAATATATAATTGGCAATGACAGGAGGAAGCATGATTTAATATCTTCCATGCCACCTTCCTCTCCCCTCCTTCCCAAATTGCTTAGGGTCATGTCTTCTCAGGCATTCCCATTATTTCAAATAGGATATTCTGATGTATGGCCCACATTTATAAGTTACTACCAAAACCCCTTTGTTGGAAATATTTTGTACATACTACAGCACTCAAAGGACTTTCCTTTTTTAAATAAAGTAGAATTAAAGACTTGCTTTTTTTTCCCCTCCTTCTTCCCCAATAAATAGTTTATGGCTAGCTAAACATTAAGTACCTGATTGTTCATAGATCAAGAAAGCATAAAACATACCTTGACACATCTTACGTGAAAGCTCATTTATTTTTATTCTGTCCAGAAACTATATTTATAAACTCTCAGCCAACCTTTCAGAGACAAAATATCCTTCACATTTTTACCAACCTAGCAGAATCAACTTCTGCCATATTGTCTCATTGACATTTATTTCTTATAATAATCATCAAAAAAAGTATTATTGTGAAGAAAATCAGAAGGCAATACGTTCATGTTGTCCTTGAGTCATTATTTTATATTTTTCTCTGTTTCTGGGAATATCTTTCATTTATTTTCTCTTCCAAGTACCATCTGGGCTGCCACATATTTTCCTAAAACCCCTACAATGTGATTCTCAGAAGTGTTATCTTAAATTTATCATTCTGAGAAGTACCCAAAGATATGGATTTACCTTCTACCTATATTTTTTGGGTCTAATGTTTGACATTATTTGGCCTTCCCTGTGAGTTGCAAGGAAATATATAGTTCATGGTTTGATGACAATTTTCTCTATTCTGCCTTTTTCAAGTTACAAATAGTTATATATTTTTAAAACAGTTGCTGTCATGTAGGCAAAAAATTGTCAGCTTTATCTCTTTTCACATTTTTGTTAAAAATAATGAAGAAATTTCAGAAACAAAATTCTACTCAATTTCTGTATAACCTGTTCACCGTGTTGGAAGATTGTAACAATAGTGTTGTCTTACAATTAGCAAAACACACTACAGCATCACACCTCTCCACCCTTAGCCCAGCCTCTGTCTTTACATATGTTGCACAATTTTGAATAAATGAAAGTTTCTTCCTCAATTTTATATTTATGGTGTTCCCATTTTGGTTTGAGAGAGGGTTTTCTGGGGACTCCTTTCCATTTCATATTCATCCCTCAAAGCAATTAGGAATGATAAGTTTGCTTTGCATGAAATCTGTAGCAAGCAGATTTGTGTTTAATGGCAATGACCAAGACAATGCTTTCCAGCATGTTGTCTTGAGTAAGAGAGGATACTAACAGAGATATTGGTGGATAGTAGAAAATGGCAAGAAAACATTTTAAGTACATGGTATTTGGATAATAAAATTGCATTTTAATGACAGAGTTGGATTGACTGAAAGAAAATGTTCATGAAAATACATGCATTGTGATGGCATGTTCTGCAGTTCTCTGGGACAACTGCTACCTAGAATTGTTTTCCTGGCATCTTGATCCAGAATCTTCTGTGGACTTTTACAGTATAGGGAAATGATGGTGGTGACACTCCTGCTGAATAGCCACTGAGAACAAGATTTAAGGACACAGGTACACTTTGTATGGTTATGGTAAATTAATACATATATCTAGCATACAGTAAAACAATTCTCAATCCTCAGGTTCAGGATGGCTACAGATAAAACCTTTGGGTTTATCTTTTTTTTTTTAAATAGACAAAATGTCTTAAAATGCTCACTATTTGCTGAAATTCATTTACTTTAATTGGTGTTTCTCAAAATGGGTTTTGGGAGAACCTTATTATTTATATAGGGTTCTTATAAAATTTTTAAATTTCTAGGTCTTATGACAGATCTGCCAAATCAACTTCTCTAGGGTAGTCTTATCGTTTCCTGGGTAATTTCACATTTCCAGGTCAATATACCCATGTAGGAAATTTAGGGACAGATTGTCTAAGGTACTAACTTGTTTCAAGTCATGCTCCTGAATAAACTTATATCCTATCTAATAAAGAGGTAATATGCAAATTGACCATCACTCCAACCACAAGATGGCTGCCCCCATGTGGACTCAAGATGGCCACCACATACATCTACACAATGGAATACTACGCTGCTATAAAAAAGAAGGAATTCTTACCATTTGCAACAGCATGGATGGAACTGGAGAGCATTATGCTAAGTGAAATAAGCCAGTCAATGAAGGAAAAATACCACATGATCTCACTCATTTATGGATAATAAAAACCATTATAAACTGATGAACAAAAATAGATACAGAGGCAGAGCAGCATCGAACAGACTATCAAACTACAGCTGGAAGGCTGGGGAGGGTTGTGGGGAAGGTGGAGGGGGTAAGAGATCAACCGAAGGACTTGTATGCATGCATATAAGCATAACCAATGGACATAAGACACTGGGGGATAGGGGAAGCCGGAGGAATGTCAAGAAGGGGAAAAAAAGGAAGCATATATAATACTCTTTGTAATACTTTAAGCAATAAAACAAAGTTTAAAAAAAAAAAGATGGCCACCACAAGATGGCCAGCAGGGGAGGGCAGTTGGGGGCGACTAGGCTGGCAAGGGAGGGCAGTTAGGGGTGACCAGGCCTGCAGGGGAGGGCAGTTGGGGGCAACCAGGCCTACAGGGGAGGGCAATTGGGGGGTGACCAGGCCGTCAGACATCCCTTGAGGGTCCCAGATTGGAGAGGATGCAGGCTGGGCTGAGGGGCACATCCCCCCCCCCCCATGCACAAATTTCATGTACCAGGCCTCTAGTTTTATTATAAAGTCACTGGCATTTTGGTGTGTTGTAAATTCAAACATAATAAAAGGAGCTTTCTTCCTGTCTTATACCATCCACAAAAATAAATTCAAATTGAATCATAGGTCTAAATGTAAGAGCTAAAACCAGAAAAGTCTTAATAGAAAAGCAGGAGTAAATCTTTGTGACTTTGCATAGGCAATGATTTCTTTGGTGTGGCACCAAAAGCACAAGTGATTAAGGAGAAGACTGACAAGCTAGAATTTTTAAAAATTAATATTAATTTTTAAAATATCCTTTGGGCTTCAAAAGATACCACCAAAGAATTGAAGGACATTCATATGAAGGATATATTCACAAATTATCCTATTTAATAAAGAGGGAATATGCTAATTGACCCTCATGCTGTCGCAAAGAGGGTGGCACCCACAGCCAATAAGGAGGGAATATGCTAATTGACTGTCTCACCCTCAAAGATGGCGGTGGCCACAGCCACAAGATGGTGGTGCCCAGTCCTCTCAGCCCTGCAGGGGTGGCAGTTGTGCGGCAAAGCTGGGCCCACCCCCAGGTGGGCCCAACCACTCCACGTGCTTGCCTCCGGAGAATCCCAGTCCCCTCAACCCCCCAGCGGCCCAGGGCCAGCCCGAGGTACAGGCAAGCCTCAGATGGTGGCTGCCCAGCTGATGCCAGAAGCACAGGCAAGCCTCGGATGTCGGCTGCCCAGCTGCCCATGGCTGCCCGAGGCTCAGGTAACCAGGGCCAGCCAAGTCTTGCGCTGCCAGAAGTGGCAGCAGCAGCAGAGGTGTGATGGGGCATCACCTTCCCTTGATCGCTGGGTTGCCTCCCGCCCCTGAAAGCTCCCAGACTGTGAGAGGGGGCAGGCCGGTTGAGGTACCCCCCCTCCAGTGCATGAATTTTCATGCACTGGGCCTCTAGTATATTTGATAAAAGACTTATATCCAGAACACTAGCAACTTAAATGTAAAAAGAAAATAACCCAATTCAAAATGGCAAAGTGTTTGAATAGACATCTGTCTAAAGGGAGGATGGGGGTGGGGGGATGGGGGTAAGAAATCAACCAATGGACTTGTATTCATGCATGTGAGCAGAACCAAAGGATATAGTAAGGTGGCAAGGACATGTGCTGGGGGGAGGGGGGAAGCAGTCGGGGAGAGGTCAATGGGGGAAAGAGGAGACATGTTATACTTTCAACAATAAAGAATTTAAATTTAAAAAAGGAAGCCAATAATTACATCAGAGAATGCTTAATATCAGCAGTCATTAGAAAAGTGCAAATTAAAACCACAATGAGATATCACTTCATATCCACTGGCACACATAGGATAAAAAAGACAGATAATAACAAGTGTTGGCAAAGAAATTTTAAAAAAAATAGAATTCTCATATATTTCTGATTAGAATATAAAACAGCACAATTTGGAAAACAGTTTGGCAGTTCCTCAAAATTTTGAACATGGAGTTGTCACATAACCCAGCATTTCCACCCCTAGGTACCAGGAGAAATTAAAAAAAAAAATGTTCATACCAAAAGCTGTACATGAGTGTTCCTAGTAGTATTATTTACTGTAGACAAAATGTGTGAAGAACACAGAATTTCATTGACTGATGAATGGATACACTTACCATAGTACATTCATATAATATAATATTATTCAACAATATAAATGAATTAAGTACTCATATATTTGCAACATGGATAAACCTCAAAACATTGCATTGAGCCAGTCAAGAGACCATATTACAGTACACCATTTACATGAAACTAAAGGCCTGGTGCATGAAATTCTGCACGGGAGGGTGGGGGTCCCCTCAGTCCAGCCTGCACCCTCTCCAAATCGGGACCCCTCTCATAATCCGGGACCACTGGCTCCTAACTGCTCACCTGCCTGCCTGCCTAATTGCCCCCACCTACTCCTCCTGCCAGCCTGATCACCCCTAACCACCTCTGCCTGATGGCCTGGTTGCCCCCAACTGCCCCCCCCTGCAGGCCTGGTTTCCCCCAGCTGCCCCCCACCAGCCTGGTCACCCCCAACTGCCCCCTCTGCCGGCATGGTTGCCCCAAGGAGCCTGCTGTTCAGTCATTTGGTCGTCCCTCACTAATCCCCCTGCTGGCCTGGTCACCCCACGAAGCCTGCTGTTCAGCTGTTACTGTGACAGAGTCCTAGACAATTTGCATATTCCTCTATTATTAGTATAGATGTGCAAATCTATATAAGTAGAAAATAACAAGTATGTGAGATAGCTGGAAGATTAGTGGTTGCGTAGGGCCGGAGTTAGCACTACTGTTTTTGAAGTGATAAAATGTTTTTAAGTAGATTATGATACTATTTGAACAACTCCAAATAGGCTAAAAACATGAAATTGCACACTTTAAATGGTGAAATTTATGATATGTAAATTATATTTCAAAAATGCTGTTTAAAAAGGCTTATCATAAGAGAATTAATTGTTTCCTTGTATTTTGCTTCTTGGAATGTAAATTAGAAAACAATTAAGAATTATCTTATAAAAATTATACTCATGCTTTATAACATAGAATTTCTATTCCTAACTGTATACACAGAGAAGTACTTCCCAACATTTTTCAAATTATTACACATATAAGTAATGGAAAAAATATATGTGATATAAACTAATGAAAATTTTAGCAATTGTAAGAGCATACATAATGAGGCTTAGGTTTTTAAAACTTCATTAGAATCTCTGTATTATATAATTGGTGTTCAAAAAGTAAAATAAAAAGTATTTAGGAATAAGTTTGATCTTAAAGTTATCTACAATTTCCAATTAGTATGTTTTCAAAATATATAGAAAAATGTTAAATTTGCTTCTATAAATATATCTTTGCCTTAAAAATAAAAAATAAGAAAATAAAAAATGAGGAAATAAAAAGGTGTCCTGAGATTAATTTAAGAAGCAAGTGTTTAACTCCAGCACAAATAGGTGACATTGAGCACCTTTTTTTTTTTTAGTGTCTATTGACCATCTGTATGTCCTCTTTGGAGAAATGTCTATTCAGGTCCTCTGCCCATTTTTTAACATTTAATATTGCTCTTAGTAATCTTTTTTTGTGTGTATGTGTTTCTCAGGCCAGGGACACACAAGAAAAAAAATTAACAAATAGGACTAAATCAAACTAAAATGATTTTGTACAGAAAGAGAAACTATCAACAACACAAAAATACAACCTACTGGATGGGAGAAAATATTCACCAATAATTCACCTGATAAGGGGTTAATATCCAAAGTATATAAAAAAACTCATACACATAACACCAGTTGATCTCTTCCCCACCCCCCCCCCCCAAAAAAAGAAGAAATACAGCTCATTCCTGACCAAACTTCAGGAAAATTTCCCATTTCCCTGTCTCCAGCAGCCTCTCTGAACTAAATCCTTACTACTCACACCTATCACTTATAAGACATCCACTGGGATATTTTTGAAAATACAGAATATCAGACTGCACCCAGGCATAGAATCTGCATTTCAACAAATTCCCCAGGTGATTTTTACTCACATTACATTTTGAGAAGTGCTGACCTGGAACACTAGAGCAGTGGTGATCAATTTAAACTGTGCAATAAAATCACCTGGGATCTAAAAATAATGACTCCTGCACTTCATTCACAGACATTCTGATTAAATTGGTTTGGCTTTTATTTTAGAAATTCTATTCTCAAAAGTCTCTGGTGAATTTAGCATGTACCCAAGGCTGAGAACCACCAACATGGAACCCAAATGATACCATTATGTATGATGTATGTTGTTCTCCCATGTTTTACAGAGTAACGATATATATTTTCTATTTAGTTGCAGTTAATATTATCTATCTCTGAAAAGGTGATAAAGTAAAAATATCCATAATAAGTTAAAAAACAATTATACTTTTTCTTGCTGCCACTGCCTAGACCTCTAAATGCTTATAGTAGAAAAATATCTAATATCTAAAAGCTACTCTTTATGGAGTGTTTGTAATTTCTAAAATGATATGAATGAGGAATTTATTATTGTCTTCACATTTTTTATAATGAAGCTGAAGCTTTAGAAACATTAAATAGCTTGTTCAAAGATACACGTCTCATAAGCAGTACCATCAATATATTGACCCCACTCAAATCCTATGCCAGGTACATTTCCACATCAACAAACATAACAGTATAGACAGTAGTGAAAACATCACTATCAGTTCCTATTTTGAATTAATTCTTGAATCTAACTCTTTTTCATTCTCACTTTAACTGTCAGGTTCTATAACCTTTTACATAAATTTTTGAAATAACTGCCCAATTGCTCTTTCTAAGTTGAATTTCCCAATTCTTCATTTTATATAATTTTTAGAGACAGCTCTGTGAAATGTAAATTGCAACATGTCTCTTTGTTTTCCATTCTCATGATGACTTCTTCAAATATTAAAATCCTCCATAATCTGGCATCTACCTGCATTCCATTACCTATTTTTTACTCTCAGCTTACAATGCCCTTAGCCATCTTTAATGTCAGGTATACACTTGAAGGTCCATATTAAAGCCCCAATAAATTCTGCTAAAATATGGTCCGTACTTTTAAATTTGTAAGTGTTGAAACCAAAGAAACTGTATTGAAATAGCCACTTTGGGAGAGAGAATAATATAGAAGAGCACAAAGTTAGGGGTAGTCTCTTTTTTTAGAGTGTTTTAAGTATTTTTTAAATTGATTTTATAGATAGAGGAAGGGACAAGGATAAAGAGATAGAAATATCAATCAGCTTCCTCCTGCAGTCCTCCTATTGGGGATTGATCCCGCAGCCCGGCATGTGCTCTGACCTGGAATCAATCCAGTGACCTCTTGGATCATGGGTTGATGCTCAGCCATTGAGCAACACCAGCTAGGCCTGTTAGAGTGTTTGATATCCAGGGCTTATCATGGGGCCTAAAGTAATGGATGCTTTTTGTCCAGGTTTAAAGTGTAATTTTAAACAGGTTTAAAAAAATTTTTAGGAATATTGTGAGGCAAGAAGTCAGTCAAGTTTTTATTATGAGAACTATTTTCTTCTCTAGTGAATTTTAGACCTCTGTGACAACGTTCCTAAACACTAAAGATCTGGGTTGTGACGTATATCCCTAAATCATAGAAAATGGGACCTCTCTCCATTCTGTCTAACATTGAGGACCAGAGGGAAACTAAGGGCAGAAATGTATTGACAGTAAAATTGAATGATATCATGGAGTAACCTTGGGCAGATTGACAGGGATCTGTCATATGCCTAATCCTAGGGGAAGCTTGGATAAAAGTGTTGAGTAGAAGAGACATCGTTTCTGATCATCACTGCTTACATGGAAAGAATAATTCCTCATTGTCTATTGAAGGCAGCCTAACTAATCTGTCCCTCACTTGCTCAGGCAGACCTGAGACCATATTACGTTTCATAACTCCACATCTAGCACATTCCGAATCCATTCTTGATGCTCAACAAATATTAGTCTCATGAAAGAATTAATGTTCAACATATTAGAATATACCCAGACTATATTGGAGAAAAAAATCTTTGAAAGTTACCATACTAAATTAATGCTTTCATCACCTAAAAATCCATTCCTATATATAACCATCCCATATTGAATATGACTTTTAATGAGCCAAGTTAATATTACCACGGATATCAAATTAGATATATATTTAGAGATAAAGCTAATTACTACTTAACCAAACAAAACTGCATAAAACATGTTGATTCCAACAACTAGTTAATTCCGCTCTAATGTGTATATAAAACAGGCATAGTCACAAACACAAATTTTACCAGTTATTTGACTGAATTGATTGATTACCTTAAACATATGTAGTTCTATCATTTGACTGATCCAGAAACTATCTTATTGAATTTCATTCCATTGATCATAAAAAATATATAATTTATCTCAATGTTATATACTATCTAGTTTGCATTTAACACAGTTGGCTACATTTATTTAATTGATTAAGTGCTAAATAAGTTTCAACACAAACTTAGAATTGTATAATATGGGTGTTATAATACATTTTCAAATGCCAATAATATTTTTGCACTATCTTAAAAAATAATTCCAAGACATGAGACAAATTTGCTTGCAAACTTCCCACTTTATTTTTTAGTGTTTTACCGAGGGGAGTCCTGTGAAAAATTAGTGAGGTCTCTAACATAGAATTTAAATTCTTACTGGCCATTGGAATTCTGCAATTCCATTAACACAAGGGCCTGACATAGCTGAGATTTATATTGCCAGAAACTCTCATTTGATTTATAATCTGGTAATCCTTTTATCCTCCATTTATATGCAGTATAACTTGACGTAAGTGCAAGAATGCCTCCATTAATAGAATTCACGAATATTGGACCAAGACATTTCTTAGATCAT
Organism: Myotis lucifugus; assembly: GCF_000147115.1. Classification (NCBI taxonomy): domain Eukaryota; kingdom Metazoa; phylum Chordata; class Mammalia; order Chiroptera; family Vespertilionidae; genus Myotis; species Myotis lucifugus. The sequence goes on from NW_005871080.1 coordinate 2,734,827, forward strand.
AAAGGCTCCCTGCAAAGGGGGAGAAAGGGAGAGGGTGGACCTGGCCATGGTGAAATCTGGCTTTAACACAGCCTAATAAAGTGCAACTCAGGTTAAATCTACTGATTTTAGAACATTAGACTGGCATAGAATTCTCTTTAGAAGTGTCTGCTCCTTCGATTCAGGCCATATAACCATTTTACCAGACCTCAGGCTATATCAAAAGAGTTAGATATTTGTAGTTTTGTTACAGTTCATATAAAAAGCTAAGTGGACCTATGAAGTAGATGTATATGGGGAAAAGCAAAGGAAGTGGAATCTGACAGGAGAGAAAGCTCTAAACATCATGCTTAGCCTGGAAAAATTCTGAGATATAAAAAAAGTCAAGTACAGCAAAGTACCATAGCCACTTCATTTACAAAATGATATCTTTAAATCAAACAGCAATAAAAAGCAGTAAACTAAAAATCCAAGGTTTATATATGTTGCCCTCTTCTCTCTTCTATCCATCCTACACAGTATTCCCGACCCTAATTATATCCTAATTATTTGTTGCCTATACTTTGAACTTGGTTTGGGAATTAATTCCTTTCAATGCTTGCCACTCAACAATATAAAGTTGTTTCTGTCTCTTAGCATTTAATCAAATACTGATTTTAAACAAGTATTGTTTTATTTTCATTATATTTTTCTATGCACTGCAGATTTCAAGTTAAAAAAACACCTTTAGATAGGTAAGAAATAGATGATGATAGATAATAGATAGATGATAGATAGATAGATAGATAGATAGATAGATAGATAAGACCCATAACTATACATCATATATGCATTAAAAATTCAGAAAACTGTATGTTACATTGGGGGCGTTAGTGGTATATTACATAACTTGGAGATAAAAGCCTTTGTACTTCCATATGTTTTCAAAATTCTCTGCTTGAATATGTATTATTCAAAAGTTTTCTTATAAAGAAATAAGCTTTAAAACTGCCTAGATTACTTATACAGAAAAGTATGGTAGAGTAAAATAATAAGATCATAGTGGTGTATTGCTTTATGATACTTAATAGGCCATCCAAAATAACATACTACTCAGGTAGTTTCTACCATTTTAGGATTTTTGAATTTTCTGTGATTCAAATATTACTCCCTCATCAATAATATGTCTTTGTTATTTCTATAATTTGATATTTTAAAACTTGTGATAGATGGCATCCACAATACTAAATATACTGTGATAAAACATGTTTTAAACCATCTAGTTATAACATTAAAACAAATTTCATAAGTAAAATAAGATTTTAAAAAATTACTTCTACACTTCATAGCTTCAGACATAGAATAGTAAATATGGATACCTAATTCTACAGAATTAATAGTTGGATTTTATTTTATTTTAAATTTCTTTAATGATTAAGGTATTACATATGTGTCCTTATCCCCCCACCCCCTCACTCATGCCCTCACCCCCCTGGTGTCTGTGTCCATTGGGTAGGCTTATATGCATACATACAAGTCCTTTGGTTGATCTCTCCTCCTTACCCCCACCCTCCCATACCTTCCCTCTGAGGTTTGACAGTCTGATCGATGCTTCTCTGTCTCTGGATCTGTTTTTGTTCATCTGTTTATGTTGTTCATTATATTCCACCAATAAGTGAGATCATGTGATATTTATCTTTCTCTGACTGGCTTATTTCACTTAGCATAATGCTCTTCAGTTCCATCCATGCTGTTGCAATGGTAAGAATTCCTTTGTTTTTACTGCAGCGTAGTATTCCATTGTGTAGATGTACCACAGTTTTTTAATCCACTCATCTGCTGATGGGTAAATCTTAGCTATGGTGTTTCCAAATCTTAGCTATGGTGAATTATGCTGCTATGAACATAGGGGTGCATATATCCTTTCTGACTGGTGTTTCTAGAAGTTGGATTTTATTTTAATGATTAGAGGTCTGGTGCACGAAAATCATGCACTTGGGCGGGGGGGGGGGCATTCCCTCAGCCCAGCCTGTGTCCTCTCGCAGTTCGGGAGCCCTCAGGGGATGTCCAACTGACGATTCCTGCAGGAAGCGGGCCTAAGTCAGCAGTTGGACATCCTTAGCACTGCCGCAGATGTGGAAGAGGCTACTGCCACTGCCGCTGCGTTCATCAGCCATGAGCCCAGCTTCTGGTTCAGCGGAGCTCCTCCTGTGGGAATGCACTGATCACCAGGGGTCAGCTCCTGCATTGAGCATCTGCCCCTTGATGGTCGGTGCACGTCATAGCGACAGGTCCTTCTGCCGTTGGGTCGATTTGCATATTACCCTTTTATTATATAGGATTTTTAAGTCAGAGAAAGAAGATATAGAGATCAAGAGAGAGAAAGAGACAGAAAGGCATAGTGAAAGAGGGAGAAAAGAGGAAGAGAGAGGAAGTTATATAGGCACTATTAAAATATCCTATGCTAGATCAGTGGTTGGCAAACTGTGGCCCCTTGAGTGTGGCTCTTCCACAAAATACCATGTGCGGGTGCGCATGTACAGTGCAATTGAAACTTCGTGGCCACACTCAAGGGGCCAAAGAGCCGCATGTGGCTCGCCAGCCGCAGTTTGCCAACCACTGGCCTAGATGAAAAGCTTGACACTGTTCCTTTGGTTAATGAAAACGTGAGTCAACTTCAAAATGTCTTTGTGTCTGCTAAAGGAATAATACTGTTGATAGGACCCCATACACAAGCAGTCCACCTCACAGTTTGAGCTGAATACAATGCCTAGCTTCATAAAAGTTGTACAACTAACTCTTCCTCTATTAAAATGCATATATTTATTATTAATTATTATTAAATTTCTTAATTTTAGAGTATTAGAGGGCAATGTAGAAATTTTGTCGACTCATTAGAAAGACCTAATGTGATATTCTGCACAATGTAACATTATATTAAAAGGCTGTATTTATAGCATTAATTTTAAGTCCCCATTTGAACTGTTATATTAGAGAATACAAAAAAGGTTAATGTAAAAGTTAAACTGAGAGCTTTGCCTATTTAGTTTTCCAATTTGCTGAACACACATATATTCTATCCTCCTTTTGCTTCATATCTACCCCCCTCTAAATTGCCTTAAGTCCTTACTTTGTTTTTAATCTAGTTCCTTCTCTATTGCTCTCTCTCCTTTTTCTTCTTTCTCCATCCTCTCTGTCTCCCTAGTCTTTTAAATTTTCTTCTACTTCACTACCATACAAATAGAACTTTGCATGTCACCATGTCAGTTCTGAATTTCATTCACAGTGATCACCAAAGACAAATGATTATATTTCCTTCTAAAGCAATTAATGTTTTCAGAAACTTCATTCATTATAGCAGTTCATGATTCAGAAAAAAAAATGAACCAAGTAAAATATTGGTAAGTTTTATATTCAATTCCTCTGTGACTTGTGATTTGGTTGTACTGAAATAAAATTAGGAAGTTGCTTGGAATTAATTTAAGCATTATACTGCATTATACTAGAAGTAATCATATGTGTAGTGCATTACTGTAATGCATTATTCCTTATTTTCTAGATAGTGATTACCTCTGTGATACAATAATACAATACCATAACTACATTCAATTTTTCAGCAAAATACATTTAATTCTGGTAGTGATAAAGAAATCAGCACATTGCAATATCTATAAGTCTGTATTATAATGGACAAAAAGAATGCAGGATTACATACTTTTATCTCCAGGTGTGACTAAAAGTAATATTAAAATGTTCTCTTGGAGAACTCTTCCTTAGGAATGACAGATTCTCTTCAGAGGCAAGGAACTGAATTAATGCATGTCTAAATATGAGTTCAGGTTGTTTGATCTGTGAAAATTAAAAAAAAATAATTTAGTAGAAGTTGGAGATTTAGAAATACCTAGATTAATTACCTTTTTAAACCTTCCAAATTGTTGGGAACATTACTTAATTTAAATCTATGACTCAGTTTTAACTAAAGAGTGAAAATTACCCTCCTCAATGTGATTGTGTAGATTAAAGGCTATAATAAAAGTTAAAGCAACTGGCATAAAATAAGTATACAATATTCCTTTCTTCCTTTCTTGCCTCCTTTCTTTCAGATATGCTTTTGTTTTTATTTTCAGCTATTTCATATATGTTAGGGTAATTTTTTTCACCTTTTCTTTTTAATCCTCACCCAAGGATATTTCTTTTACATTGGTTTTTAGAGAGAGTAGAGGAGGGGAGGGAGGGACGGAGAGAGAGAGAGAGAGAGAGAGAGAGAGAGAGAGAGAGAGAGAGAGATGTGAGAGGGATACATCCCCAGGTTGCCTCCTTCATGAGCCCCAACCAGAGCTGGGGATCAAACCTGCAACCCAGGTATGTGTCCTTGGCCAGCAATCAAACCTAACCACTGAGAAAAATTGGCCAAGGTTCCTTTAACTTTTAAAATAAGAATATTAATAAGACTCTCTTTAGTTTTATTGAATTATATCTTTATTTCTAAAAAGTACTGAAGCCTTATGATAAAATAATCTAACTTAAATATATTATTTCTGAAGGATTTTTTTAGCCAACTGGGTTTTCTATTTTTCTTTTAGAGTAATATAAACCACATGAAAGAAAGAATTTGTGTCATTCTTTTTTATTGTTATATTTTCCAGTGGCTCATAAAACATCTCATACATAATACACACTCAACAAACATTTGTTGAATTGAAAATACATTCAAGTTCAAGTTGTTACCTATTTTCCTCAATCTACTTTGATTGAATGCAGTTCTGACTTTAAGTTTTGGACAATTGAATATTTTGAATAATAATAGAGAATTATCTTCATTTTATTTATTTATTTTTTTAAATATATTTTATTGATTTTTTACAGAGAGGAAGGGAGAGAGATAGAGAGTTAGAAACATCGATGAGAGAGAAACATCAATCAGCTGCCTCCTGCACATCTCCCACTGGGGATGTGCCCGCAACCCAGGTACATGCCCTTGACCGGAATCGAACCTGGGACCCTTCAGTCCGCAGGCCAACGCTCTATCCACTGAGCCAAACCGGTTTTGGCAAGAATTATCTTCATTTTAAAGTATAATATATTAATATATATATATATGTACAGATTATATATATATATATATATATATATATATAAAATTTTTGGAAATAAATCAAGTTTCTAAAATTTATTCAAACTATTTGGAGAAAGGAATAACAATTTGTTGTTATGCCCAATATGAGAAGAATGCCAATACAAAGTTAACAAATAAACTCATTGTCCTTGAGAAATATTTTTGATGGCAATTTGCAAAATCGAGTGTTCGGTATGACTCCTATTTTTGAAAATGGATGGAATACAACTGTAAAATCTGGGCTCATATAAACATTCCACTTATTGGAATTTATAGGAAGACTTGTAATATGTGAAATATGTTACTATGCTCTTATTCTGTAACCTATGTTCTAAAAGAACAAAATTATTATTATGTTTTTAATCTCCCTGGTAGTGAAAGCTTACAAAGCAAGAGGAAGACACATCTACCACCCGGAGAGTAGAACATTTTGGGTCAAAGGTCAAAGGAAGCAAACCTCAGAATCCAGGAAGATCTTGAACAATTACTCCCTCACTCTAATTTTTAATCATGAACATACTTGCTAGGAAAAGAGACTCTGTCTAAAATGGCAACTGTTTTTATATTCAGATATTTGCCATGTAAAATAATTGGATGTCAGATGAAGAACTGCCTGTCATATTTTGCTATTAAAATAATATATTTTTGTGCATAACCAGGCCTGTCTTGGTGAATTACTGTAGCCTACGGTCTCCCTGAGATTTTCCAATGGGATTTTAATAATGCTCTTATGTTTGCCATCTTAAGCAATACAGGCTGTTAAACTCAATTTGTAAGGAAAATATTCAGGTATAAAACCAGATAATCTGTATCCCTTTGGAATCAAAAGTCACTTTGCCAAAATATTTTAACATGCGAAATTGCTTCTTGAGAGATGTTTGCCATATAAAATGACAGAAAACTACATTTCCATTATAATTATAACTGACTCGTGGTGCTAAGTTTTTATAATTTAAAGGTATTCTCAACTCTGACAGCCCTTCCATGTTGAATTATGCATCTCAGGCTCTTAAATAGTTCTGCTGGCACAAGACAGCTGAGATGAAGTTGTCTTTCTAAAATAATTGCTCCATGGAGCATCCATTATACCTTCAGAAAAAATGTATTACTTGACTTCTACAAATTATAGACTAGCCTATAATGGGTATTTTTGACAGCTATTAGCTTAAAAAAAATCTGAACAGTAAAATGAGTATTGATATCACAATGGTGTGTCGTGCATGTTAATACCAACCTTCTCCCTGCTTTCCTTCTAAAGCATGATGTAATTATTAATTATAATAATATTGATGTAACTGAACTCATGTTAAAAATATAGTATTGGCAAAGTATGTCATTTTCTCACCTACGAGATTAAAAGCATTAACTGAATATTTATAGTAGATATTGAAGATACTGTACAAGTTGAAAAGACAAAAAAAAAATCCACTTTTGGTAATGTTTTACTGAATCATTAAATTATTGAGTGTATTTTAAAAATCATGAATGAGAAATAATCAAAGAAGTATAAAGGCCATGCTTTTTTAATTCCTCTGATTCCTTTTGAAAATATTGAACACTGATAAAGACATAATGAATCAAGAATTTCTTAAAATGTACATTCTTATTTTTTATCAAGGATTTTATTTTTTCAATTCGTAAAGCATTTAACATTTCCCTAATAAAAACACTTGCCATGCCCTTGCAAGAACATTTTTTTTTCCATGAAATGCTAATAATCCCATGACTAAAATACAGAATGGAAACAATAGTTACACATGGTCCATTTATGTGGTCCTTCCGAATTTTCTGGGCTTTAACTTTATCCTCACCTCTTAGCCTAATAGGGTAATTGTAGAAAGACAATTCTTGTGCTAAGCTCTTGCTCCATTTGTTACTTATTAAGGCCTGGGGTGAAGGCGAGGGTGGGTAGGATGAGAGAAGGAAATGTGACAGAGTTTTAGGGCATCTTTTTAGTTCTGTTTTCTTTTTTTATATCTCTCATTTAAGCAAATTCTTTAGAAGTCTAGAGGTCAAACTTAAGAGATAGAGAAACATTTAGAAATAAATAAGAGTGTGTTTTAAGAGAATAAAGACAGGACGAAAGAAAGAGAACAGGTACAGAGACTCCGTTACACTTGCTATGCTTTAATCAGCACACACTTTTTCCCTTTATGCTGACCCCAGAGGGTAAAGGCCAAGGTGGCAAAAAAATATTCCCGTGTCAGGATTAACAAAAAAATTAACAATGTACCTTGAGGTGACCACGACTTTTTATGACAATCTAAAATTTCTTCTATATATCCATTACAGCCGATATTATGAATTAAACTTTAACACACTTTTTAAAAATGAGTGGCCTTTGTTATAAAAGCATGAGATTTAGCATTTAAAGTATGTATTGTCACAAATTATTAAATTATTAACTAAAATTGTTTACCTAATTAATTAGTTGAGGCATTATATATGAAATTTTATTACATATGGAATACCAAATAATATTATCCCCCCCTCCACTGCAAAACTGATTAGAGCAACATAATGTCTATTTTTATTTCAAAGGACTTGAATAATACATGTCTATATCTTTAAAACTTATCAAAAATAAGGTTGTTATTTTTTTTTAATTAGGAAAGAGTACCTAGTGGCAAATACTATCTGCCATGAAGTACCTCAATATAGCATTTTTTTTCAAAAGCCTTGGCCATTTCTGTATTTAATATGAATAAAATCCAACATGTACTTTGTATGTATGCAGTTATGTGTATACTTATGTGTGTGTGTGTGTGTACTGTTAAAATTATACATAATACAGTCTATTGAAAAGCAATGGAATTTTGTATGATTTTAATTACCTTTTTGGAGTTTTCTAAAGCCTTCAAAATTTCTACAATATAATGATTTATTTTTGTTTTATACAAGCAATATAAAAAATGTCCCCAGCTTCCTTGCAAAAAGGGTGTGATGTTCTCTGGTCAATGAAATATAAGCAGAAGTCATTACATTAGCCTTTGGGAAACTTCTTCAAGTAGAACAGACCTAGAGGCATAATCCCTTTACCCTTTGCCTTCCTTTTTTTCTTTTTTTTTTCTGCTTAGAACTCTGTCCAGGTGCTTGAGGCTGGGGGCTGGGGCTGACCACAGCCTGTCTTGGGAATCCAACCTGAAAAACAGAAACAAACAACAACAAAATCAAGGACCAAGGAATCAAAAAAGGCTGGACTCCCAGCTGATATTGTTCTAACACTGAATGGTTTCTCTCCACATTTCTTTCTTTGTGACAGAATAATAAACCCCTATCTTGCTTAAGCAAATGTTATTCATTTCCTGTTGTAAGAAGCTGATCTGAATCCCTAATTGATATATCTAAGTACATGTAAAACAATAGCTATGTTTCTTATTTTACATGATATCATAAAGTAGATATTCAGTTTCAAATTGCGTTTATTCAGTTGATGACCTTTTAAAGATGTTTCCATTTTAGCATATACAGATCTAACTTTAAGCATGTGGATTTATCCTATTGTAAAAAATGGACCTCTGTGGTCCATCTCCAGCTTGGTTGGTGTCTGATGGAATTTGCTGAATTTCCCCAGGGCAAGCAGAATGTGGGGAAGGAGGTAAGAGGATGTAGGAACAAAGAACTTCGCGTGTGGGCCAACATGGTGGAAACCCCCAAGGTGTCTGCCTCAGCTACACAGGGGAGGTGGAGGCAGCTAGAAAGGTCTCAGCCCAATAATTTAAATGGCCCAATGAGAGCCAATAAGACCTAAGCGATGTGTTAGGAAACAGGTGACCAAGTAGTACTCAGCCAATCAGGAACCGGAGGAGGGACAAATAAATAGGCTATGTTCCCTGCTCCACGTGTGCTCCTGGACAATGATGCCAGCTCTGGAGAGTGTTTTTCAATGTCTCATTTCTTGCCATGCTTCTGTTTCCCAGTCTGTCATTTGAAATTCAGACAGGTGAGCCATTTCTCACACCATTGTACTAATGAAACAACATTAATTTAACTTGTTAGAGGCTGAGGTGGAATCCGATACTTGCTTATTGAAATAAATGCAGAAATTAAAATCATTGTACATTCATGTGTTGCAGGCAGTTAGACATGAGCAGAGCAAGAGGGGTGGGCTGGGTACAGATCACCAGGGTGGAAAGCCCCAGCGCCTAACAATGGACAGTCAATTATAATTGGGGGCGGGGGGTCCTAGCCCCAAGGGTGACTTTTCCTCCCCTAGTATATTGCTGGCCCTGAGGGTTGGACCCCTGACCTTTCCTCCCTAGAGACAACATCAGTTGTATTTCAGCTCCTGGTCCAGATAAGCAAGGAAACGAGCCACGGCTTCGAAACCAGCCAGCAACGACAACCAGACTTGAGGACCAGCTGCATTGAATAATGACTCCCTGCCCCGGTGCAATCAATCAGTGGAGGTCACAACCATGAAAGGACACGCCTGGGAAACTGCTGGATATTCTATTAAGATATTTCCATGAGACCTCCCCTAAAATGTCCACCCTTAAAACCCAATGTGCTCTCCCTCCTGGAAGCAAACCCTTCCCTTCCCTCCCCTCCCTTCCCCTCCCCTTTCCTTCCCTTCCCTTCCCCTCCCTATCCCTCTCCCTGTCCCAGGCATGTTTCATTAGATTTCTCATTCCCAAGCTCTGAGGGACCTTTCTTTACCTCCATAACTTGTTTCCTAAGCCCATTTCTTCTAGGAATTACTTCTTCTACCTCTGTAATTTACCAAATAAATGTTCTCTTATAGTTTGGGTCTTGGCTTTCAATTATCTCCTAGCCAGAACCTAAATACCAAGGTTGCTGAACCCAGGTTTGGTCTGACCCCCACCACACCAGTCAGGTACCTGGTGCCCTTCCATCGCCTATAACACATGTATTTTTATGAAGGTAGATATTTAGAAGTATAGTTCCTGGGTTGAAAAATATGTGTATTTTGAATATTGGTATAGATTTTAAAGAAACTTAAAATAATTTTTCTCCTACCATATTGAGTATCATTTCCTTCACATTGGATATTATCACATACATGTAATTGTTTTCCTCAATGTCATGAGTAGTATGAAATTACATTGTTTTTGTTTGCATATCCTAGTTACTACTGATTTTCACATATAATTACTAGAGGCCCAATCTATGAATTTGTGCATGGGTGGGGTCCCTCTGGGTGGCCTGCAGGGATCGGGCCGAAACCTGCAGTCCAATGCTGCCTACCTGCTGCAGCTCCTACCTGCTGCTCCCACTCATCCTGGCCCCACTGTGCCTGCTGCGGGCTTGCGCTCAATCAGTCCCGATTGGGAGAGGCTCGTGCTGCTGCAGCAGCATTTGCAAGCCCATGAGCCCTGCATCTGGCGCCCTCCCAAGTGGTCCCTGGATTTGTGAGAGGGTGTAGGTCAGGCTGAGGGAACTCACTCGGTGCACGATTGGGCTGGGAAGGGACTGAGGGAGGGCTCCAGGGCGTGTCTAGCCTATCTTGCTCAATCTCGATTAACAGGACCCCAGCAGCAAGTTAACCTTCCGGTCAGAGCATCTGCCTCCTGGTGGTCAGTGCACGTCATAGCGACTGGTCAACCAGTTGACTGTCTGCCCCCTGGTGGTCAGTGCACATCATAGCAAGCAGTTGAGTAGCCTTAGCATGTCATTAGCATATAACGCTTTGATTGGCTGTTCAGTTGTTCTGCCAATAAGTCTATTTGCATATTACCTGACTTATCAAGTAAAGTGCTACATTAACCATTTAAAATGCATCTAATAGGTTCTTTTGTAATAAATTAATGTATGTTAGCCTTCATTATATGATATTTATATTGAGGTTTATTTTATGTAAATGTTTTGTGTATATTGTGCATAAATTAAAATAGGTATTTGATGGCCATTAATTTTTTAATCTTCACCAGAGGATATGTTTTTATTGATTTTTTTAGAGAGAGAAAAAGAGAGAGGGAAAGAGAAACATCTATCTGCTGCCTCTAGTACATGCCCCCACAGGGGATTGCACCTGCAACCTAGTTATGTGCCCTGACGGAGAATCAAACGCACACCCTTTCTGGTATAGGGGACCATGCTCCAACCAATTCAGCCACCTGGTTGGGGCTGGAAAAATATTTTAAAGTCATGAGTTCTTCAAATTTTCTCAAAAATTTCAATGTGATCATTACAATTGATAGAAATCAACATGTTTTTATAAAATACATAATAATGACTAAGGCATTTGTAAATTAATATACTATTTTGTGCTTTTCCAATTATAGAAACAACATAGTTTTTTTGTAAAAACAGAGAATCACAAAAATAAAAAATTCCCATCAACAATTAACATTACTAAATTTTTATTATATATCATGCTGATCTTTTTTCTAAATAAACCATTTTAAAAACAAAATTGGAAATACATTGTGCCCCTTGTCTTTTGTTGTTCTTGTTGTTTTTAAAGACATTTTTATTTCAAAGAGAGGAAGGGAGAGGGAGAGAGAATAGAAACATCAATGATGAGAGAGAATCATTGATTGGCTGCCTCCTGCACACCCCCTACTACTGGGGATAGAGCCCACAACCATGTGCCCTGGTGGGGAGTCGAACTGTGACCTCCTGGTTCATGGGTCAGCTCTCAATCACTGGGCCACACCAAACGGGGACCCCTTGTCTTTTAATCTGATTTTTCAACTTTAAATATAAGCCTTTTAAAGCTTATGCATGTGTGACTTTACACATGCAGAAGAGAGAATCTGATTTATTTTAACTTTACTTGTAAGAGTAATACCACATATTTGAAAAAGTTAGCAAAATACAGAAATGAAAATAAATAAATGTAATCAATTTTTCTAAACAAGAATTAGTTTCACTTTTCTGTATATGTCCATAGAATATTTCTGTTGCACATACAATAATATATATGTATAGATTTGACATAGTTATGTATATGGTCGGTATGATGTTTTTAGGTTACAATACATTTTGACCATCTTTCTAAATCAGTACATTAATATCTATTCAATTTCTCTTAAAAGCTGCATATTATTTTATCATGATAATATACCACATTCAATAAGTCATTACCTTATTTCTGGCCATTTGAGTTGTGTCCAGTCTTATATATTACCAATAATATCTTTGTGAATCTTTGTATATTTTTATATTTGTATATAATAAATTCCAAAAGGATAAATTCCTAGAAATGAAATTGTTGAATCAAGAAAGAAGCATATTTATTATTTGATCAGAGTTTGATTAATCTTCCAAGTGTAAGAGAAGACATGTTTTCTACTCATTGCATATTTTGAATGTTTAACTTAAATTTTGACCATCTAAGAGGCCAAAAATAAATAATTTTTCAGCTTAAATTTCCATTTATTTATATTACTGGATCTTTGCTAATTTTCCATACGTGTCTGATATTTGTTTGCCATTTTAGGAGGGGGTTGATTCTTGAACACTCTTGGTAGTCTGAATCCATTTCTTCTTGATATATATGTATCTTTCTCTAGTTTACAGGGTATTAGGGAGGGCTACTGGAAAGTTGCACATATTCCATATAGAAAAGGAGATGTAAATATGCAAACATAAGTACGACATACTTCCTGGACTCAAGCATACACAGGTTAAAAACAAAATGAGAAGTTTCCTAAAAGAGAAGATAAGCTAAATCAGATGTATGAAAGGCTTGTAAAAAAGGCAACATTTTTAACAGTGCCATGAAATAAACAGAATTACAATAATTACAATATAGCAGTTGAAAGTTGGGAATTTAATTTTAACTAATATAGTTTAATATTGTTATTAAATGGACAATTTATCAAAACGATTAAACTTTGGATTTGTGAGTTAACCTAACCATTATGTGCAACCCCCCTCCACCCTGTCCCAGTTCATTACTGATTACAATCAGCAAGATCTCCTGTGCTTGCTGCTTTAAAGGAATTTTGAAAGCTCAACGAGTAAGACCACAGGTGCATTAGCCACACTGAGTGAGGACAGGTCCTGGAAGAAGTTCTCTCTATCATGATGAGCCTGATATCATAGGAAAATGGGAATAAGCATTAAAGGGATACCACAGAACTGGACACAAGTCCTGCTTTAAAACACTAGTGGCATTTTTTAATGATTTCATCCCAAATATTATATTAATCATCAACAAAACTACCACTGTGAATGGCATGCTCTCTCCAGATCCCTCCAGCTCTGAGACTCTATGAACTGGCATTTCATGAAGTCGCTGCTGCCTTCCACAGTCACCCTACCCTTCTCTTTCAGTTGCTCTATTAATTATGTTAAGCTCACTATCATTTTTAGATTGTTCATATTTCAATAGGCCCTACTTCAATAGCCCTTTCTGTTAGCATCCATCCTCTCTTTCTCTTTTAGGGATTTCACTACGACCCACTCCTCCTCCGCAGCAGGTTGGAGGCAATGCTTTCCCGCCCACTTTAAAAGCTGAGCTGTTCCTACTGCCCACTGTTGGCAGCCAGGGCACTAGCCCCTGATCTAAGGTCAGCTCATTGAATGCCCCTACTTAGGTTTTGTATCTTCACTAATTAACTCAAAGGCAATGGGGTGACTAATTAAAAGAGGCTCCTTTGTCCTGATATGGCCATTCCAACTCAGTGTTGGTTGAGCCCCCACTATGCAGGTTTTGGAGTTGTCTTTCTCCTGAACATTTTCCATCACTATGTTCCAGTCTTTGAACAACCTTGAAAACCCCTGACACCCTTCCAATAAATAGCTAACACTACCTTCTGTTCCTTAAAATCTAAAGTATTCTTAAGTATTATATTTACCCTCTCCACTGGGCCATTATTCATCAGGCAGTTTATTCTAGTTAACAAAGGAATAACTACTGGTAAGAGAAAAACTTCCATTAAAAAAACAGTGAGAATAAAGAGTGAAAAATGCTGGGACAATAAAACCCTATGTTACAAGGCTACATCCTTGTCAGCCTTTGTTAATTGGAAGAAAGTGCATATAATTAGAAATAATTAATGGAAATCCACTTACTTAAGTGGTTAATATATGGGGGGCAACATTCATGAAGTAATATTTGTGAAAGATACTGTGTTCACACCATTCTAACAGGTACTACAATGCTCTCTAACTGCTCTGCTTGACATATTCATTTCCAAAAAAATATTGCATGTAGCATAATCAATTCTCTATTTTTTCTTTCACTACAGGTATTGTATATTAACATTAGACAATTCTTAGAGGGAGTAATATAGCTAGACTGTTTAAGATTTTTCTCTCCTTCCCAATCTACCTAGAAGATGGGATGTGATATAAAAATGGAAGTAAATAGGAATAATGCTTAGTTAGTATGTATTTTTCATGCTACTTTGTCTTATTTCTTTACATAAAAATTGTTTGAGCTAGTGGGGCCAAAAGAGTGCTTTGCTTTTAAGGGTGCAGGTTTCCAGAAACCATGAAGAACTACCTAGAGCAGCTCAACATTAAGGCCAGTGGTGTTTATTGCAATGTTTGGCTCATAGGAGAACTCAATAAGCATGTGTAGAAGGATGGATAGACTGAGAGACAGAGACAGAATGATGGAGTACAGGAAAGGAGAGGAGGAAGAAAAGAAGAATATGGACTTTTGAACACCACCAAATAAAATTTGCTTCTCCTTAATCCTTTGATGAGTTTTAGGGCCTGCATAGATTCTAGCATACATTGCTACCAAAGGAGTTGGAAAAGAGATTAAGTAAGATATGTATTAAATCATTTCTCAACATGAAAGCACTATATAAATATATGATAGACTTACATGTCAAATGTTCAGAAATCAAGGAGAGCCTGTTGTAAGGTCTATAGGCTCAATATATGCATATGATATTGCTATTTTCTCACCACCACTTTCTTGGCTTCTTCCTTCCTTCTTTCCTTTTTGCTCTCTCTCTCTCTCTCTCTCTCTCTCTCTCTCTCTCTCTCTCTTTTTCCTCTCTCTCATTCTCTGTCTCTCTCTCATTCTCTTTTTCTTTTTTCTTCTTTTACAATTTCCAGAAACTGATCTTAATAGAGATCTTTAAAAACTACGTCATGATTTAAATTTGTTACCAGTGAAGACCACATACACACTTACCCTAGGATGGAAAGTAATCATACTTGTAGAAACCCAGAGTCATGCAGTTTAATACTCACAAACACAAGAGATATCAGGTCATAAATCAAGCAGAGTGGGAAAAGAAATAAGGAGAATAGATACAGAAATACTATTCTTTTCATTCATTCATCTAACAAATATTTTGTGAGTTACTATATTATGCCAAAGATATGACCTGGCTGTAGAGATGTGTAGGCCCCAAAAGAGAATTACACTAAACACCAGTTACTTATTCTGAATGGACCTTCTATTCCTATCATTTTCTAATGTATTCTCTCTAATTTATAATGGATTTCCTACTGGAACTTGAATGTTTAGATAAATCTCTAGGCCCCACTGACTTCAATAATAAAATGGGAATGATAAAACTACAGTGCTTGAAGGACATAGTTTGGGCCATTTCAATGGTCCCAATAAAATCAGCACTGTTCAGCTTTAATTGTCAACACTGTTGTTACCAAAGACAGTTACAACAGTGGTATCCATCCTGGAATCTAAATCCTCTCTTTCTTACCCCTCATTAGCCCCAGTTAGCCCATTGTCTTTTCCAAACGGTAGCATGCTGAGTAATAGTGCAGTCCTACCATGAAAAATTAGTTTTTGTTTCTACAGCGAACCAACTTTTCCATTTGGTTTGGTTTGAATATAGGAAGGAAAAGCAGCTGTTAAAAATAAGTAGCCTGTGTAAAAGTTCATTATAAGCATTGTACCCCAACAAAATAAATATGCCATATTTTCTGAATAATACATGCATATAACATGTTAATTTTTTATAACATACCCTTATCAGAAAATAAATCTTATTAAGGCATAAAAAAGTTATTGCATTTATTAAAATGGACAAGTCAATTTAAGCTTTCTTATGGTTTGTCAAATTTATAAAATATTATATTTCTCTTTAGACAGAGTTGCATACTGTGTAGCTCAGAGATAATCCCTATGGTCTTGGCATATGTTACTTAATTGTCTCAGAAGGAAATGCCATAAATAGCATGCTGTCATCCCCCACAGGCATTGGCTCATCTGTCACAGCAGGGGCTCCAGACAGGGTGAGGTGCTCTAAGACATTTCTTAGTCTATGTAAATCACAGCCATTACTTCTTACCACTTCCCAATTGGTCAATTATGTATAAACATGTGTTAATAAAAATTTGCCTGTGTGCCTCTAAGGTACACACCCATAAAGCTATGTGAGTATGATAAAGTATAAATGGCATACATTATTATCTGATTCAGCCTACCTCATAAATTATGATCCAAAGTGCTTCTATAGAAACAAAACTCCAGAAAAGCCTCTCATGCCAAATGCTTGGGCATGAAGAGACAAAATGGAAAACATTCCCTCCCCACCCTCCCCCACCCCCGCCCCAGCTTTGTAACTTAGTTAAGAAAACACTCAAGGTTTTTGGGTTTTTTTGTTGGTTTGCTTGTTTTTAAATATATTTCTTTATTGATTTTGTAGAGGAAGGAAGAGGGAGAGAGAGATAGAAACATCAATGATGAGAGAGAATCATTTATTGCTGCCTCCTACACGCTGCCTACTGGGGATCGAACCCGCAACCCAGGCATGTGCCCTTGGACAGAATCGAACCTGGGACCCTTCAGTCCACAGGCCGACACTCTATCCACTGAGCCAAACAGGCTAGGGCTTTGGGTTGTTTGTTTTTTTTTTTATAAGAAGAAAGAAAACTAAAGAATATTTTAAATTTCACAAATGCCTTTTATAAACATTTGAACTCTTATAATAGACTAGAGGCCTGGTGCACAAAATTTGTGCATGGGTAGGGTCCCTAGGCCAGGCTGGCAATCAGGGCCAATCTGTGGGGAGACTGGCGGGGCGATTGGGGGGCCCCCACTGGCACCCACCTTGGCCAGCCTGGTGCCTGCATGCTAGGAGCAGCTCCTGCATTGAGTGTCTGCCCCCTGGTGGTCAATGTGTGTCATAGCAACCAGTCATTCAGCTGTTTGGTCGATTTTATTATATAGGATAATAGAACCATAAAAAATAAAATCACCTCTTGTAGTAATAAATTATGGTGTAATGAATACAAATTTATCTATAAATCTATGGGCTTTAGAAATTATAAAAAATGTATTTTTTGAAAAATACTTAAGAATAATTATTCTAAACATGTGCCATACATATTTTGATTGCATGCTCCCAGTCAATGAACAGTATGATGCAAAACTTTTGAAGCTTATTAGAGAAATATAATAAGCATGTTCTAGTGAAAGGTGCAATGGATTTAAAATTATAAGTCCTGAATTAAAGTTCTCTCTCTCTCTCTCTCTCTCTCTCCTTCTCTCTCTCAGGAATGTATGACTTTGTATACATCATTGAACTTTTATAAATATCTATAACTTTAGCAAAATGTTTGATGATGTCAGCCCAACTCACAGAACTAAAATATGAGACAAATGAAATCAATAAGTGCTTAAAAATAGTTTACAAATGTTGGTCATTATTATTAGTTTTAAAGAGGATTTTTAATTTTGAAAAATAAATTTCAGACTAATGATCACAAATTTAAGGTTTAATTTTTGGGAAATATAAATATAAAATGTTTTTTTTTAGCCTGGCCTGAGTGGCTCAGTTGGTTGAGCATCTCCTGTGCACTGAAGGGTTGCCAGTTTGATTCTTGTCAAGGCACACTCCTGGGTTCAAAAGGCAACCAATTGATCTCTCTCTCTCTCTCTCTCCCTGTCTCTCTCCATCTCTCTTTCCCTTCCTCTCTCTAAGCATGTCCTCAAGTGAGGATTAAAAAATTATTATTGATTTATTTTTATTTGTTTCGTTTTTTACTTAATTTACTAGTGTTTGTTAACTGACTCAGTGGAATAGAGGGTAGTAAATTATTCTTGAATTGAATTAAAATTTTAATGGTCATTATTCCTTATTATTGAACTAGGAATTATATCTGTCCTCAAAAAGCATATAACTTAGAATAAGAGCTTAAAATCAAGCTACCACAGGCACCAAAGAAATGAAATATCACCCCATTTACTTGTATTTGATGTATAGGAATCAATTCCTAAAAAATATCACAGGCAATCTAGTAAAACACAGACACATCAACCATTAAAGGATCCCCAGAATAGCTCTGGAATTTTAAGATCAAATGTTAGATTGAGAATCTATTTATGATTAAGCTAAACAGAAGTGACTCTAAAGGGGCTGCATCCTAATCTGTGGACTCTGTTTAATCAGCCAAATCATCAACTATTACTTATGAACTGTTAATATGATGAACAATTAAGGAGAAAAAGAAACTATAATGATGAATGATATGCAGTAGATGCACAAAAAAATAGAGGCCTGACTATCTACTACTTTATCTACTGTGATAGCATCATTCCATGTGGATCTAATGTAATAGCCAAAGGACATAGAACATTTCAATGAGACATTTTTGAGTCCTTCTTCAAACTTGCATTTACTAAACCTTTAACCTACTTGCAACTGGCATAATCCATTAAGTAGGGGAAATATATCATTGTGTGGTATAATTAATAAATGAACAATAGAAAGGTCATGATGCTCTCTGGTGGCTATAACTTTTGTATTTGAGCAATTAACTTATAAATCAATGCTAAAAATTTTACTTGATAATCATATATTGTTTGAAATAAGAACTCTTATTTGAGAACTATGCCCTTTCCTTCCTTTTTTCCTTCCTTCCTTCCTTCCTTCCTTCCTTCCTTCTTTCCTTCCTTCCTTCCTTCCTTCCTTCCTTCTTTCCTTCCTTCCTTCCTTCCTTCCTTCCTTCCTTCCTTCCTTCCTTCCTTCCTTCCTTCTTCTTTCTTCCTTTCCTGCTGTATCCATTTATATTAATTCAATAAAAAGTCATTAGATGATTCCTATAGAACAGCCATTGTGTTAGTTTTAGAGAATACTGAAATGAATAAAATCTCTGCCTTTAAGGAGCTTTCATAAAAGACTTAAATTATCTTTTATACTTTGTAACCAATTAGTTGATTTAAATTAAAATGTTTTACCAGAAAGATGAGTACTCCTCCATAGTAGGATGCAATCATAAAATGAAGTAAATAAACACATAATTATAGAATAACTAATTAGATTAAAATAGAAAATAAGATTACATATAAGAAGAAATACTTACATTAAAGTAGATTTCTCAACAGAAATGAGGGAGAGGTAACACTATCATCAAGTACCACAAACAATAATACTGATAATTATGTACCTAGCAACTGCATTTTTAAAAATCTGGTGATATAAAGAAATTTATAGATGAAGTAAAAATAGAGAGGTTACTATCAAGAAACTTGCACTAAAGGAACTTCTACAGAATTTATTCAAGAGGAATGAAAACAATCCTAAATGAAGGGTATTAGATGCAGGAAGAGAGAATAAGTTAGTCAGCAAATATATAATTAGAAAAAATATGGTGTTAACATATTTTAAGAGGTAGCACTAAAATACTATTTATGAAACAGCATGCAACTTGAAATGGGGGTGCTCTGAGTTATAACTTCATTTTGTTATTAAGAAATATAAGTAAATTGATTATATTATATTGGGTAGATTGAAAATACATGGCCAAATTTTAAGGGTAACTATTACAAGACTAAAATAATAGATTGTTGCTCCCAAATCAGTAGGTAAAAAAAGTAGAAAGGGAAAAAAAGTAACACTAGGAAATATTAATAAATGGAAAGTTAAGGATAAATAATCCTATTTAATAAAGAGGTAATATGCAAATTGACCATCACACCCCCACACAAGATGGCTGCCAGGGGAGGGCAGTTGTGGGTGATCAGGCCAGCAGGAGAGGGCAGTTGGGGGCTACTGGGGCTGCAGGTGAGGGAGGGCAGTTGGGAGTGACCGGGCTGGCAGGGTAGGGCAGTTGGGGGTGACCAGGCTAGCAGGAGAGGGCAGTTGGGGACAATCAGGTTGGCAGGGGAGCAGTTAGGCATGGATCAGTCTGGCAGGTTTGTGCTTAGGGGTGATCAGGCTGGCAGGCAGAAGCGGTTAGGGGCAATCAGGCTGGCAGGCAGGTGAGCAGTTAGGAGCCAGCAGGGGCAATCAGGCAGGCGAGCAGTTGGGAGCCAGCAGTCCCAGATTGTGAGAGGGATCCCAGATTGGAGAGGGTGCAGGACACCCCCCCCCCCCAGCACACAAATTTTGTGCACCGTGCCTCTAGTGCATTATAAAGGAATGTAGAAGTGTTGAATTGAAAGAGTACTATTAGAAACAGATTCAAACATATTAATAATTTCAATAAGCATAAATATACTGAATATGCCATTCATAAGACAGTGGCTTCTGCATTATAATTTACTAGAAATCCAGACGTATGCTATTTAGAATATATATATCAAAGATTTGAAATTACTTAAAATATATAACACAAATACGATTTAAAAAATGCTGAGGTAGCCATATTAATATTAGTCACAATGAACTGAAACAAAACAAAACATTATAATGGATAGAGAGTCACTACATAATAATAATAAAAATTCAGAGAAAAAAAAATTTTAAATTTAAATATCATTATGCTTACAGAATCAAAAATATGAATCAATTTAATTATAAGGATAAATTATTAAATTTTCTATTATAGCTAGAGGGTTCAAGAGACCTCTTTCAATCCTTGATAGGGTAGACATAAAATAATGAACAAAACTATGGAGTAATATTTGAACCACATATTTAATAACCTAAATTTAATGAACACAAAACCACTGAGTATATATATATGTATATGAGTACATATACATATGTAAATAGTCTGTATTTTTATATAATCTAGTTCATTAAATGTGTTATTCAAATATATATCATGCTCAAGCATTAGGATATGTCTATCCTATCTATCTACCTACCTATCTACTTACCTGTCTATATTAGCAATGAAAAAATGAAAAGATAACAATGCTGTGTGGATTAAAGAATGTGTTAAATATCACACATTCTTCTCAAATTTATGTAGAACATTTATATAAACTGACTATTTAGTAATCCTCAATAATGAAAAAGGTCATACAAACACAAAGAACACAAAATACAATTAAGTTGGAAGTCACAAAAATTTAAATTTAAAAATCTCCATGCATGTGTTAATGTAAATAAATACAAATAACTCACATGCAAAAATAAGGAAATCATAAAAGGAACCTAAAAGATTGTGATACCAGTATATAAAGTAAAAAACAAAAATTAACTGGCCCAGCCAGCATGGTTCAGTGATTGAGCATTGACCTATGAACCAGGAGGTCAGGGTTTGATTCCTGGTCAGGGCACATGCCAGAGTTGCAGGCTTGATCCCCAGTAGGGGACATGCAGGAAGCAGCCAATCAAAGATTTTCTCTCATCATTGATGTTTCTATCTCCCTCTCTCTCTCTCTCTCTCTGCCTTCATCTCTAAAGCAATGAAAACATATTTTAAAAAATTAGCTGTTTTTATATATTAACAATGAACAATTGGAAAATGAAACAGGAAGCAAACCCATTTACAATAACATCACAAGTATTTCCTAAGAAATACATAGGACTACATTTAACATTAATGTTTAGCAACAAATTATTATGTAATTGCTACGTATTACAACTTGGGAAATTGAGCAAAAGAGATATGAAATGGAAATTTATGGCCTTAAATATATGGATTAGAAGATAAGTAAAGATGAAAATTAAATGAGCTAACATCCTACTTGAGCAGCGAGAAAAAGTAGGACCCAGAAAATTAAACTTAGAAATTTAAGGTAAAATAAATTAAATCAATGCTCTTACAATTATTTAAGAAATAGGAGTGATTTAAAAAATTTGTGGGAAAACCCCTGGTAGCGATGATTTTATAGGCAAATTCTACACAATTTCAATTAACTGACAGTTTTAATTATATGCAACAAACAAGGTAGAACACTTCACAATCATTTCCATTAAGCCAGTGTCATCTTAATTTCAAATCCAGACAATGATAGCAGGAGAAAACCAATGTACAGGCCGATCTTGTTGTGAATGTAGAGCAAAGGTCTTTATATTCAAAAGTCAAATCCTACAGTGTAAAAAAAACAAAAACAAACAAACAAACAAAAAACGGTTTTAAATCAGGATCAAGTTTCATCACAGCATTTAAAGATTGGATTAATATTAGAAAATTTATAATGTTAATATAACACATAAACAGATTAAAGGATGATAAAGGTATGAAAATCGCTACATAACACATTCAAAAGAAGCAGGAAAATGTATTTGATAACATTCAACAACTATTTATCATTAAATCTCTTAGCAAAACAACTCAATAAACATATCGACCCCCAAAAAACACAGCAAACATTATTATCAAATGAAAATATTTAAAGGATCTCTACAATAAGGTATAAAAACTAAAAATATCCAACATCACCACTTTTATTCAATTATGTACTAAAGTTCTAGCCAGCACTGAGATAAGAAAATAAATAAATAAGTAAATAGGTGGCAGAAGCAATCTTCCTTGTTGTCCTACCCTAGTGTCTGCTTTTGCTTCTTACTGTGCCTGCAGCATTTAGAGGACCTTGGATCTCTGTTCCAACTCCATGTCTTACACAGGGCTTGTCTGCCGCCTTCCTTGGACAGTTTAAAAACTCAACTTCCAGACTTTTATAGGGTCTAATTCTCCCTATTCCTACTGTTTCTGCACTATCAACCCTCCCCTTGGGGAAGAGATCTGTTCCAGTAACCCACCTTAACCGACTGAGCTCAACCAAATGGGCTGTCTGTGCTGGGCTTCACCTTGTAGAAATACAGAAAGATGTAATAGAGGCTTTAAAATGGCAATATTTTCATTTTTTTGCCTAGCTTTAATATCTGTGAGATGGAGAAAACAAATGCCTAATGACTTATTTTACAAATAAAGGAAATTCCTTTTCCACTGGAAGGCAAAGTGGCTAGCCAGTTTAGATATTACGTAACAATTTCCTTAACCCTCTGCATGCTGGAAGTCGTATGAGGAGAAGGCGATTGGATTGCTAACCTGGCACCAGACCATGAGGACCCACAGAGGCACGTGAAGGAGTTTAGATCCGTATTTTTCCATTTGAATGTTTTATGAAAACTTCCAACTTTATCTTTTGGTAAAAAATTCTCAAAAATCTCCCAGTGTTGACATAAGTGATTTCATTGTAACTCTACATATAAACAACTATAAAACCAGTGTAGTGTCATTATATTTATAGGGCTTATGCAACTATGAAACCAAAACAAATTTATAAATTACTGTCAAATAAAACTGCAAATTAAACAAAAATAATATAAAATTTGTTAACTAAAAAATAAATAAAATCAATTCAGGCAAGTAATTAGAAAAGAAGAAACACAATAAATGCTTTGATTGTTTACATATAACACCTAAAATATTTAGTCAAATTATTAGTAAAAAGAAATTCTAGATATCCTTAGGATAAACAAACAAAAATCTAAGAAATTTCTGTTCAACAGTTACTAACAAAAATATAATTTAACATAAGTGAAATTTATAATTGTAACCAATGAATTCCTAGGAATAATTCCAAAAACTATACTTTTACTTTCATGGAAAATTTAAAAAAAATATTTTTGAAGGCACTAGAAGATAAATTAATAGAGTGATAAATCAAGTTAATGGAAAGATTTCAATATAGTGAAGATTTCAACTTTCCTTCCACTGACATATACTTACATACAGATTGAGAACCCACTGTGAATAAGTGTTAAAGATACATGTTCTAAATGTAAGTAGAAAATATAGATGAATTTTTCTATTATTTCAAGATAGGGAAGACGTTTTTAAATACAACATCTAAATGTAAACCACAAAAGGAAAGATTAATAAATTTGACATCTTTAAGTTTAAAAATTTCTGATCAACCATATTCATCATGAATAAAGTGAAAATATAAGTAGTAAAGGGGGTTATCATATTTGTAACAATATAACTGAAAATTATTAATATTTAAAATCAATGGTTGGGATGATGATGTAAAAATTGACAAAGCAAGGAAGTCGGGAGGAAATCAAATACATAGATAATTGTCATGTTCAACATTTAAGTTTGGATGGATGTCATAATATAGAGAGCCAAAGTCCTTGAAGACTCAAATCTAATTCTGATTCACTTAATTATACTTAGAGTTATTTTAACTCTGTTGCCACAGGCCTCATTTTCTCACAGGACAGTAACAGTTGCTTGAATCCTGTCTGGCTATCTCTTTTTGCTTTAAAGGGTCCCTTTTGAATGAAATTTATATTGTCACCCTATATAAGTCAAAACGCTTTCAGTCTTTCCATGGCATATCTTCATAAGGGTTTATAGATCCTGAAAACAGATACATAGGATCCTCAGATAATTAGATGGAATACTTAAAAATAATAATAAAAAGGTAGACAATTTTGAAATGAAATGCTCCAAGGATGGTTACAATAGTATTATGTTACTAGTGATGCAGTCTGTGACTTTTTCACTTGGATAATGATTTACAACAACTTTTATAATTAATTGATAGCAAATCGTGGAAAATTCTACCCTCTTCATCAAGAACAAAGCCTTGTTAGAGTTCTATTACTGGAATAGATGAATATTTTAGAATCAAGATCATGTGCTACAAGTTTCATTTGTAAGAAACATGGCTGTAATATGCATTCCAATATGTCATGGAATTGTGCTAAATTCTCCACGTCCATTAACTATAGATTATTGCGTTGTAACGCATGATCCCATATTTGCTGGTATGCACTATAAAGACTTTTATATTAAGCGGCTCCATTGATTAACACGGACAGGGAGAGAAAGAGGTATTCTGACTGGATAGATTCCATCTTTTGAAGCCTTGAGTATTTGGCCCAATTTTCAATGTCAAATGTAGGCTATAATTTATTCAGACTCAGCTTTTGTTCTTTCCCACCCCCAACCTTAAAAACTATAGGGTAATATGAAGCATTTGAATTTATTAGCATTCATCAAAGAGTATTTTTGGCAGCATTGTATCACAAAAGCTGACATTGGCTTATATAAAACAATACATGTGCAAGCCTGCAAAGAAAGAAAATTTGAAGGGAATGTTTGTTATATAACTTAAGCTGTTTTTTTCTGGATCAAATAAAATTATAGAGGCGCCATGCACTGAACTGTTGCTGAAGGCCATCATAAACCTTGGTTTTCATGGCGTTATATGGTCTTTTCACCATGAAAAAATTCCTTCTGTGTTTAAGTTGCCAAAGTATTCAAAAAGCCTAGAAAAGAAAGGTTTTTTTTCCAATTAAAAAAGAGTATATACAAAATAAGTTTTTTAAAAGTAGGTGAAGCTGAGATTTAGATGTCTTGATGACTATTCTGAAAACGTGTAGTAAATATGTATAATGTCATATTGTCTCTAGTTAGTATATTTTAAAAGCAAGGAGACATATCTGTCTGTAATAGCGATTTATTTTTTCAAGTATCTTTATGAAACTGTATATTGAATGGCCTGTTTATGATAAAAGAAATTGTTAAGCATCCTCTCACTCATCCATTGCTTTTGATTCAAATCATGATTCTATAATTTTATGTGAGAAGGAAAACTGACTTTAAAATTAACATGAGCGGCTCACCTTATTATATATTTTGAGGCTTATTTAAAAAGCAATAAAATTTCAGTGAAATTGAAAACTATAGTGATTTTCCAATGAAACAACTCTAATTAAAAGTTATCTACATGTTTTACTAAAACTTTCAATCAGAAAGTCAAATATTTATCCACATAAAAAAACAACCAAACCTGTAGAGAATTTCTATGAATTTATTTGAGCCAAACTGATGGCATATACTGGGGAGCAAGACCTCAAATTCTTCATAACAGTTTTGCAGCTTCTCTTACGCATTTGAAATTAAGGAGGAAGTGAGGAAATTACAAGGAGATGAGGGAAAGCAAGGAGGGGATTGGGTTACAAAATAGTAAATAAGATTATGTGCTCTCTTAAGTGTTAATAGCCCCTTAAAGGGTATTACTTCTGGTATTTCAAAGGTATGTTAACCTAGAAGCACTAGAACAATGAGCAGGGCTGGTTTAAATCCTTTCACTAAAAACGTTGTATTACTGGGGCATGACTACCCACCATGACCTGCCCAGAGAGAAATGTATGATCAGATCACCCTGTGAGGTTATTTTTCATAGATTGCCTCCCTTTATTTCCATCCACATATTTAGCTAGAGAGAAGTTTTATTTCTCTTATTAATTGTGAATCAGACAACACATACATGCCATCAAAAGAAAATAAGCATAAAAATTAAACCAGCTAGCTGTTCCACTTCTGATAAACTTCTTGGACTCTCATGCAAAATAGGTTGCAATTCTTTCTTGACCCTGCTATTACATTGATGTTTTGTCCTTTCATATCAAAAGGCATATGATGCCAGCTTGTCCCATTACTGGTGATGCTAAGTTTAATCATGTGGCTCAGGTAATCCACAAGATTTCAACATTGACAAATTATTTTCACTTTTTGTATTAACAAGTAATTTGTGGGGAGATATGCTGAGACTGAGTGTCCTGTTCTCCAACAGTCTTTCACCAATGATGTTAGCATCCATTGGTAATTTTCTTTTGTTGTTGTTGTTAATCCTCACCTGAAGCCATTGATTTTCAGAGAGGTTGAAAGGGAGGGGGTGGGGGGGGAGAGAGAGAGAGAGAGAGAGAGAGAGAGAGAGAGAGAGAGATCATTGATTGTTGCCTCCCACATGCATCCCAATGAGGGCGGAGAAGTGAACCTGCAACTCAGGTACGCCCCCTGACTGGAAATTGAACCCGCGACCCCTCAGTGTAAAGGCTGATGTTCTAACCACTGAGAAAAATGGCCAAGGTGGCAATTTTCACTTAAAGTAGTAATTTCTATATTTGTGGTAAGGTGATAATTCTCTATCTCTGTTATTCCCTCTCTCTATTTGAATAGATAGTAATCTGTTAGAAAAGTCCCTCCCCTCGATCATCCATTTTAATGTTTTTTTTGTTTGTTTGTTTTTTGTTTTGTAAAGGCTCATGCATCCTTTGCTAAACTAATATTTTGTAATTCATTTTGCTAATATTTATTTTATAGCAAGCTGTCTCTAACCTGGCCAATGAAGAAAGCCTTTTCTGGGTGGCTTCTCTATCCTTTAGCATGACTAATTGGTTTTTCAGTATTTCAGTTTCTAACATAAAAGAAATAATAACTAGGTTAGAAAAAATAAAACTCAATTGGATCCTTAAATTAAGAAGAAGGAAAAAAACAAATGTAAAACCAAAAACAGCCTGGCTGGTGTGGCTCTATGGTTGAGCATCCACTTATAAACCAGGAGGTCATAGCTCAATTCCTGGTCAGAGCACATGCCCGGATTGCAGGCTCGATCCCCAGTGTGGGGTGTGCAGGGGGAAGCCGATCAATGATTCTCTTTTATCATTGATGTTTCTATCTCTCTCTCCATCTTCCTTCCTTTCTGAAATTAATAAAAATATATTTAAAAAACAAAAACAATAAAACAGCTATTATCAGTATTATTGGACAAATGAAAAAATTTAAGTGACTATGTATTAGAAATTATTATATATTGTTAACTCCCCTTACTATGAAAATTTTACTGTGTGTCTCTAAGATAATAATATTTTTAAGAGATATATACTTACATATTGAGAGGTAAAATACCACCATGTCTTTAAGTAACTCTCAAATGTTTTAACAAATGTTATAAAATGTTAATAGTTGGCAAACTTAGGCAAAGAGTACTTGTTTATGGAGTTAGAAATATTTCTAAATTAAAGTTGGAGTGAAAATATAAAAAATATCTATACTAATAAAAGAGTAACATGCTAATTAGATCAAATGTCCTTCCAGACAAAGCCATGGTGGCAGGGCCAATGCAGAGGCAGTTAGGGGTGATCAGATCGGTAGGGGAGAGCAGTTAGGGAGATCAGGCCAGCAGGGGAGAGCAGTCAGGGGGATCAGGCTGGCAGGCAGGCAAGCAGTTAGAAGCCAGTGGTCCTGGATTGCAAGAGGGATCCCAGATTACAGAGGGTGCAGGCTGGGCTGAGGGACACACCCCTCCCATGCATGAATTTCGTGTACCGGGCTTCTAGTATTTACATAATTATCAATTGTGATGAAAGCATAAATTTACCAAGCAACTGGAAACTGGTGGATGGCTTTAAATGTTTTTACAAGGATGAGAACATAGACTTAAATCTAGTTGTTTACTTTATTTGATAAAGATGCAATTCTAATATAGCTAAAAAGCACATGACTAAGACTAAAAAATAATCTACTAACCAGATAGAAAAAAAAAGTGTGGTTAATTTGAATTTTCAGGTAGAAAATCTGCTTATCTAAAGAATGGTCTTCTTATATTTGTAAAATAAAATCCCTATCATTGTATTATATTTATATTTTCTTAACATCATAGCTACATATGGTAAATATAATTGAACTTCTATAATGCTCAACGTAAAGTATGAAAAAGATATAGATGATTCATCTGATTGTATGTAAAATGAAAGAGACTAGGATGCATATCTTTTTTATAACATAAGAAATGAAAGGCATGAAAGTTCCTTTGATATAGATTTGGGTTAGCTGGGTTCCATTCAAATAAGGAATACTTTCACTCATATTCTCAAGAACTCGTATAGGAGGAAAAAGAGTTTCATGATAGTTTGGCAAAGTACTAATGTTTTACCCTTTGAGAAGAGAAAAGTGGAAACTGAAATAATTTCCCTATCTCATGACTAAATTGTCTGTCTGAATGAAGCTTCCAGACAAGAAGCAGTTAGATAAAATATCTAGCCATAAGTTAAAAATAGGTAAGGTATATGTATGTATTCTTATCTAATCCTCACCAAACTCTGACATTATGACAAAGCATGGATTATTATTACTATTTTACAAATGAAAAGACTTGAACATAGGGAACTTAATCCCAAGTATGTTATTTTTAAAAGGTAAATTCATACAGATTTCAAGTCATCCATGCTATTCTACTGGAAGGAAAGACTTACATTTTTGTTATAATGTGCAGGACAGACAGTTTATCTAGGTGACTAAGATGCTTCTATCTAGTTGAGGGTGAGTAACAGCTTGTTATGTAACAGGAGGAGCAAGCGCTACAAGGTACATTAAATTGTTTGAAATACGTGAAGTAGGAAAAAGAAATTTATAAGCACTCATGATTATAATACCACTATTAGAAGTAGTCTGAAAAATTTGTGGGCTTTTTTTGTGATTTTAAGTCTTCCATTTCAGAGCATTGATTAAATTAAATTTATTTAAATTACTCATTGTAAAGTTTGACTTTTCTAATTACAAAGATTTATAATTAAAGAGGTAGAGACAACAGGTTAGCAGTGCATATTGGATGTGCTGGAAATCAGAATGCATATGAAAATGAAAAAATCCGACTAAACTGTGCATGCCAATAAGTGGCATATTATTATCACTTTTAAAGCTCTCCTTTTGTAAATCCAACTAATCTATATTGAGCCTTCTAAACAAGGAAATCACTTCGTAGGACACTCCTGTTTTTGCTTTTACTTTATTTTTTTTAAACTAATTTTTTTTAAACAAATTTTTTTTAAAGTGTAAAATCATGTTAACCAATTTTAAAAATTTTTGTTTAACATTTCACAAAATACTTAAATCTTTTACTTCTACATGTTTTTACATGATGGTTGGATATCATTTCTAAAATATATAATGTAGTATAGAAATAAATAACAGGAAATAATATGTTCAAAGGAATAAGTAATATGAAATTAATATTTTGACTCCTAGTTCAAATAGTTTATTAACTGAAATATAAAAATTGAATAGATGTCTTAGCATTTTCATTTTTAGAACATCCCATTACACAGGGATGGAGATATATATATATATATATATATATATATATATGATTGACATATTGTCTGTATTAGTCAATTATATTTCTGGGAAAAAACAGTAAAATATAATCTAAGAAAATAATATATGTATTTTAAACATAATTAAAAATATAAGAATTTATTTTTTTAATTAATTATGGAAAGTAAAAGGATGGAGACATTTGTGTAATTTAAGTCAGAAATTTTACCTCTTCAAAGTGAGTTCACAATGAAATTAAGGGGTGATTTAAATAATTACACAATTATCTCCTTCTCCTTTTAAAAAATGTTTTTATTGATTTTTAGAGAGAGCAGAAGGAAGAGAGATAGAGAGATAGAAACATCAAGAGAGAGAAACATTATTGATCAGCTGCCTCCTGCATGCCCCCCCACTGGGAATTGAGCCTACATTCCAGGCATGTGCACTGACCAGGAATCGCATAGGGACCTCTTGGTTCATGGGTCAATGTTCAATCATCGAGCAACACTGGCTGGGCTCCTCTTGCTTTACACTATTTTGTCAGTTATTTACGTATATAAAATAGTACATATATATGAGAATTTCTGGTAAATAATAATCAATTGTAGAATTTGATATGGCTTAATAATTATATTCTAATAGCTTTATAACAGTTCAGTAGCTAATATGTTAATATCTTGGGCTAACATCATAATATGCTAAAAGAAATATAGACACAGGTCAGATGACTTAATCTATATCCACACCAAAGTGAAAGTCATAATTTAGCAAAAACTTAAAGGTCTTACAGAAGGCCTTGTTCTTCTTAGAGGTGAGAGGGGCATTAGGTATTGCCTTGTGGTATTCGGCATTACAAAAGAATTACCCTTGTGAAACACTATCAAATATTATTTGGTAAATATTTCCCAAATTTTCTCTTTGTCTTTCCACTATGTTCTCAGTTTCTGTTACCAATTACCAAAAGGTAAGTAGGAAATGAGAGGTTTCTCTTTATCATTACATGAATTGTCCAGTTCTTACCTGGGTGAAGTGTCATGGTAATGAATCTCTGTATGTAGGTTTTGTGGAAAGTGACTAAAGGTTAGAACAATGGTTGATAATACATGTGTATTCCTCCGTGTAATACGCTGACAGATGGGATGGTGGCTTTTGGTGTTGGGACCTATGTATTTCAGTGTATTTGCTAATGAGGAAGAGGACAACATAAACAGGGAGATGGTGAAGTATTCTGACAACACTCAACTATTTTGGTTAGTTAAAAACTAATGAGGTCTGGGAGATGCTCCAGATGGCTGTAATCATACTGGAGAATTGGGCAGCCCAGTGGCAGATGAAATTCATTTTTGATAAATGTACAGGAAGGAATATAGAAAAATTATAATCTAAACTCTCCATGTATACCATGGGGTTTTGAACTGGCAAGTTCTCTGAGGAGCAAGACGTTTACTGCTACCATTGCTGGTTCAATGAAGGTGTCCCCCAGTGCACAGCCCCTTTTGGAAAGGACTGAGTAGATGTATGCATGTGTATAGAGAAATGTTTGAAAATGCAAATAACAGTGAAAGCTGTTTTGAGACAGATAAAGGATGTTTTACCCATTGCAACACTGGGTACCAAGTGAGAAGTGACAGACACAAAAAAGTCACAGAAGCTTGTGGACAGAGCGACTTATTCCTGAAGTAAGATTGAAAAGAGATTGACACCTGGAGAACACATTTACATATGCCCAAACCTGTTACTACTATAAAGAGTTTCGATTTTGAGTAAGATTTGAACCAGAGAGAATTTGATCTCATTAACAGGGCAGTATCTGTGGGGCCCTGACAATTAATACGTGAGTTTGAAGACTTGGCACTTGAAAGTTAAAAATTCAAGGCTCTGCTCTATTTGGTAGTTGGTTGTAGGTGATAAATTCTGAATGTGTATAGTCTCTTTGTAATTTTTGTTCTCTAAGAAAGAGTGATTATATTAGCATATCAAAAGGCCATGCTTACAATTCACCACTGCTTGAGTAAGTAATAGGTAAAGATAACAAGAAAAATATTCAATGCATATTCAGAGATTGCCTTCAACTAAGAAATTCAATAACAAATTGCCTACACTATATTTCTTAAGTTTGTTCTAAATGAGCAAGTGGAGAACTGTCTCAAATGTTTGTTTCTGACTCACACTCAACTAAATGGGGGGAAACATCTTTACATTTAAGGTTCATTGATAAAGTTGACAGCTTTTTTTTTTAACTGAATGAAACTATTTACTCTGTTTAGTGAAGGAAACGTGAAACTATGTATTATTTTCTCAAGGGATTGCAATAAAGTCCTTTGATCTGTTTAAGATAAGTGAAAAGTATCAGGATAAATATTCTATGATTACATTTTATAATTCATGAGAAACTTAGCTTTGTAAGCAATAGAAATAAAGTTAGTTCTAAGGAATACAAATAAGCAAGGATTTAAAATTAGAGTACACATTTTATGATCACCTAATACTATTAAATAAGCTGAACTTAAATAGAACAAATAAAGCTATATCAATTATGTAATATATATATATATATTTTTTTTTTCCTGTACCTTTTAAGGTTATCTTGGCTGGTCTAATAATTAAATTGGCATGAGGCAGATTGACTAAAGAATAAACAAATGTAATTTCATATATCCAGGGATCTTACAAAGACATGAGAGGCTCCCAGACAGTCCTATATGCCATCCTGAGCTAAGGAGAACAGGATAGGGGTCTGTGTCTAAAAACAGAAGGAAAACAATTCACAGGAAGCTAGGAAGAGCTAATGTTCACTAAACAATTGTTTGCCGTGCCATGCCCTGCAGACACAACAGACACAAAGAGGAATTTGAACAAACAGGACCTCCCAGCTAACCACACCTGACCCATATCTTTGTTATCTTGGTGATAGTTCTCTTCCTGGTTTGGGCCTCGATATGAATTCTCTCTAGCAGTTAAGAAAAGCCCTTGTTGAGTCTTTTGAGCCTTGACTATCTTCAGCTCAAAATAATTTGCACAAGAAAGTGGCATATTCTGAGACTTGTCCCGAACCCCTTCAATATTCATACTTGTTTATTATAATTGTATAACTATCTATAATAATAAAAGCATATTATGCTAATTAGACCGGATGTCCTTCTGGACATCCTTCTGGACGACCTTCTGGACGAAGCCGGGGCTGCAAGGGAAGCCCGGGTCCCGGGTGCCAGAGGGGAGCCGGTGCCGGCAGCCTGGGGAAGGAAGGCCTACTCTTGCACAAATTTCATGCATCAGGCTTCTAGTAAGTATATATCTACACTACAGTGGGTCACTGGCTTGGGTTCATAATTAGAATTTGCTCTAAGTCTTCCATTTTTTTGATTCATAATCCCTAAATGAAGAATTCAGTAAAGTTCACTTTCTGCTTTCCATTGGAGCAACATTGGGAATATAATCTCTTGGGTGGAATAGTTCTCTTGCGGGGAGAAGCATTATTTGGGAAGTAGGCTTCAAGGGGCATGCTTCCTAACAGCTTTTTGTAACAGATGTGCATAATGAGCTTTTATGCTGATCGATGTAAGGTTTTCATATTTTGAAATATTTTTTTCAATGAAACCTGAACATAAGATTACAGATGTGCTAAACAACTCTTGGGTTATTTTTCACATTTTTTATGAGCCGTTCTAGAAACTGCTTAAGAATTTGTTTGGATCGACATTAGCACAAAAGTACCTGTATGTGGGTTTTGAGATCGATAAATGCTTCTAAAATGTTGCCCTGCTGAAAATTGGCTGCGGAGGCCAAGCCAACCTGCAGTTGCTGAAGCCATAGCAATGGGAAATGAATGAAATGAATGAGCAGCGAGGAGGAAAGGGGTTGTTCAATAACACTTCTTATCCTAAGCATGCCTCTCTAAATGCCACATGTTCTCTCAAGATGTTGAACAGACGGCTTCTACGGGGATGCCCCAGTCATCAGCAGCGCAGTGCAGGCAGGCACCTGAGCCGGTGATGGAATCCTTCTGCACGCAGCTGCCTTGCCCTCTGGCTCTCAGCATTCCTGGACTTCAACTCCTAGGAGCAATAAATCTCCCCGGCACCCTATGCTGAAAGTTCACTATTTAAACATGCTGTTTCCCTTTTTCTAAATAATTTGTATAAGTGAAAATGAAAAATACTGGTCACTGGAATTACAAACAAAAGTGGTTCCATGTGTGTTTCCAGAGTCAATTTCCTTCGGCAAGGGGGCAATGTCACCTCTAACTACACTGGCGCTCTATGCAACCCCTGCTGATCCTAATTCTCCAGATGAGGGACCTGTTTACTATGACGGTGTCAGGACAAGTTGTAATTTGTTTATAAAACCCCTTACAAAATAATTGTTTTTAAGGCAAGGACACAAACCAGTGAGTATTACCACAATTGTAACAGTGTGGGAAGCTTTACTGACATCTCTTTTATATTACATACTAGAGCAGTGGTTCTCAACCTGTGGGTCGCGACCCCTTTGGGGGTTGAACGACTCTTTCACAGGGGTCGCCTAAGACCATCGGAAAACACATATATTACATATTGTTTTTGTGATGAATCACTATGCTTTAATTATGTTCAATTTGTAACAATGAAAATACATCCTGCATATCAGATATTTACATTACGATTCATAACAGTAGCAAAATTACAGTTATGAAGTAGCAACGAAAATAATTTTATGGTTGGGGTCACCACAACATGAGGAACTGTATTAAAGGGTCGGGGCATTAGGAAGGTTGAGAACCACTGTACTAGAGGCTTAGTGCATGGGATTCATACACTGGTGGGGGGTGTGGCCTGCGGGGATTGGCCCACTGTGGGAGCGCTGCTCATCCTGGTCAGCTGAGCAGGACTCCCACTGTGGGAGCACACTGGTTGTTCTGGTTGTTCTGCCATCCGGTCACTGGGCTTTTATTATATAGGGTTATCTAGAGATTCATGGCACACTTTTAGTGCCAAGCCAAGTGCTTTACTCTTTTTTTTAAAACTCCCCCTCCCTCACCCCCAACCATCAGGAGCCCTGAGTTAGGAAATGAATAAGAAAATGACTGCTTGAACCGCTCAATGGCTCCTATTACCAGAGGAGTAAGCTCACTCTCTTATCTTGACTTACATAAAAATGATCAATGGCTCCTATTACCAGGGGAGTAAGCTCACTCTCTTATCTTGACTTACATAAAAATGATCAGAGAAGCTTAGTTTGAGGCCACATAGTTTAAGGGCAAATTGTAGCATGTTACATGTGAATCAACGGACAATTTCCAGTGTCCCCCTACAGTGAAACCACAGCTAAAGAAATAGGCTTGGTAGAATCAGGGAAAAATAAGACACAATTGAAATTGATTTCTCAATTGAAAAAGAATTAGAAATAAAGCAACCTCTTCAAAATCATTGCTTCTTCAGTTTGGGCTCCTGCAGCATTTTTATATTGTTAGATTATAAGTTTGGAATCTGCCATCTGCTTTCCTATGATGCACATTCCTGAGAAAGGGTTAGTCTATCCTCTATGAGGACAAGGGTTTTCTCTCCATTTAAAAAAAATAAGTCTACACAGTCTCTACCATACTGTACTTTATGAGAAAGTATATGCCTAATTAATAAACAAATATATGAGCAAATGAATGGATAAATGAATAATTTTAACAAAGACAATGTATGTAGAGAGAACATTTGGTATCTGTGATATGAGGAATAATTGTAAAGTCTGAGGGCATGAAAATGGATGTTCTAATTGCTCCCTTAAAAAATGCAACATTTCTAGAAGTATGTGTTATTATATCCCATAACATATATTTATTTCAGTGTCATCAATCCATGTGTTTTTATGGTAGAGAATATAGAAATTGTATTTCCTGGTTTTCAGAGAGAAGAATACAACTTAACATAAATTAAGTGCTTTATCACTTCTTGTTTTTTGAAACTTTCTCTTCTCTTGACATTTTTGTTGTTATCTTTCTTGATTCTTTATTAAATTTTTGACCATTCATGTCATTCCTCTTTTTCCCCAAAAAAGAGATCTTCCCCAAAGCTAAGTTTATATCTATCTTCCCATTTCTTATCAAAGAATAGCTTGAGCTCTTACATTTGTATAAATGGCTCATTGATCTTTATATCTGAACTTTCTTTCATTAATCAAATCCTACATTGCCAAATAAAATAAAGCATTTTAAATTTCTTATGCTCAAAAGTGATGTCTTATATTTTACTCTACCACTACTGCTATTCCTCCTTGGTGTCATGTTTTTCTCTTTTCACCAAGGGTTGAGACCTCATTGACACAGCCATTAAATAGGTACTAGAATGATCCAATCAATTCTCCTTCTCTGACAATTTTCCCTCCATCTCAGCTTTTACTTCTCCACACTACAATTTCTCAGGCCATCGGAAGTTTTTACCACATTACCCTATGTCAATATTCCCCCTTTTAAATCAACTCCCCCTTTTTTTTTCACATTGGTCAACATGAACATATAGGTTTCTGTGTTATAAGATGTGTATATTGCACCAATTACCTACCACCCAAAGTCAAATCTTCTTCTGTCACCATATATTAGGACCCCATACTCCCCTTCCCTTTGGCAATCACCACCCTGCTGCTTGTGTTCACAAGTTTCAGTTTTAACAAGAAAGTGAGTTTTTTTGTTCAGGGAATTAATTATTCCAAATCTTCACAGGCTTGCAGTGGCCACACCCATTCTGGCCTACCATTTCTGCCCCCAGGTGTGATTGACAGCCAAGCATTTCCCTATCACCCCAACTTTACTGGCATGCATCTATCATCTATTTTCCTTTTGTCCAGTCTCCTTCCTCCAATGTTTTATAGGGAGCATGTCTATAATGTCTGGCCTTCCTTTTGCTCCTTTCCTGTTATTAATCACTAGAGGCCCCATGCACGAAATTCTGGCAAGAGTAGGCCTTCCTTCCACCAGCTGCCGGCACCTGCTTCCCTCTGGCACCCAGGACCCGGGCTTCCTTCGCAGCCCAGGCTTTGTCTGGAAGGACATCCAGAAGGACGTCTGATCTAATTAGCATATTACGCTTTTATTATTATAGACTAGCTAATTATAACAGTATCATAAACATCTAATGTGAATCCTTTCCCTTGAAGAACTAAATAATGTGTTTTCTTATTCTTCCCAGGGATTAAGGCAACACATAGTGAATTTTAGTAGAAAATTATGAATTAGTGATTACTGATCAAATGCAACTTTTTGATCTATTTAGTGGTCTGTTTTAGGAATGTAAAGAACTTTGAAACTTGAATAACTTATTACTTTATGGTCCTGTTTTCTGGGTTATGCTTTGGGAGACTTCTAAAGCAACTTACAGTTTGTGACTATTTCAAAAATACGCACTAAAAATCAGTGCCTCAAATCATTAGTCTATAATTTCCAATTGGAGAGCTTGATTATATTTCTAAATTTTTTGTGTGTGAGTGAAATTAATTTTAAGAAATCAGTTAACATTAGAACTTTAATATCTATAATAACATATATCCACCACTACTTGAAATATGCAAATATTGCATTTTATTTCAGCCACTGACATTGTGGATAGTCAGAGTGAGTGAGGTTAGTGAATTCTGACATGTAATTCCAGGGGGAAGAAAGGAAAGTTAATCATTATTCCACATTCATTTCTCCACATATTTAATTTTCCATAGATTAGTGAAATGGCTTCATTACAGGTATTTAGACTAGATTAGTACATACATTTGTGTTGATTGAATCCACAGAGTTTTGTGATATTTGGCGCCCCACATCTGCATCTGCTTTGAGATGGAGGTGTTAGTGGCTCAGTGTGCGGAGCTGTCTTTGTGTTATAATTGCATGGGCTTACTTCATTGGGCTATGTGTACATTACTGCAATTGAACTAAAATGACTCTGTTTTTCACCAAGAACAATTTAGTCATGCATCAATACATTTTTAATTAAAAGTGTGTGACAGGTACAATAGTGGAGCACACCAAATAATTTTCTCAAACATTTCACTTCCTCAAAGATAGGTAATCACAATCTTGTCTCTGTTAGTCAGTGAGAGTATATTTTTTATATAGATGTTTGATTAAACATCTAAGAACTTTATGCTACACCACTGCATTTTGGTTGTAAGTAATACACCACAGAAAATGTATGCTATTACATCAAAATAAAGCATTTGTTGTTGATAAAACTAAAATAGGTGACAAGCAATCTGATGAACATTTTTATTTTTATTTTTAACTAGAGGCCTGATGCACGAAGATTCATGCAAGAATAGGCCTTCCTTCCCCTGGCTGCCAGCACCAGCTTCCCTCCGGACACCCGGGACCCGGGCTTTCGCTCTGGCCGCCACCTTCAGCCTTCGCTCTGGCCGGAGCTGCTTTCGCTCCAGCCCTGTCACCCTCCTATAGCTCCCTCCACCCCTGCTCCCCCTTCTTGCAGGCATCCCGCCCCACCCTGGCCAGGCCTGGCCGCCGCCAACTTTGTCACTTCAATTTGCATATTCCCTCCTTATTTTCTGTGGGTGCTGCCATCTTTGTCATGGAGTGATGGTCAATTTGCATATTCTGTCTTTATTAGATAGCATGTTCATAAGAGATGGATGAGGAATCAGTAGTAATATAAAAAGTGGAATCAATTATAACATGACTGTTTCAGAATAAGAGAAACCAGTGGAAAGCTTAGACACAGAAGAACCTAGAGAACGACTTCAGGACACCTGTACTAAGACCCATTAGTGATCTGACAATATTGCTATGTTGATTTAGAGCCCTTATAGAAAGACTAATCTCTCTAAATGATTCTAAACATAAAAGTTGGGTGACAAACAGAGCCTAGAAGTTCTTGAATTTGTATATATCACAGTGGGAGTTCTTAAAAATCAATAATGTAAATATAAGGTGGCAAATCCAGTTTTGCTGAAAACAGAAGATCTAGTGGTTCAATTATTAATGTAACAAATTTAGAACCTTCACGAAAGGGGACTTAGTTTTATTTGATTGTCATATATTTTCAAACTATGTTTTATATAAGTAATTTATATTTATGTAAATCATTACCTACTACTAACAAACACAAAATAAATTGCACTCTTAAAGTTGGTATTAATGCCGCATAAATTGAGGTCACACATTAGAAATTACCTGGTGTTCTCAATAATATTGAATGATCCTGCCAGAAGACAACTCTTAGAACATATGACGTGAACACAAACCAGAAAACTTCAGCAAGCTTAATAAAACTTTAAGTTATTTGCATTGGTTGTGGGTTTAAAAGTTGTCTGACAACTAAAATTATGTAGAACATTTCTATATAATATTTTCAAAAAATCAATTTTATATCTCCCATATTACCATATCAATACAAAGTTCATTACACTAGGTTGGGCTATTATAGTCAACTAGAGGCCCAGTGCACGGGGCGGTGAGGGGGAGTTGTCCCTCATCCAAGCCTTTGCCCTCTCACAATCCGGGACCCCTCAGGAAGGATCCCTAGGCCTGCCCAGAGATCAGAGCCTATTGGGGCTTTCCTTCCCCCAGCTGCTGGCCGCTGGTCCCTCCCCTGCTACTGCCACTGTTTGCCAGAGACTTAATCTCAAGTTGAATGACTGGAGATACTTAAATGAAGGGATATAGATGTGTGGAAACATCAAGCAGAAAACATAACATATGGTTAGTCATGACCTCCACACATACAACTCCAGAGCAAGGATGCAGGTATTTGGCATGGAAGTTCCATTTACATGGTATTTCCCCCAGAGTTATGCAGCACACTAACCTGCATGGCTATACATACAGTGGCTCTGGTGAAACCAGAGAGCTCAGTAATTTCAAGAAGTGAAATAAGCCCAGTGTAGCTTGGCTTTATTTAGTGAGCTGGAGTGGCAAAGAGCTGGAAATGAAGAGGAAGTCCAGGTGAGATAATTTAGGGTTCATATAAGATCATTTTGAGACTGTTGAGAATGTTGTATTTAATTCTAAAAAGAGGGAAATATAATGGTTTGGGGGGGGGGAGATCAAAGCTGTGTTACCAAAAGATTAACTTAGATGATTTTGTGGTGAATGGATTTGATGGGTCAGGATTCTACTTATAAAAAAATATAGTAGTTTAAGCCAAAATAAGGGTGCTCTTGATTAGGGAAGTGGAGATGGAGTAAAGTACAAATTGTGGGCATTATCAATAGGACTTGATAGGAACAGTAATTAGCAGTGATACATTAAGTGAAGTCATCAAAAGTTTCTATTTTTTACATTTTATATTTCAGGTGTTATGCAACATTTATTGAAGGAAGGTCCACTGAAAGCAAGGTGGCTCTGGTTCCTGGTTCTAGAGCAGTGGTTCTCAACCTTCTGGCCCTTTAAATACAGTTCCTCATGTTGTGACCCAACCATAAAATTATTTTCGTTGCTACTTCATAACTGTAATGTTGCTACTGTTATGAATCATAATGTAAATATCTATTATGCAGGATGGTCTTAGGCGACCCCTGTGAAAGGGTCGTTCGACTGCCAATGGGGTCACGACCCACAGGTTGAGAACCACTGGCATAGAGGGACTGGAACAGAACTCACTTGCAAATTATTGTGTAGATCTATTCTAATCTTTTTGGAGGCTACCTGAAGGATTAATGAAAAACACTTGTCTCTGTTTTGCCTAACTCAGTACTCATTTAACCTACAGAATGGGCAGAAATACTTGCAAATTACATATCTGATAATAGTCTATCTCTAAAAACCTCTTACAACTCAACAACAAAAACACATATAACACAATTTTTTAAAATGGGCAAAGAACTTGAATATACATTTCCCCAAAGCAGATAAACAAA
This sequence comes from Myotis lucifugus, assembly GCF_000147115.1. Classification (NCBI taxonomy): domain Eukaryota; kingdom Metazoa; phylum Chordata; class Mammalia; order Chiroptera; family Vespertilionidae; genus Myotis; species Myotis lucifugus. The sequence goes on from NW_005871080.1 coordinate 2,775,640, forward strand.
TCAACAACAACACATAAAAAGATGCTTATCATAACCATTAGAAAAAATGAATACAAACCACAATGACATACCACTTCACAGGCACTTTTGTATTTACACAAAAGTGTTGAAAACAAATGCTCATGCATGTGTAGAGCAGCATTATTCACAATAGTCCAAAAGTCTATAGACTGTAAATGGATAAACAAATGTGGTATATCCATACAATGGAACATTACTCAGTCATAAAAAAGAATGAAGTATTGATCCATGCTACAATGTAGATGAATCTCCAAAATATTTTGCTAACTGAAAGAAGCCATATGCAAAATGCCACATATTATATTATTATATTTATATCATATTGGTAACTGATAAATCCGTAGAAATAGAAAGCAGATTTATTTGTTTTGGGGACTTGAGGAAGAGTGGAAATTGCTTAATGAGTAAAGGATATTACTTTAGAATGATGAAAATATTTTGAAATTAGATAGGAGTGTATGCACAATATTCTGAATGTACTAAATGCCACTGACTTATTTACTATTAAATGGGTAATTTATGTAAGTTTAATTTACCTTAATAAATTATTAAAAGTAAACAAAACAAAAACAAAATGTGGATTGATGTCCAGTTATGTGCATAGCTGCTATTCTTTCAATAATGAAGCCAATACAACCTTTGTCAATCTAAGCAATAGCTTAGAATGTAATGGTAAGCTAAATTATTATTTCTCTTGTAGCATGATTGTCTATGACATACAATAGGAAAGGAATTGAGTTCTTCTCCTCTTACATGTACTGAATATAAAAAAAATTGCTAAAACAAACAGTTGAATTTAATTGGTAATCTATTAAAAATACATTGATATCACAGTGTCAAATATAATAATCTGATTAAAAAATTAATGACTTGGTTTACTTTCTCAGAGTGAATTTTCATCTCATTAATAAGTAGTGTACAACATTAGATGATATCTTTCTAGTTATATGATTTTTCCTGTGTTAGGAGGTAAAGTTAATCAATTCCATGAAATATTTTACTTGGTGTTTATTTTCTAAAGTGAGTTTGACTTATCAGAGAGGTCCCTATACTTTATTCAAAACATTGCAAACCTTCTATTACTTTCTGTCACTACTGTGAAAATTTGTAATTGGTGATATATTAGCCTTAAAGGCAATGAGGAACAAATTGATCAGTCTTCTAATAAAATTTAGTTTTTAGATATTTATCAATTTAATTACCATTTGTCTTAATGAGCCTCTTTTGAATTGTTGGTTCATCTTAATGAATTGCAAATACAGTGAAGATAAATATGAAAAATCAAAAGTGCAAATTTAAAACTACAACATTCAATTGAAATAGTAAGCAAAAGGAGATTTCCCCCCTTATTACTTAAAAGATTGTTGAAATATAGTGGTTTATTTAAGAATAAAATAATTATTAAAAATATAAAAGTTTCTGTGAACATGAGATCAATATTGCTTTTCAAATTTATGAAATGTATGTGAACAAAAACAATTATTGATAAGTTTTCTAAACACGATAATCCAGAACCTCATGATATGACTCCTAAGACCACCAGTGATCTGTGGGCCATATTTTGAAAATTACTTCCCTAAATGACCTTTATGTTTTATAGAACGTCTAGGCAGGTTTTGCTATTGCTATCATATTTTGGGTTCCTCTATTTCAGTGGTTCTCAACCTTGGCTGCACATTAGAATCACCTGGGAATCTTTTTAAAATCCTGATTTCTGGGCCTCATCCCAGAATGCAATTCAGTGCAAACTGACAGCTCAATTGTGATACAGCGTGACTGCAAAGAATAAGTTACAGCTGTGAGGCAGCTCTGGCCCTTGGGTGGGTGGGTGAGGCAGAAGCACCCCCTGGGAAGGAGATAGGCAAGGCGGGGGGGACGGGGGGAGCAGAGGCATAAACAGGGAGGCATTCCCAGTGGGCGAGGTCCCTCTTTAAGGAGACAGCTCTGCTCTGCTCCACTCTGGTCAGGTCCCGCAAAACGTTTTTTGTTGTTGTTGTTGTTTGTTTTTTAACTTTATTTTTATTGTTGACAATATTACAGATGTCCCCATTCAACTCCTCCCCCCTCCCACTTGCCCACCTCCACACAGCTCCCACCCCACTTTCCTCTGGCCATAGCCACACTGTTGTCTGTGTCTTTGTGTTTATTTTTTATATGTTCCTTGGCTAATCCCTTCACCTTCTTTCATCCAGTCCCTCCCCTCCCTCCCCTCTGACAGCTATCAGTCTCATGGATACATGCCTCTGGTTCTATTTTGTTTATATTGTTCATTAGATTCCACATACAGTATAAGTGAAATCATGTGGTACTTGTCTTTCTCTGACTAGCTTATTTCACTTAGTATAATATTCTCCAGGTCCATCCATGCTGTGGCAAAGATAAGATTTCCCCTTATTATTTTTTTTCTTTACAGTCTTGTAATATTCCATTGTGTAAATGTACCACAGCTTTTTTTTAGCCACTAATATACCAATGGGAACTTGGGCTGTTTCCAGATCTTGGCTATTGTAAATTGTGCTGCTATGAACATAGGGTGCACATGATGTTTCTGATTGGTGTTTCGGGATTCTTAGGGTATATTACAAAGAGTGGGATCTCTGGGTCAAATAGAAGTCTCATTTTTAAATGTTTGAGGAAACTCCACACTGTTTTCCATAGTGACTGCACTAGTCTGCATCCCTACCAGCAGTGTACTAAGGTTCCCTTTTCTCCACATCCTCGCCAGACTTGTTGTTTGTTGATTTATTGATGGTAGCCATTCTGGCAGGTGTGAGGTGATATCTAATTGTGGTTTTAATTTGCATCTCTCTGATGATTAGTGATGTTGAGCTTTTTCCCCCCTCATATTTCTCTTGACCATTTGCATGTCCTTGTTAGTATCTACTTAGGTCCTTTGCCCATTTGTAAATTGGATTGCTTGTCTTCCTGGTGTTGAGTTGTATGAGTTCTTTATATATTTTGGAAATTAACCCCTTATCAGATGTATCACTGACAAATATGTTCTCCCATACAGTGGATCCCTTTTCATTTTCCACTTCTTTATATGCAACCCATAGTTACAGACACCATGGATTTTTCTACTACATGTAAAAAATCAGTACTTCTAATTTTGAGTAATTCTGCTTTTTTATAAGACTTTTATTTATTGACAGAGAGAGCAGAATTCAGAAGTACTTACTCGGGAGCATTTCATTATCTATGCATGTCTTACAGAATCCCATTGGTCCCTTTACCTCAAATACAATTTTGGTGAAGATGCCTAAAGAGAATCTCCAATGAATTTTTTCTGCTTTCTAGAACATTAGGTCATATTTATTAAATGCAGGTAAATGCTGCAGCCCAGCTATCTCATTTAATAACAATGAACAAAGCTTTTTGATTACTTGACCTCCATCAAATCAATAATATTACATTTTCATTATATAAATATTTTTTTATTTCCCATGTAATGTGCATTGTTATAAACATTCTGAACAGCAATTCTGAACTTGTCAAACAATGACATGGTTTTTCCAGACTCTCTGAAAAAAACCTGAATTACTGTGTAATCACCTTCAAAATCTCTGCCACTTCTGATTTAATAACCCTCTAAAGTTATTATTTATTTCTACACAGGCCAGGAGTGAGGCATGATACTGCCATATTCACAATTCAGGATCCAATGTCTAATAGAGTGCTGACTCACATAAGATAGATCTTCAAGAATTCCTTGTTAAATAAAAAGTGGACTCAAAGAGTAAAATTGAATCAATTTTGACTTCTGTTCCACTTTGCTGTTTAAGGAGAAATAAATTTAAGAAGCAAAATGAAAATTAATTAATTCATAATATAATAAAGAAAAATCAAGATATTTCATTTTAATTTCTTAGGTCTAATTAATTCCTTGCCTTAATGCCTATGTGATTTATTATTTTCATGAAAATATGCTTTATTTTATTATTTTCCATGATAATGTCCATATTGGCTTAATATGAACATAATGTCCACTAATGTCCATAAATGTTCATATTAAGCCAAGTCTTGTCCTTATAGTTGTGCTCTGTCTTAAAATAAGTTCAACCCTCTTATTAAATGAGCTGTCCAGAAGATGTCTACACTATATGTGCTTAGGGCAAGTGAGTGAATCATAGTAGTGTCTAAGCAATTGGAAACCCTGAGGAGCACAAGAAGTCAAATAGAACTATGTATGCAGTAATTTTAATTTTATATTGAAACAAGTACTCACATTTCTAAAATGTAGCAAATTAGTTGCATTTAATATTATATTAAAATTTTATTGCTATTTCTGATGTTTTTCTTAATAAGAAAATAGAGTACAAAAATTGCTTAAATTATTTTCAACTCAATTGTTTTCCTTTCTAAGTTAAGACATATTTTAACTTAAAGTGTATTTTTCAACCTTTTGCTACATTTTACATTTTACTGTAGTCTATATTCCATTTAAACCTGCTATTACAAACAACACCGTGGATCATCTAACAGGGAAATAATTACAATTAGACAGAGTGGGCAAAAGAAAAATATAATTTCTACATTACCTCTATCTCAAGTTTGCTTATTTATTTTTTAATTTATTGCAGAGACATTGGTAAGTAAAATTATATAGGTCTCAAGTATACAAATCTATGACACATCATCTCTATAGTGCATTGTGTGCTCACCACCCAAAGTAAAATCTCCTTCTGTCACTATGTATTTGACCCATTTTATTTCCTCCTCCCACTCCTTTAGCCACCATGCTGCTATCTGCCTCTGTGAGATTTGGGGGAAGTTTTTGTGTGTGTCTTGTTTGTTGCTTTCAGTTTTATAGTCCACATATGAGTGAAATCATATGGTTCTTGACTTTTTCCTTCTGACTTATTTCACTTAGCATATTAACATCAAGAGACATCCGTGTTGTCCCAAATGAGATTACTTTTGAAAAGAATAAGGCTCAGAAGAGGAAAGAAAAGAAGTGGTTGAGTTATGAATAAATCAGAATGACAAATCAAGAAATTATGTTTCTGCCCACCTTTGATATCTGCTGACCCCAAGGATATCTTTAAATCCAAGGTATAAATCAACGAGGATTTGTATAATTTTTAGTACAAAACAGTTTAAAGTATAAAACAGTTCTATTTCCAAGTACAGTACAGAAAGCTGGCAGAGAATATTGTTCATCTTCCACCAAAGAATATAGGGCCAAGTAATCTATAAAATTATTATATTTTTGTGGCTTATAAGTTAATCATGAGAAGCAAACTTCAAAGCCCTTCTGAAGAGAGATAGAACAAATGAACTCTAATCATTGGCAGAGAATGTGTTACCAAACTAAAGGGGTTTATTCACCTGTGGGCATCGAAGCCCAATCTAACTTGAACAGGAGTTTTCAGCCAAGAAAATAAAGGCTTATTTTTAAAGGAATGGTGCCACATCTGGACTCACAGGTGTGTTTGTGCTCACCAAAGACCTTGCTTCTAAGGGATGGGTTACATAGGGGACTAAGGGAGTTAGGGTCATGGTCTCTATTGCTTCGTCCAACTAGGGTAGAGGGTATCTGAACACCACGTCTGGTCCTGATGTCAATGCTGTCTGGTTTCAAAAGGGTGTGATTGTTGGAGTTGGTCCACTTTTCTAAATCTGGAGCTGAAACACAACTGAGCCCTAGATGTTATCTCTAGTTTGATTGAAACTCTGTCTCTTGTGGTCAACAGACACTAAGCTTTGTTCCTAATATTATCTGATGTTGACCCGAACCTCATTGTCTTTAGGGCTCAATAAGTAAGGAAATGGATACGCAAGGGAGAGGTAGGTGGGTGAGTCAGGGTGCTGGATGAGGCCAGTTTGAATCAAAAGGGAAGAAAAGTTCATATTCAAGGAATAAAGTTTCTGCGTGGTTTCAATTGAGAGAAGAACGTAGCTTCCATTACAAGTGGTTTAGAACAAAACATCTAAAATTATTAATGAACTAGAGCCCGGTGCATGAAATTCGTGCATGGGGGGGAGGGAGTCCCCTCAGCCCAGACTGCACCCTCTCCAATCCGGGACCCCTCGGGGGATGTCCAACTGCCGATTTAAGCCCGATCCCGGGGATCGGCTCTAAACCTGCAGTCGGACATCCCTCTTACAATCGGGACCACTGTCTCCTAACTGCTCACCTGGCTGCCTGCCTGATTGCCTCTAACTTCTCCCCCTGCCAGCTTGATCACCTCTAACTGCCCCCCCCCCCACCGGGGGGCCTGGGCCTCCCTTTACGGCCCCCCCCCCCCCGCCTGATAACCCCCAAATTGCCCCCCCAAAAGGGGGGGGCCCCCACCCGGACCTGTGGGTCTACCCGTGTTGTTGGTCCTCAAAAAACCCCCCTGGCACCCCCGTGGGCCCCCCCCAATTTGGGGGCAGCTGCTGTGTACTGTACTGTTTTCTCCCCCCCTCTGGCGAATCCTCTATATAGTATGATCTAAATACCAAGTGTGGTCTACTGTAACAGATTAGAATCCCTGAGAACTCCCAGCATGAGTATGCACTTCCATGCTTTTTCATATTGGCCTCCACAGGTAGCATACAAAAAAGATTAGGGCAGAATAAAAGACTAGGGAGAGACCCTCCCAGGTGGGTCATAGGCATGAAATTGTATATACTTCCTATTCCTTCTATCATGCAAGAAAAGCTTTAAGTTGCTGTAGAAGAGTCAGGAAATCTCTCAGTCCTCAAGGCCCAAATAAAGATCCTTGACTTCTGGGTGGTGGGAGTAGAAGCAAAAGGTCTCTGCCCTGAGGGAAGGGCAGAAAACCTGTTTGCACCCAAAATCTGTACTAATACAAGGCAGAGAGTTGCTCCCACTGGGCAAGGGGCGGAAATGCCCTGATAAACAATTCAACTTACAATTGCATAAAAAATGTAAAAATTTAGGATAAAGTTAACCAAGGAATCAAAAGACTTGCACAATTGAAACTACAAAAAGTTGCTGAAAGAAATTAAAGAAAACACTAATTAAGGGACAGACATTCTGTGTTTTGGGATTAGAAGACAATATTGTTAAGATGTTAATATTAGCCAGAGCTATGTACACATTCAATGCAATCCTTATCCAAATCCCCATTCATTTTTTTTTGCAGAAATAATAAAGTCTATCCTAATTTTTGTATGGAATCTCAAGGAATCCCAAATAGCCAAAACAATATTGAAAAAACAACAAAGTTAAGGTCTCACAGGTCCTTATTTCAAAACTTAGTACAAAACTACATTAATCAACAAAAAGTGGCACTGGCATAAAGACAGCTATATAGACCAATGAAATAGAATAGAGAGCCAAAAAATAATCTTCACATGTATGGTCAAATAATTTTTGATAAGAGTGTAAGACCATGTAATGTGGAAACAAAAGTCCTTTAAACAAATGGTGTTTGGGAATACTGGATATCAACATGCAATAGCGTTGGACTCTTATTTTACACCATATAAAAAATCAACTCAAAATGCATCAAGGATCTTAATGTAAAACCTAGAACTATAAAACTTTTAGGAAAAGATAGGTGAAAACTTTGATGCCATTGGATCTCTCAAGGATTTCTTTCATATGACACCAAAAGCACAGTGAACAAAACAAAATATAAATAAATTGGATTATATCAAATTAAACCTTCTGTGCATCAAATGACATAATCAACAAAGTGAACTGGTAGAATAGAACAAATATTTGCAAATAACATTTCTAACAAGGAATTAACATATAGAATGAATAGCATTCCTACAACTCAACAATAAAAAAAATACCAATCAAATAAATGTGCAGAGTTTTCAAAGACATTTCTCCAAAGAAAAATGATGAATAAACATATGAAAATATGCTGAAAATCACTATAATTAGAAAAATAAAGCTCAAAAACAGCAATGAGGTAGTTTCTCACACATATTAGAATGGCTACTATCAAAATAGCAGAAAGTAACAAGTGCTGGCAAGAGTATGGAAAAATTGGAACCCTTGAGTACTGATCTTTGGGTTATAAAATGATGCAACTACCATGAAAAATATTATGGCAGTTCCTCAAAATATTAAAAATAGCATTACCATATGATTCAGCAATTCCACTCAAAATACATATCTGAAAAAAGTGAACATGGAGACATATTTATACAACTATACTTATAGCAGCATTACTCACAATAGCAAACAGGTGGAAGCAACCCAAATGTTCATCAATGGATGAATGGGTAAACAAAATATGTTATTTACATACAATGGAATATGGAAAGGAAAGCCTGACACATGCTACAACATGGACTAACCAGGAGAACATTATGCTAAGTGAATAAAGCTAAGCACTAAAATACTGTATGATTCCTCTTCTATGAGATACCGGAAGTAGCCAAATTCAGAGTGAAAGAAAGTAAAATGATAGCTGCCAGTGGATGGGTGAAAAGGGGAATGGGAGTTGTGTTTAAAGGGTATAGAGTTTCAGTTTTAAAGATTCGGTGACATATAGTGGTCACAAAACAATGTAAATGTATTTAATGGCACTGAAATGTACATTTAAAATGATTGACAGAAAATATTATTTTATGTGTATTTCACCACTATTAAAATAATAATAATTAAAAAGACATCTCTAAGAAAATGAAAAAACTTATTAGAAGAAAATATCTAACAATAGATTTGCAATAAGTTTACAAAAATTCCCACAACCCAATTTTATGAAAACAATTCATTTTCTAAAAAATAAATGTACAAAAGGTTTGAACAGTACTTCACCAAAGAAGATGTACAGATGGTAATTAAACAAAATAAAAAATGTTTGAAGTATTATTTGTTTAGAAGTTACAAGTTAAAAATCACAATGAGATATTTCTACGTATTTACAAAATGCCTAAAAAAGAGGAAACAAAAAAACCTGACCTGACAATACCAAGTATTGATGCAAAGTACTAGTAATTGGAAATCTGGAAATCATACATATTCTTGGTGAGCATTAAAATGGTATAGCCACTCTGGATAGCAGTTTGGCAGTTTCTTATACAGTTGAAAATATATTTACCATATGACCCCACTATCTTATGCCTAGAGATATAAATATACTAGAGGCCCAGTGCATGAAATTTGTGCACAAGGTGGGTTCTCTCAGCCCAACCTGAACCCTCTCCAATTTGAGACCCCTCTGGGAATGTCCAACTGCCGGTTTAGGCCTGATCCTGGGGATTGGGCCTAAACCGGCAGTTGGACATCCCTCTCACAATCTGGGACCAATGGCTTCTAACTGCTCGCCTGCCTGCCTGCCTGATCACCCCTAACTGTCCCCCTTGCCAGCCTGATCACCCCTAACTTCCCCCGCCCCTGCCGGCCTGGTTGACCCTTACTGACCCACTGTTGGCCTGGTCGCCCCTAACTGCCCTACCCCCCCACTCCCCTGCCGGCCTGGTCGCCCCACGCAGCCTGCTGTTCAGTCGTTACTCTGACAGTGTCCCAGACAATTTGCATATTCCTCTATTATTAGTATGGCTAAGTCCACATATATGGCTATGTTTGTAAATATTTTCAGCTTTATTGATAATTGTCCCATGCTGGAAACAACCCAACTGTCCTTTAGCTAATAAATGGCTTAAAAGATTGTAGGACATTTATGCAATGCAATACTAATCAGCAATGAAAAGGAACTGAAAGGGATTTTAGGGATAAAATAGGTAGGTTTGGGGAGTGTTGGGAATAAAGAGGGTCCATGGGGGAGGAATGCATATGTGAGGGCTTGGAGCTGCCCAAAGGCATACATTCACAGAGAATAGAAAAGTGCCACAGGATAAGGGGAGAGGGAGACATACATTCACAGAAGATAGGGAAAAGCAACAGGGTATGGGAAGAAAAAAGAAACAAATTTTCACAGAGGATAAGGAAATGTTGACAGATGCTAGAAGGGGAGTAGGGGGGAACATATGTTCACAGGAGATAAAAGGAATGTTACAAGATAAGGGGAACATGAAGAAGGGAGCACCACATGGGTTTTGGACTCTGAAGCTGATATTCTGCAAAAGAGTGACCAATTAAAAAAGCACAGGGTCATAAAATGGGGAAGGGGTCCAATTAGAAAAGAGCATGAAGAGACAAAGAACTACAGCCTTTATAAACCTCAGAAAAAAAGGGGCTTAGTGGGTTACCCCCTTGGAAACCCCTGCCTATGTGGGAGTCTGTATTTGCTTCCTAAAAGTGTTCACCCTTTACTAAAAAGTCCTTTTAGTCCTCAAATTTTATTCTTCAAACTTCATGAGGCAAGAACCCACAAGGGGGAGATCCGCTCCCCGCACCCAAATTTCAGAACAAACTATTGTGACAACATGGATAAATCTCAAAAGTGTTACAGTTTTAAGAAAGAATCCAGCTCCAAAAGGCTAGTATTGTATGATTCCATTACTATGATATTCTGGGAAAGGCTAAGTATAGGGACAAATATCAGATCAGTTGTTTTCAAGAACTGAGGTTGGGGCTGAGGATTAACTGCAAAGAGGCTTGAGGGGACTTTCAGGGCTGAGGGAAATGTTCCATATCTTGTTTGTGGCTGTGGTTACACAACTGTATACATTTGTCAAAACTCATTAAAATAAATACCGAGTCAGTCAATTTCACGAACTGTAAATCATACCTCAGCGAGCCTTATTTTGAAAATGGCCCAAAAAGGGAGGGAAGCAGGAGCGATTAAGGAGAAAAGATTTTCAAAAAAATATTTGGAGGAAAGCTGGAGTTCTGTAAATTACAAGCAGACCCCATGAAACAGAGAGATGATAGTGTGTTGCTTACGAATACAGCTCTGAAGTCCAGATTGCAAACATTTGGATGCTGGTACCTCCACTCCCAGAGATGTGACTTTGTGCAGGTTGCTGAATTGCTCTTCGATGAAGCAAGGGTAATAATAGTGTCTTCTTCATAAGATTATTATGGGATTAAACTAATAAACTACTTAGAGCAGCATATGACATGTGGGAAACACTACATAAGTGGTTTAAAACATTATCTATAGTAATAAAAGCCTAATATTCTAATTAGACAGGACATCCTTCCAGATGTCCTTCATTCCACAGAAAGCCGTGGTGGGTGGGGGCCAAGGCCCTTGCACGAATTTTGTGCGTCAGGCCTCTAGTATACTATAATGAACCATTAAGTCACAAATATATCTCTTAATTTATTGAATAAAGTAATACAAATAAAAGCCAGCCCAAAATATTGGGACTTTTAAAAATCATGATTTAATTTTGGAGTAGGAGGAAACCTGTTTAATTTTTTTCTTTTGACAACCAAATGTTTATAAAGATTGTGATGCATATTTAAGGTATCCAAAGAATTTTGATAATCATTGTTACTTACAGATGATGTGGTTTTGATTAAAACAATGAATGAAAATATGTTCCACCAGTCTCTAGCCAATATTCACTATTCTTTCCTTGGATCCTGGAATAAAGCTATGTCCTGTGCATACAAGGATGGGTGAGGTCCCAGCTCTACTTTTAATGTGTTCACAGTCTAGTGGGGAAGAAAGGTAAGTACACAAATAATTATAATATAATAAGCAAAGTTCTGGAGGATAAGATGTGCACAGTGAAAAGGAGTTGTAGGAGGCCCCAACTAAGGTTAAAACAGAAGAGAAAAACAAACAGT